>NC_000074.6:27002178-27302178 GCF_000001635.26 Mus musculus | reverse complement strand
CTCATGAAAAAAGCATCACAGAGCACAGAAATCACATTTTTCTCTAGTTCTCTTCTGTTAACTCCAAACACAGGTTAGGATGCTAAATAGTCTGCCCCCTTCTGGGTAAATGATCCTCAGACCAGATGAGCCAAGAGTTTATGACAAACACAGGAAGGATATGCTCACTACAACAGATTCAAGAATACTTCTTGTGGGACTTCAACATACATGGTCATCAGGGACGCCTCGTTTTTATCCCAAACATTTTTAGACTTTTATCAGCAATGATGTACTTGCCAATTTATTATTCACATGATGTGTTGTAGGGAATGGTTAAAGTCAATGTCATGCCATCAGGATAGACTCCCTGCCCTGTGCTCATATTTTGATCGCCATGGTAACAAATCAAGAGCTGGACTTAGTAAATTGGGAGAAGTGATGTCTAATTCTGTCACAAAACTAATTCTCACAGTTTCCTCTTCCATTGACGCTCACACAAATTTCCACCTCTTTGGCTTCAGGTTACATTACCACCTCCTTATATAATGCTTTTGGTATAGTTCTATTTTGTGATGAATTGCATACGTGTAATGGGAGATAGTCCATAAGTCTCCTGATCACCCTGACCCACAGCACCCGAAGCAGGGTGAGTACCTTGAAGAAGGGTGATACAGTTACTTTGCTATCTAGAAATGAAGGCATTCTTTGCCTTTCTCTGAGTGTCTTCCTGGCCACTTATTGTGTAGTTAGATTTCTATAGTCTCTCCATTGGAGTTCCAGAGATTAACAGCAGTGGGAACGTCTACAACATCAGGGACTGCTGCCTCCAGAGAAAAGAACTGACTCATCCACAGAAAGCACAGATGCAGCCTACATAGCACCCAGCTGCAACTCAGAGCTGCAGAGATGAGTAGAGAGCCTGCTCGAGATGGCTCTTGAGGTCCGCCAAGGAGCTATCTGGAGTGGTAACCAAGAGATAGACAGCTACAGATGGCTATCTCCATGTGTGAGAAGAGCAGGCGAGAACGTGAGCCACACAATAAGGGTTACTGCTGCCTGTCACATGTGTTGCCACTCTAACTTCCCAGAACTGAAAGTTTAAAAGTCAATATGGTAAATACAGACTTGAATATGGTAAATACATCCTTAAAATGTGGCATTTAAATACACTGCTCCACAGTCTGGTCTGGGCTAACTAAATAACTATAAAACAGAGAACACTAGAAATAGACAACACTGTTAAAATCCTGCTGTGCTGTTTGCTGTTTCAATTTCCTACCCTCTTTCCTAAAGGATGTGTCAGAAAGCTGCAGGTGGCTATGGTCGCAGTGAGAGACATGCACACATCATAATGACATGAAGAAACCCATTATTTTTGTAAGAAAGACTGAAGAAAGATAGATAGATAGATAGATAGATAGATAGATAGATAGATAGATAGATAGATAGATAGATAGATAGATAGATGACAGAGAGGCAGGCAGGCAGACAGATAGAATTTTATTTGATACAGGGTTTTTCTGTGCAGCCCTAGCTGTCCTGGAATCTTCTCTGTAGACCAGGCTGGCCTCGAACTCACAGAGACTCATCTCTCTCTGTGTCCTGAGTGCATGTGCCATCAGGCCCAACTCAATATATTTTAGTACAAAGAACTCTTCAGTATTCCTCAAGCCATCATCATGTTTCTTAAACGCATAAATCTACCATCTCTTCAGCCAACTGCAAATCTATCTGTTTTTGTCAGGTCTATAAAGCTGGATACTTGCTTCTCATTTGAACTATAAAATGTCATCTGTGTGGAGACCTCCTCTTAGTACATCAGCTACAGGTCCAAGGCTGGGAACCCAGAAATACTGTATTGTTGACTCTTATCAAAGGAATTCCCATATCCTCCTTTGAGCGCTGTGTCTAGATTTTACCTTTAGTGTAGCTTTTTGAATTACATGTTGACAGGAAAGGAATGAAATTTCCTCTGTTGATCTAGGGTCCAAGAGTACTGTCCTCTGTGGTGACTTCAGGATCAGTTCGATAGCTCTGTATTGCTTTTTCAGATGGGATCCATTCTCCAAATCCATCTAGAACCAGCATGGAGTCAGAAATTATCAGATGTCAGCATCTTTTCCCTTTAC
The DNA here is from genome assembly GCF_000001635.26 of Mus musculus. Taxonomy (NCBI): domain Eukaryota; kingdom Metazoa; phylum Chordata; class Mammalia; order Rodentia; family Muridae; genus Mus; species Mus musculus. The sequence continues at coordinate 27,300,067 of NC_000074.6, read as the reverse complement.
AGGAAAAGCTACAATTTTCATCTTGATGACATTATTGAAATGGAAATTCTTGTATCACTCTTCTATTGAAAGCTGATTTGTTTGTTGGGTTGTGGGGGCAGGGCTTGGGTGACAGACTCTTTTTTACCTCAGATTCTAACTCACCTTACACACAGTGTAGGCTATTTCCTAGGGTTAGCTACAACCAACTTAGTAACTGCACTAAAGCAATCTGGGAGAAGTTATCATTGAAGTAACATATCCCCTCTCTGAAAGCAATATACTTTTAGCATATTAATTTTCAGTGTTTGTCCCAAGTAAGCATTTTAACCAACAGTCGTGGAATGATTTGCATTCTGCTTTTTTTTCCTCTAATGGATCATGGCTCTTCAGTTCTCACCAATGATTGTATGTTGTTTAGGGCAAAAACAAAGCAAAAAAAAAATCTGTTCATTCATATTACCACATTTCCCTCTTAACCATTTCTGTTGGGCTGATTTTGAATCATTTTATTATTTTTTTAATTGATTTTTTAAGGATTTCACATGAAAGGATTGTATTTACTTCACCATCACCACCAACCCCTGCCCCTTCTCCCTCTAATTCTTCCCATGCTCCTGGTGCACAGCATCTTTCTCTTAAATGATCATTGTTATGTAGGCATATATGGCTGACCACTTGGGATTGGCTAACCTGCCAACAGTCTTGTCCCTGGTGAAAAAAATACTTCTCCCTCTTTCAGCAACCATGAATTGCCTGTAGCTCTCCTTCCAAGGGCAATGCCTTGTGAGATTTCACACACACACACACACACACACACACACACACACACACACACACACATACACACACGATGCAGTCCCACTAATCTCAGGACCAAAATAAAAATATCCAACACTTTCTACTCCTTTTCAAGGTTTTGCTTAAAGTCTTACCTAATAATATTAGAGAAAACAAAAATCAAAAATAATCACACATAGAAAAATAAAATCAAGTATTCTTATTTGCAAATGATATAACTCTATACATTAAAGACCCTGACTCCACTAGAGAACTCATCCAGTTGAAAAACATTTTCAACATAGCAACAAGATGCGTTATTAACAGAACTTAAATAGTTATTAACATAACTTAAATAGTTATTAACAGAACTTAAATAGTTATTAACAGAACTTAAGTAGTAGTTTTCCTATAGGCAAAGGGCAAGTATACTGAAAATGAAATAACAGAAACGATCCTAATAACAGTTGCTTAAAAAAACACAACATGGAATAAACCCAACAAAGGTAATAAAAGGTCTATAGAATAAAAACTTTGGAAACACTGAAGAAGGAAATAGAGGAAAATAATAGAACATAGAAAGACCTCCCATGTTCATGGATGGACAAAATATTTTAAGTAATGGTCAGCCTACCTAATAAAATACACAGTTTCAATGCAGTCTCAAAACTTCAATGCTATTCTTCACAGAAACAGAAAAATCTAATAATTCATGTGTAGACACAAAATATCCCTCAGACCAGATAAATCATGGGCACATAAATAGTGCCCAAGTTGTTAACATACCTGTAGTACACTACAGAGACATAGTGATCCAAACACCATGGCACTAGCACAGAAACAGGCAGCAGCTCAATAAAATAGAATAGAGGATTCAGATATAAACCCATGAAAATAAAGTCATATTTTGAAAGAGTACCCAGATATAAGCCCACACCCCTATAGCCACCAGATTTTTTACAAGGATGCCAACAATCCATATTGAGGAGATAGCATCTATGACACATAATGTCTGAATTGGATAGCTACGCATAGATGGATGAACCTTGATCTGTACCTCTCAGCATGCATCCTTATATCATGGGTTCAGGTCTCCTTCCCTGTTTAGAACAATCCAACATTAGAATTTAAGATTTAATAAGAATTTAAGATATAATAAGAGTCTCAGTATGTTTTTAACTCTCATCTTGAACATTTATCATGAAATAAATACTTTTTCTTGAACATGCCCACTGTTATTGAAAGAGCAAGGAAGAGCGAGCTGCCCACATGTTAAAAATCTGAAGGAGCTTGCGATGGGAGGATGTGGCATGGGGAGGATGTGTAGCAGACTATAGATGCAAGGACCAGAGGAAGAAAGATCACAAAGGGTGTTGACAAACAAGCTTCTTCAATAAGATGAAGCACTAACGTGTGTTTTAAAGAAATCCTGATAGTAAAGGAGATATGCTATGGGGATTGAGCAAGGCAGACATGGGGACGAAAGCTCACTCAGGACACCCTCTAAGGTTACAAGATACCGTAATTAAACCTTGTTAATAGTTTTCCAGGTTACAAATACATGAGAAAATGAAAGTAAGAAACATCCATCTGCCTCAGTTTTCTCTGGGTCTTGGGAGGGAGCAGAGATGCTCACAAAGCAGGATGCAAAAGAAAGTGTATACTCTCTCTAGGCTCCTCCTCTGTTCACTTAAGTACATCGACCATCTCTAGAATGAAATATTTCAGCACAGCCCCATTGGTTCTGAGCCTGTAGAGAAAAAAGCAAAGCCTTTAAAAACTGTTGGCAGGGGTGGGGGTGGGCGGTTGGGGTTGGGCGCCATTACTTTCCAGATGCTGAATGGTCTCTATGAGGTCATCACATTTAGAAGAAATGAGTACCTTCAAGGCAAGGTTGCCTGCTCCTTCCTGTGGCATCCTAAAGTGTGGTGTCCACAGCCAGATGGTATCATTATGCAATGCCTGACAAACAGCTGCTGTGCCTGTGGTCCTCCCAAACCCACCTTGCCCTCAAGGGCTGGCCGGGTCTTTAGCCCCGCCTACTTATCGCATCAGTACTCACGCCTACTCATATATCATAGATTGCACAGCGCTTCTTCTTTTTTTTTTGCAATAAACCTTTCCTATATTTTATTTGCATAATCTTTATTATACAAAATAAGATTCTATGTTACACATTCATACTTCCCCTAAGGGTGCAGTCCTATTCTTTAACTTTCCTGTTGGCGACCTGCAATGATCCATGCCTCAAATGCAGCATCTTCTCAATGGGCAAAAGCTGATGCAGCCAATTCTAGAAAGCTCTATATGTCCTGCCCACAAAGAGGTTCTTGGCATTATTTGAACAAGGGCTGCTGGGGACAAAATGACAGCATGTCATTGCAGTCAACAGTGACATCCTCTGCGAGCACAACCAGTCCTCCGAGTAGAGACACGCCAACTTGGTGGAACAATACCCCAAGCCTCCGATCATCCTGGTCTTTGGTCCGGCCTCGGCCAGGGCCTTAGGGGACCTCTGTATCCATTGTATAAATCTGAATGAGATCAGACACAATACTGGTAAAGTCATCACTAAATACCTGCTACCAAGGCTTCTCGGCCTCACCCTCTGCAGGCACCTCGACCCCGTAAACCTGTTGGGCCAGGTAGAGCACAGCCAGGGCTAGGTGCTGAGCCTGGAAGCAGAGGCATAGCCCCCCGCCTCCCCCCCCCCCATGGTAGCTATCTCGTGGCAGAGCCCAAGCTGTAACAGAGATGGGGGTTCATTGCCAGCTGTAACGATTCAGCCAGTTCTTGAGGGAAATCAAGTAGTTCAGCAGGTACTTGTGTGGATGCTGGAAAGAGACTTGGAAGCTCAGAACTCGTAGCATAAGAAGTTCACATTGTACAATGCTGTCTCATAGCTCCCAGAAGCGGGAATCCAGCTCCAACGGCTCACTGCCCGGGGTAAAGGACCTGTGTGGTACGTTGATGATGTCACGAGTAAGCAAGTGTTGCTCCTCTACTTTTCCGGCCAAGTTAACTGAAGACATGGCGACCAGGTAGAGGCCATATGCATCCAGGTTGATCTCACAGGAGAACTTACAATAAATGGTGAACTTTGTGGAGATGGGGATGGACCGCATGCCTAGCTTGATGCCTGCCTCCAGATGGACCGGGTTACTCGGAAGTGCACCCTCGCCTAGGGAACCGGCCTCTCCTTGGCACTCCGCGGCGCCATCAACCGTTCGCAGCTGTCTGGCCGAACAGCCTTCATGAGACCCACGATTGCGTGGCACTTAAGTAATACTTCATTTTCTAAGAAAGTTCATCCCGTGCTTTGCAGCACTAGGATATTTTGACACCTGTGAATCATAACTATGGTCCAGAAGTGTAAGAACTACTGGAGTTCCCTGGACTGTGTGGTCCCAGCCTCCAGAATTGGCCTCGACTTAAGTTTTATGTTGTTTCTTTCCAGAGGGCTCTGATGAATGTCCTGAAGAGTCGAATGTACATTTCAGACATAACTATGGTCCCTAACTGTAAGAATTACTGGAGTTTCCTGGACAGTGTGGTCCCAGCCTTCAGCCTTTGGCCACGACTTGGGTGTTCTTTATTTCCGGAGCGCCCTGATAAAGGTCCTGAGGAGATGATTGTACTTGCTCTCTGCTGAGGAAGACTGACTTTTGTAGACAGAGTCCTCTGTCATGAGGTTTGGCGGACATCTCTGTGCCCTGCATCCTCCTCCTCTTCTTGAGGGGCTCGGGCTTGGCTTCTGCCTGCAGGAAAGTTACTTTCAACACGTGATAAGACTGTGCCTAATTTCCTTTGGAGACTTTGGTAGCTTTCAGTCCCTCTTGGCCTGAAGACACTGGTTTCTGCCCTTCTCCAGGACCCTGCTCTCCGACTAATAGGGGACACGCTATCTGGTCTGAACGCCTACAATAGGGCTTGATCTTCTTGCCCTGGGAAAAGGTGTTTTCTTCTAGGGAATGACTTTCGCAGCACTGAAAGGTTCTTCTGATTGTATGAGCCTTGTCTAGTATCCCCCTAGATGGCCACGGCTCTACTCCTCCAGGCTCCATGGTTGCTGTTTAGGGTGTTTCTTACATGGGTGTGTGTTGTTCACAAACACCTCTTGCTTCGGGAGCTATCTGATGTCTATTAGATTTGAGGCTTTTTCTGTTTGCTTTCTAGCCTTGTTAAGCAACTCCATTGTCCTCTTTTTCCCTTGGGCCTTGCCTGCATTTGCCTTGGGGCTATTCTTTGGCAAGCCACTGGGCCGAACAAATGTCCTCCTGTCCTTGGTACCTTTCACCACAGATTTGCCCAGAAAGAGTCTTTTGGACACTATAGACAAGCTTGGATTATGGTCAGGGGCATGGCCCTTGACAGCACTGCTTAAAGGCATGGAAGATGGCCTGGCTTCCTCTTGCCATGAGCAGTGCTAGGCAGCTCCGCCAGGCTGTACTGAGGCTTATGACCACCCAGATCCTGTCTACTTCCTGTGATGACCCTGAGGTCATTAACCCCTGGGTTAACAACCTGGACCCAGTGGCCAGTCCAGAGGTTTGCCCCCTTAGTCTTTCATTAATGGCGATAAATCGTAGTGTCCTGACTTTCAAAGGTGGAATTCAGCCTTTCAGAACACATGCCCTCTTTTTCTAGAAGGCTTTAGCCCTCTAAGTCCTACCCTGAAATCAATAAACCTCTTCTATTTACTATCTATTTTAAGCTATCTATACTTCTGTCTATCTATTAATCTAACTCTATCTATATGACTTTCACACACTCACACACACCTACACACTCACACACTATGGCTTTCTCTCACACTCTCCTCTCTCTCTCTCTCTCTCTCTCTCTCTCTCTCTCTCTCTCTCACACACACACAATCTCTCACCCACACTCTCCTTCTCCTCTTCCTGCTTTCTCTCTCTCTCTCTCTCTCTCTCTCTCTCTCTCTCTCTCTCTCTCTCTCTCTCTCTCTCTCCCTCTCTCCCTCCCTCCCTCCCTCCCTCTCTATAATACAATTCCAATGCAAGCAGGAAGTGTATACAGCTCCTCCAACATCTAGCACACAGCCTGTACTGTTTCTCCAGAGGTCTGAAGTGCCCCTTATACATCACAGTTCAAAATGTTGGAGCATATCTGTCTCTTTATAATGCAATGAGCATGGCTAGAGGGAAGATGGCTTCCCCTCAGGCTGAGCCCTAAGTATTCTGGTCTGAGGCTGCTGTCATTCAGAATGTTAAGAATGGCAACATCTAGGGAAACCATCCACAGATGGAAGGGGACAGGCATGTTAGGAGTGGGTGAGAGGTGGCCTACAAAAGACAGTCAGGGACTAGGAGGAGAGGTCTCTAGAGACTTAGAGGGCTGACTTCCTGGGACTTGCCATCCATTTTCTGCCCCCATATCATCCAGTTTCATAGCTCCATATCAAGGAATAAAACAATACTCACATCAAAGAATCAAAAGGCCTGGCTTATTCTAGAATCAAATACAAAGGATCATGGCCCAGAAACACTGATTCTGGTTTCCTCCAATATCATATTCCAATATTCATATTTCATGATGATTTTATGGAAACAGAGAAAAATTAATCAGAAGTCAAGACACTCTTCAACCACATTGATGGAGAGGGCAGGTAGGCTGACTACAGCAAAACAGAGGAATCTCTGCCCTAGACCTCGGGATGCTGTATGATATTAGTTTCAGGGTTAGAGGAAGCCAGTTACCTACTAAGTAAATCACTATGAAAATTCACTTAAAAGTCACAGGAGAGTTTGTTCAGACACACAGCTGGGCAAGGAATGGTTAATGAGAGGGTGCAGGTAGCCCCCCATATAAACTGTAATTAGTTTCTGGATCTGCTGTCAGGCGGTTCTGATGAAGGGCCTGATCCCCAATTGGTTCTTGGTTTATCAATAAAGATGCTATGGGCCAATTAATGGGCAGAAGGAAGAAGCAGGACTTCTGGATCCACACAGGTGATCTAGCAGAACCAGGGAGAGGGGAAAGGAGATTTTCACCATTCTTCAGAGGGAGAAAAGCCAACCAGCCTTGTGAGATCTCAGATGAAGTGACCACACACCTCTTCTCCAGGAGGGAGGTTGAGGTGTCCAGCTAGGACTAAAAGTAACAAGCTAGGGCAGGTTGAGAGTGATAAGCTAAAATTTTTGGGTGGGCACACTAGCCACAGTAGATTGGAGGTGCCTAGCAGTTGAGTCAATAAAGCAGATTGAAACTGATCAACATGTGTGTGTCTGTGTTCTTCATCCTTGGATCCAGTACTCTTTGGGCAGGTGCTGGTAGCATGGCTCTGTTCCCAAAGTGTGCATTAAAGCAGAGTAGCAAAAGCTACACCCTACAACCTGCAACACTTCAACATCCCCACTGCTAAAGGGTCAGTCAGCCTTGTGGAAGGTTCTGTGCAAGCTAGCTTTGTTCCAGAGCTTTCTATGGAACACCAGTCCCTACACCAGGTCAGTGAAGACTACATTCTTCACTATGTGCCTTGCCTCATGACACACCCAGTATACCAGACCATACTATACTAAAACTGCCTTGCTGATGAAATTCCCAGCTTCTTGAATGATGTGATCGCTGTAGGGCTTGATATAGTGCAAAGACTGAAGCAAGTGATGAGCCACCCAGGCATTATCCTGCTAAGTGCACTGCGGGTACAGCAGAAATGCATTCAGTCATGCCAACTTTCATGAAGGTATTAGTGGAGGAGAGAAGAGAGAGACTCAGACACATATATGTAAACTCAGTAAAGAAGGCCTTCAGTAGGAGGTTTCTTCCATGGACATTGGGTAAGCGGGTGAGAAAGAACATGACATTTACAAAGAAAGGGAGGAATATTCTTAGGGCTCCATTTGTAGGACCTGCCAGTTCACTGAAGCATGCCTGAATAATAAGAGGAAGCAGATCACACCTTGTTGTCAGGGAAAAAAAAAGGCTAGTGGCTCTTCCCCAGGCAACACTTTCAAATCTGTATTCACCAGGACTCTCCAGAGAAACAGAACTGATAGATTCATGTAGATTATAAGGAGTACTTATTAGCTTGGCTTACAGTGGATAGTCCAACAAAGGCTGGCTGAACACTGGGAAGGCTGAGAACCCAGTAGTTGCTCAGTTCATGGAGTGGGGTTCCTAGGGGGACTTCAATCTGGTACTGTGGTCTAGAGAATCCCTGGGAAGCCACTGGTCTTCAGTCCACACTGAAAGACCAGGAATCTGGAGCCCAATCTCAGCAGAAAACGTCAGACTAAAGCACCAACAGAGTAAGCTCACTGGCCAACAAGAGGGGGAGGTGGCCAGCAAAAGGTAAAAGTTTTTCCCTCCAACCTCCTTGTAACCAGGTACCTCCACCCGGGGTCTCTGGGAGAGGTCTTCCCTGTTCAGCCAGCTCCTCCAGAAACTACCTAAAGCATCCTCACCCGACAAGCCTCTCGACTGCTTGATTCCAAATCCAATCAACTTGACAACCAAGACTACACATCTCATCATCCTTTAGGCTGAAGTGTATATTGACTCTGGAAGCATAGGCTGACTCCAGACCTCACCCTCAGTAACAATGCATCACGGAGCACAGCTTTCACTTTTTCTCTCTTTCACTTTGTTCAAATCCAGTCATAGGTTAGAATGCTAAATACTCTGGCCCCTTCTCAGTAAATGATCCTCAGACCAGATGAGCCAAGAGTTTATGGCACATACAGGAAGGATGTGCTCACTACAACGGATTCAAGAATACTTCTTTTTTTTTTTTTCTATCTTTTTTTTTCCATTTTTTATTAGGTATTTCGCTCATTTACATTTGCAATGCTATACCAAAAGTCCCCCATAGCCACCCACCCCCTCTCCCCTACCCACCCAGTCCCCCTTTATGGCCCTGGCGTTCCCCTGTACTGGGGCATATAAAGTTTGCAAGTCCAATGGGCCTCTCTTTCCAGTGATGGCCGACTAGGCCATCTTTTGATGCATATGCAGCTAGAGTCAAGAGCTCCGGGGTACTGGTTAGTTCATAATGTTGTTCCACCTATAGGGTTGCAGATCTCTTTAGCTTCTTTGGTACTTTCTCTAGCTCCTTCATTGGGGGCCATGTGATCCATCCAATAGCCGACTGTGAGCATCCACTTCTATGTTTGCTAGGCCCAGGCATACTCTGACAAGAGACAGCTATATCAGGGTCCTTTCAGCATAATCTTGCTAGTGTATGCAATGGTGTCAGCATTTGGAAGCTGATTATGGGATGGATCCCCGGATATGCTAGTGTCTACATGGTCCATCCTTTTATCTCAGCTCCAAACTTTGTCTCTGTAACTCCTTCCAAGGGTGTTTTGTTCCCACTTCTAAGGAGGGGCATAGTGTCCACACTTCAGTCTTCATTTTTCTTGAGTTTCATGTGTTTAGGAAATTGTATCTTATATCTTGGGTATCTTAGGTTTTGGGCTAATATCCACTTATCAGTGAGTACATATTGTGTGAGTTCCTTTGTGAATGTGTTACCTCACTCAGGATGATGCCCTCCAGGTCCATCCATTTGGCTAGGAATTTCATAAATTCATTCTTTTTAATAGCTGAGTAGTACTCCATTGTGTAGATGTACCACATTTTCTGTATCCATTCCTCTGTTGAGGGGTATCTGGGTTCCTTCCAGCTTCTGGCTATTATAAATAAGGCTGCTATGAACATAGTGGAGCATGTGTCCTTCTTACCAGTTGGGGCATCTTCTGGATATATGCCCAGGAGAGGTATTGCTGGATCCTCTGGTAGTACTATGTCCAGTTTTCTGAGGAACCGTCAGACTGATTTCCATAGTGGTTGTACAAGCCTGCAATCCCACCAACAATGGAGGAGTGTTCCTCTTTCTCCACATCCACGCCAGCATCTGCTGTCACCTGAATTTTTGATCTTAGCCATTCAAGAATACTTCTTGTGGGACTTCAACGTACATGGTCATCAGGGGCCGACTTGTTTTTTTATCACAAACATTCTTAGACTTTCATCAGCATGTACTTGCCATTTTTTTGTTCATGAGATATGTTGTAGGAAATGGTTAAAGTCTATGTCCTGCCATCAGCATAGACTCCCTGCCCTGTGCTCATATATTAATAACCATGGTTACAAATCAAGAGCTGGACCTAGTAAATTGGGAGAAGTGATCTCTAAATCTGTCACATGACTAATTTTCTCAGTTTCCACTTCCATCAACACTCACACAAATGTCCACCTCTTTGGATTCAGGCTACATTACCACCTCCTTATATAATGCTTTTGGTATAGTTCTATTTTCTGATGAATTGCATACGTGTAATGGGAGATAGTCCATAAGTCTCCTGATCACCCTGACCCACAGCACCTGAAGCAGGGTGAGTACCTTGATGAAGGGTGATACAGTTACTTTGCTATCTAGAAATGAGGGCATTCTTTGCCTTTCTCTGAGTGTCTTCCTGGCCACTTAGTGTGTAGTTAGATTTCTATAGTCTCTCCATTGGAGTTCCAGAGATTAACAGCAGTGGGAATGTCTACAACATCAGGGACTGCTGCCTCCAGAGAAAAGAACTGACTCATCCACAGAAAGCACAGATGCAGCCTACATAGCACCCAGCTGCAACTCAGAGCTGCAGAGATGAGCAGAGAGCCTGCTCGAGATGGCTCTTGAGGTTGGCCAAGGGGCTGTCTGGGAGTGGTAACCAAGAGATAGACAGCTACAAATGGCTCTCTCCATGTGTGAGAAGAGCAGGCGAGAACTTGAGCCACACAGTAAGGGTTATGGCTGCCTATCATGTGTATGTCCACTCAAACTTCCCAGAACTGATAATTTAAAAGTCAATATGGTAAATACAGATTTGAAGTTCCCATCCTTAAAATATGTGGCATTTAAATACACTGCTCCACAGTCTGGTCTGGGCTAACTAAATAACAAAAAGCAGAGAACACTAGAAATGGACACTGTTAATATCCTGCTGTTCTGTTTCTGTTTCTATTACCTACCCTCTTTCCTAAAGGATGTGTCAGAAAGCTGCTGGTGGCTATGGTCACAGTGAGTGACATACACACATCATGATGACATGAAGAAACCCACTATTTTGTAAGATAGACATAAGACAGACTGATAGATAGATAGATAGATAGATAGATAGATAGATAGATAGATAGACAGACAGACACATATATGGATGGATATAAATGGATAGATAGAGAGATAGAGAGACAGAGAGAAAGATAGATAGATAGATAGATAGATAGATAGATAGATAGATAGATAGATAGACGACAAACAGACAGACAGACAGGCAGACAGGCAGACAGACAGGCAGATAGACAGACAGACAAATGGATATTTTTACAGGGTTTTTCTGTGCAGTCCCAGCTGTCCTGGAATCTTCTCTATAGACCAGGCTGGCCTCGAACTCACAGAGACTCATCTCCCTCGGTGTCCTGAGTGCATGTGCCACCAGGCCCAACTCAATATATTTTAGTACAAAGAAATCTTCTGTATTCCTCAAGCCATCATTATGTTTGTTAAATGCATAAATCTACCATCTCTTCAGCCAACTGCAAATCTATCTGTTTTCGACAGGTCTATAAAGCTGGATACTTGCTTGTCATTTGAACTATGAAATGTCATCTGGGTGGAGACCTCCCCTAGTACACCAGCTACAGGTCCAAGGCTCTGAACCCAGGGATACTGTATTGTTGACACTTATCAAAGGAATTCCCATATCCTCCTTTGAGCACTGTGTCAATATTTTACCTTTTAGTGTAGCTTTTTGGATCATGTGTTTGACAGGAAAGGCATGCAATTTCCTCTGTTGCTCTAGGGTCCAAGGTTACTGTCCTCTGTGGTGAGTTCAGGATCAGTTCAATAGCTCTGTATTGCTCTCTCAAATGGGATCCATTCACCAAATCCTTCTAGAACCAGCATGAAGTCAGAGATTATCAGATGTCAGCATCTTTTCCCTTTACAGGAAAAGCTATAATTTTCATCTTGACGGCATTACTGAAAGGGAAATTCTTGTATCATTTTTCTATTGAAAGAGGATTTGATTGTTGTATTGTGGGGGCGGGGACTTGGGTGACAGACTCTTTTTCCCTCAGATTCTAACTCACCTTACACACAGGGTAGCTTATTTCCTAGGGTTAGCTTCAACCATAATTGAAGTAACATATCCCCTCTCTGAAAGCAATATACTTTTAGCATATTAATCCTCAGTGTTTGTCCCAAGTAAGCATTTTAACCAACAATCATGGTATGATTTGCAGTCTCCTTTTTTTTCCTCCAATGGATCATGGCTCTTCAGTTCTCACCAATGATTGTATGTTGTTTAGGGCAAAAACAAAGCAAAAAAAAAATCTGTTCATTCATATTACCACGTTTTCCTCTTGACCATTTCTGTTGGGCTGATTTTGTATCATTTTATTACTATTATAATTGATTTTTTTTAGAATTTCACACGGAAGGATTGTTTTTACTTCACCACCACCACCACCCACTGCCCCTTCTCCCTCTAATTCTTCCCATGCTCCAAATACACAGCATGTTTCTCTTTAATAATAATTGTTACGTAGGCATATATGGCTGACCTCTTGGGATTGGCTAACCTGCCAGCAGTCTTGTCCCTGGTGAAAAAATACTTCTCCCTCTTTCAGCAACCATGAATTGCCTATAACTCTTCTTCCGAGGGTAATGCCTTGTGAGATTTCACACACACACACACACACACACACACACACACATCCACTTTGGCATGTCAAATGATGTTGTTGGTTAGGTGGTACTTGGGTTGAGATTTCCTGGGTCCGGTTCCCTGCTGTATATGCATGAGACACCATCTCCAAGCTGATCCTCTGTGCTGTCTCTGTCCTCTGGCTCTTACAGTCTTCCAGCCCCTCTGCTACAATGTTTCTCTGCGCCTTGAGTGTATATGTGGTTTATAAATATATGGATTGGTGTGGGGCACCTCACAGCCCATTGCCCTCTGCATTTTGACCAACTGTGGTTTTCTGTAACGAACTCTGCCGCAAGAGAAGCTTCATAGATGGTGGTGTGTTTTTGTTGATGTTATCTCCTGTATATTCTTCTTGGTATTTATGGGCTATGCCATGGCACATGTGTTGTCTGAGAATAACTTCTGCTGGACCATCAGCCTTGGTGGCACCTACCTGTCTCAGCTGAACCAGCTCTCCAACCATTCTTTGTATTTATGCATTCCTGAAATTAACTTTCTGTCAGAAGAACAGTTAGAAGCCTTTTTTCTCTCCTATTCTGCTCACTGTCTCATTTTCTTTGCAAAAATTTCTCAATTTGTTAAGGTCTAATTTTTTCTTTAACCCAAATAGGATATAGGTAGATAGATGATAGATAGATAGATAGATAGATAGATAGATAGATAGATAGATAGACAGAAAGATAGATAGATACATAGATACATATATAGATACATAGATAAATTGAGGTGTATATATATATATGCCTATATATATGTATATGTGTATATATGTATATATTAAACCTGTGACCCCTCAAATGTGTGAGCTGGACTATCAAAAAATAGAACAAGGGCAAGCAAAGGTCTGGGTTTGGGACACAATGCCAGGGTCTAGAATGATGTACTACTGAGTCACGTTCGTTCCCCACTGAAAGTGACACTTGTTAATTTCCCGGTTTTATTTTTGATAATTTCCATAACTTCTATCCAGTGTATTCTAAACATGCCCCCCAATTATTCTCTCTTATCCCTAACTCCTACATTCATGGTGTGTGTGTGTGTGTGTCTGTCTGTCTGTCTGTCTGTCTGTGAGTGTATAGGTCTGTATGTGTCTGTGAGTGTGTATCTGTGTGTTACTATGAGTGTGTGTATCTGTAGGTGTGTGTGTATGAGTGTGTTTATATGTGTAAGTGTGTGAGAGTTTGTGTGTGTCTGTGTCTGAGAGTGTGTGTCTAAGTGCTGTAAGTGTGTATTTGTAATTGTGTCTATGAGTGTATCCATGAGTGTGTAAGTGCTGTAAGTGTGTCTGTGTTTGTGTGTGTGATTTTGTGTGTGTATGTGTCCATGAGTGTCTGTGTGTGCATGTGACCAGCACTATGTGGATAGGCATTTGTCTATTTAATTCAATGACTTCTAGAATAGTTCTTGGCTGTGTTTTCTCAGTAAATGATATTACATTTCTCAAGTTGGATACAGTGGCATACACCTTTATTCTCAGCATTCAGGAGGCATGGAGAGGTAGAAAGTTTACCACAAGTAGGCGGCCAGCCTGGACTACATAGTGAGTTTCAGGCCAGCCAGTGCTGATTACTATAGTGAGTTCCTATCTCAAACAGCTAAGACCAAACCTAAAGGCCAAGGATGCAAACTCCCCAGCTGAGAAAAGTAGTCCTCTGCTGAGTCACAGGAAACAACTTACTTTTGTCTACCCAAACATACAAAGGCACTGGATGCCTGGCCCTTGAGAAAGGCTTGTGGGTTCCCTAGCCTGGAAGAGCTGGCATTTCCAGCGGAAGTTGTGTGCTTTTAGCAGTTCTATGAGACTCTGCCCTGAACCACTTAATCAGAAATCTCCAGGTGTTTATTCCAGCAAGGAGTTTTAACAAGTTTTCCAACTCATCCTGTTGCACACCACAGCTTATGTAAGAAGCACTTATGCAGTAGGAGAGACAGAGAGGGTAAGCTTCTGCAGCCAGTCCCACAACACCCAGAGGCAGCTCCACTCCTAGGTGAGGTAGAGGTGCAGAGGAGGTGAGGAGGAAACAACATCTGTCCCTTACACCAGGAGTAACTAGGATCGGTGAGACCCAGGTATTCAGAAACTCTGCCAGACAAGTGGCACGGGTTCCTTTCAGTCGGTGTGTTGGCTTCCTGAGCAGATCTTGGGTGCAAACTCCAAAGCCAGGCCCACAGCACCCAGAGGTAGCTCCACTCCCAGGCACTCTAACATGCCCAGGATCAGTGGATCCCAGGATCCTAGGAGCTTGGTCACACTAGGATCTCAAGATCCCAAAGGCAGCTTGACCCTCAGGAGCTTGGACACAGTCAGGATCACAGGATCACAGAGACAGCTGGAATCTGAGGAGTTCTGACACAACAAGGATCACAGGAAGGACAGGCTCCAGTCAGCTATAGCCAGAGCAGGTAGCACTAGAAATAACCAGATAGCAGGAGGTAAGAACATAAACAACAGAAACCAAGGTTACTTGGCATCATCAGAACCCAATTCTCCCACCATAGCAAGCCCGGGATACCCTAACACACTGGAAAAGCAAGATTCAGATCTAAAATCACTTCTCATGAGGATGACAGAGGACATTAAGAAGGACATAAATAACTCCCTTAAAGAAATACAGGAGAACACAGGTACGCAGCTGGAAGCCCTCAAAGAGGAAGCACAAAAACCCCTTAAAGAATTACAGGAAAACACAATCAAACAGGCAAAGGTAAGGAACAAAACCATCCAGGAACTAAAAATGGAAATAGAAACAATAAAGAAATCACAAAGGGAGACAACCCTAGAGTTAGAAAACCTAGGAAAGAGATGAGGAGTCATAGATGCAAGCATCACCAACAGAATACAAGAGATAGAAGAGAGAATGTCAGGTGCAGAAGATACCATAGAAAACATGGAAACAACAGTGAAAGAAAATGGAAAAGCAAAAAGTTCCTAACCCAAAACATCCAGGAAATCCAGGACACAATGAGAAGACCAAACCTAAGGATAATAGGTATAGATGAGAATGAAGGTTTTTCAACTTACAGGGCCAGTAAATATCTTCAACAAAATTATAGAAGAAAACATCCCTAACCTAAAGAGAGAGATGCCCATAGAAATCCTAATAGACTGAACGAGAAAAGAAATTCCTCCCGACTCATAATAATCAAAACACCAAATGCACTAAACAAAGGAAGAATGTTAAAGGCAGTAAGGGAAAGAAGTCAAGTAACATATAAAGGCAAACCTATCAGAGTTACACCAGACTTCTCCCCTGAGACTATGAAAACTATAAGACTCTCTGCAGATGTCACATAGATCCTAAGAGAACACAAATGCCAGCCTAAGCTACTATACCCAGCAAAACTCTCAATCACCATACACGGAAAAAAACAAGATATTCCATGACAAAACCAAATTTACACGATATCTTCCACAAATCCAGCCCTACAAAGGATAATTGATGGAAAACACCAACACAAGGTTTTGAAACTACATCCTAGAAGAATTAAGAAAGTAATCTTTCAAAAAAAACCCACACAAACATAATTCCTACTCTAACAAGAACATTAACAGAAAGTAACAATCACTTTTCCTTAATATCAGTTAATATGAGAATTAATATTACCAACATATTCTAATTGATTCAAAAATATGAGGAATTAGAAATTTGTCAGCTGTCAAGCTATGGTCTCTCTAATGTAGTAATGGGAGAAATAGGTCCAATATTGTACAATCCATATACACTGTCTGCTTGTTTGTACATGACAGGGTCTTGCTTTGTGCCACATGATGGTCTTGAAATCATGACTCTCCTATCTCAGCCTCTCTATTAGTAGGATGGTTTATTTGATGTTTTTTACACTGTACTATGGTTTTCAGAACAGCTTACATAATTCAAAATTATTTATCCAGCCAAAAGAAATGTAGACAATTAATTTGGGATGGGGCTTGTAAGAGAATAGCAAAGAGTGAGGCTGAAGGTTTTGCTTCATATTTATAGTTACTGTATCAATTTCAAAGAAGAGGACTTTATAAGTTACTCTTATTCTGAGATGAATGGTTTTCAAAATCATCACAGCCAATGAACCAGAATCTTACCCTCACCTAACGTCTGTGCCACCTTCCAAGCAGAACCACTGATCCCTGAAACAGTTGATGAATGACTTCATGGATAGACCATCTTAATACACACACCATTTCTTAAATGAATGTAACCAGTTCCCTGTGAGCTGAGAATGACGATAATCACTCAATTCAAATAGCTTTGACTGTAGCAGGAAATCTGTATCCAAAAATTGTGCCTACAGTTAATTCCTTGGTGCAGCAGAACTGTCAACTCTTAGCTTAGGTACTATGGAGGTAAAATCTGTTGGTGATATGAGGGACATTCAAGTACAGCCTTAATACAATCAATTCCAATGTTCAAAATCTGTTCTTATTTTGAGTTTGTATCACAGTAAGAGCCAAGATTTTAAGATCTACAAAAACCAAACAAACAAACAAACAAAAAGACTTAATCTATTTATGTTCATTTAAAACAACTAATAGTGATGTATTATTTTAAAGCATCATACAGTTAATATATTTGGAGTTATTTGAAATTTATACTGATAATTATATATGTATTTTCAGCATTGCTGTAGACAAACATCTACATAAGACTGTTCAATTGAATGTTGTTTTATATCAAACAACTTTTAAAATATTCATTTTTATTGTTACAATATTTTATACATTTTAAAGAATATGATAAAAAACATAAGGTATTGTAGATTTTGAAGGGGGAGGGCCTCTCCTGGAGGAGTTGAGGTACAAAGGGAAAGAAGAATGTGATGTAAGTCTATTTACTGAAACTGTTTTTAAATGTTAAGAAATTCAGATAAATTGGAATTATGTATATTTTCTCATCATAATGCAATAAAACTTAAATCAAAAAAATTAAATTGCAGAAGAAGAAGAAGAAGAAGAATTGCAGAAGAAGAAGAAGAAGAAGAAGAAGAAGAAGAAGAAGAAGAAGAAGAAGAAGAAGAAGAAGAAGAAGAAGAAGAGTACTACAACGACGAAGATGAAGTCAACGACTACAGAAGGTAAGCGGACACCTCATGGTCCACAGTGAGGGCCAGTGGGGTCTGAAGTGCAAGAAGATGCATCCTAGTCTGTATGCGTTCTTCAGGAAGCTAATAAAGACTGTTTGGGGTGCACAGGTTAAGCCACAGAAGATATGTTAGAGGCTCTGAAGAATATCAGACACCAGAAAGGGGTCAGAGTGAGACTACCTCCCTTTGATCCCTGCTTTCTGTCTGGATGTTGCAGGAGGTTCTGTGAAAACCGTAGAGGATACGAGGTAGAGTGAATGGCACTGTTTGGATCTGGTGCATCATCCATCCTCCCAGGGCCCAAGTGCCTTGGTCACCTGCACATGGGGGAAACTGTAAGTGATGCTGCCTCGTAGGGCACATGTCCTTCCCCACGCCCTTCCTCTTCCTCTCTTGGTTCCTTTTATTACTTTGTGACAACATTCCTGACAAAGCAAATGATGGAAGGGTTTAGTCTCCTTTATAATCTGAACACTTACAGTCATCCTAATTAGTGTCAGCTCTCAGCTTGACACAGCCTAGTTATCTAAAAGAGTCTCAATGAGGGACGGCCTCAACTAGATTGGTCTACAGGCAGGTCTATAATCATTTTTTTCTTAACTGTTAATTGATGTAGGAGAGCCCAGCCCATGTGGGCTCGCCATCCCCACATGGGTGGGCCTGGCCTGTATAAGAATCCTAGTTGAGTAAGCCAGACAGACCCTCTTCTCTGCGGTTCCTGCCTCTGCTCCTGATTGAGGTCCTGCCCTGACTTTTGCTGAATGGCGGCTCTGTCAGGAAGAATAAGCCAAACAAACCTGTTCCTCCTCATCAGTGTTTCCTGCTGCAACAGAAAGCAAAGCAGAACAGCCCACCATGATAGGGGAGATATATGGGAGCAGAGGTGTGCTGTCTGGTACACTGTGTGCGCTCAGGGAAACAAAGGTGAATGGTGGTGCACCACCGGCTTTCTTCTCTTTTTCCAGTCAGCCCAGGACCCCAAGCCCATTGGGAGCAGCAGGATGCTTCTGCGCCCTACATGGTGCTGCCTGCATCCAGAGTGGATCTTTCCTCTTCAATGGAAGTTCTCTAGAAACTCCTCAAAGACACACACCCAGAGGTGTCTCCTAGATGACTCTCTGTTCAGTCAAGTTTATCACGAAAATTTATCTTTATTTACATTTCAAATAGTATCCCCTTTTCTAGTTTCCCCTCAGAAAATCCCTTACCCCCTTTCCTCTCCCTTGCCCCCCCAACCCACCACTCTCGCTCCCTGGCCCTGGCTTTCACACACACACACATGCACACACACACACACACACACACACACAGAGAGAGAGAGAGAGAGAGAGAGAGAAACACACGGCCTCTGATCTAGTTCCTGCCTCCATGTTCCTGCCCTGCTGATGGACTTAAAAGCTGTAAGTTAAAACAAACTCTTTCCTCCCCAAATTGCTTTTGGTCATTAGTATTTTATCGCAGCGGCAGAAACCCTAATACAGTAAGTAACCCAAAAATGCATACTATACGTTGGTTTAAATCTCTGTGTAAATTTTTGGATATTGATGCTGATAGGACACTTGAGCTTTCTAGTATGCTAGAAACGTCATGGAGAATCAAGAGGTTCAGCTGGAAAGCCAGAAAACAGACCTGATTGGGGATCTGGGTTAGTTTTTTTAAGACTCAGAACATGAAACTGGGCTAGACAGTCCCCGCAATTGGGAAATAGAGGCAGCAAAATCAGGAATTCAAGGATACTCTGAGCTATATGGGACTCTGCTGAAAGACGAGAGAGAGACAAAGAGAGGGAGAGAGAGAGAGAGAGAGAGAGAGAGAGAGAGAGAGAGAGAGAGAGAGAGAGAGAATGTTCCCGATTCCAGTGCAAATCTGAGCCATCCTATAAGGCTCTAGAACGCAGTCTTTCTTCTCTGGTTTGACCACGAAATGCCTAGGAAAATGTTTAAATACTCAGCTTGCTAAAAGCTGCACATAAACATTGTTAAGACCTGCAATGGAAGGAATCAGTTGGCTATTGAAGGGCCCAGTGGTGGGCCAATCAGAAGGCAGTTTGTCCACAGGCCCGTCTTGCTTGGTCCAATGAATAAAGAAGATCTTGACAAGCTTGTCCCAAGCCTAGGTGGGGATCAGAGGGTAGCATAGCCATCTTCAGAAACCCCTCCCCTTATTGCGGGAAGTGAGGGTCCGGTGGCATTTTAACAGAGAACCTGCAGAATCCTTAGGTCTTCAACACATACAACACCCTCACTTACTCCTGAATGGAGTCTAAATGAAGTAGCCTTATCTGAGAAACTTATGTATTCCTTACTTTAATAAACTCTTCCAGCAGGGGGCAGCATTGACCACAGTACCGAGTGACATCAAAATCTGCTCTGGAGTTTGAGGATCAGAGAATGTCTAGAACAGAGTTCTCTATTGCCTTCACTGGGGTGCTGGCTCGTGCTAGGTTTAACTGTCTGTCCTACAACAAAAGGGTGTATGTCCTGAGGGAGTGGAGACACTTGGCCTCCAGGAGGCCAGGTTTGACTTTCCAATGAGAATCCACAAAAGGAATCACAGCATACATGCCTAATGGGATTCCGAACCTACTAAGTGCTTAGTACACAGCAGGCACTCACTACTCAGGAGCCTTCGATCCCTGCTATCCCTGGTTCAAACCCAAGAGACCACCAAACACCTGCATGGCTCTAGGTCCCTCAACACCAGTCTCAACTCTAACCAACAGCTGTCTGCTAAGAGTTCCGAGCCTGAAAAACTCAGGCTTCACGTCCGTTCAGCGTGGTACCTATGTGGACCCTAGCTTTGAGGCTGAACCAACAGGAACTGGAATTCTAATTCTAATATTCACTCCCCATGGACATATGTAAAACACTAATAAAACAGTGACCTGCCAAGTGCTTCAAGTTTCAGGTGTATAGAAATTATTCTTACAGCTATTCTGCTGTTCCAGCAATTGAACTCCATTGTCATCTCAATTTCCAGGACAACCAACACACCAACTGGCACAGTTTACAGTCCACAGAAACATGTTCCAGGTACACCTTTTCTGATTGCTTTGGTTTATATGTGAGTGCCCCATCCCCCACCCCAATCCGACCCCCACTTTCACCCCCCTCCCCCCAACCCCCACCATGAGCTCATATATTTGAATGATCAGTCATCAGGGAATGGCACAACTTGGAAAGGATTGGGCGGTGTGGCTTTGTTGGTGGGAGTGTGTCACTGAGGGTGGACATTGAGGTTTCAAAAGCCCATGATGGGCCTAAGTATGTGATCTCTCACCCTCCCTCTCTTCTCCAGTCCTGATGGTCTCTTTCTGCAGACCTGAACATAGCTCTTCACTACTGCTGAAACACCGTGCCTGCCATGCTGGCTGTCATAACAGACCATGCTTCTGAAGTGGTAAGCCAGCTCCAGCTAAACGCTCTCCTTTATAAAGAGCTGTGGTGCCCACGGTGTCGTCTCACAGCAATAGGACAGTGACTAAGACACATGCACACTCTTCTCCAGTCTCCACATCCTTCCGTCTGTCCCTACTCTGTTACCTTGTCCTGTTTCTGTGTGTACACTTAGTCAGGCTTCCTTGGGTTAACGTTTTTCTCGGGTGTTTGTTTTAGGTTCTCCAGGATGAAGGCATTGGATGTAGGGAAGACTTGGCACACATTTCTTAATGGAGGCAGGAATCTTCTGCAGGTCACTTACTGAATCTCACCCTGCCTGAGACACCTTCCAAGTGCAAAACAGACTTATCTGTTGGTCTTGTCTCTGGCCTTTCCTCCAGTTGCCTAAACAGCACACTAAAAGATACCAGGAAGGAGGAGGTACCAGCTGGGATGTCTGGCAACCTGGGAGACAAAGGAGCCAATAGCTTCCTAGTTGGATAACTACCACTTCAGTCCCTACACTGCACCCAGGCTAACTAGGCACATTCCCCAAGGTTATTTTTGCTCTCCTTGCCATGTAATTTCTAACAGTGTGCCCTCTGTGTGTTCATTATCATGTGACCTGTGCAAATGCACGCAGCATGTAGAAACCAGAAATGGAACAACAACATCACCCACATGCAATCCCTCTCCACTTTCTACTGTTTTTGGGTTTTTGGTTTTTTGTTTTGGTTTTTTGTTTTTCGAGACAGGGTTTCTCTGTGTAGCCCTGGCTGTCCTGGAACTCACTCTGTAGACCAGGCAGGCCTCAAACTCAGAAATTTGCCTGCCTCTGCATCACAAGTGCTGGGATTAAAGGCCACCACCACGCCTGGCTTCTGCTTCTTTTTAGAGAGGATCATTCACTGAAAATGAAGCATGCCCACTGAGGTAAAGTGGACAGGCTGCCAGCTCTTCTCTGTCACACAGGAGCTAAGATCAGTGTGCTATGGATCGCTGCCTCACCATTGCACAGCCAAAGCTAGCATCCCAGACTTGAAAACCCCAAGACTGTTCCCCTCTGACTCCTACATCAGCACAGCCATTCTCTACTGACCACCAGGCTGGGCCTCTTCACTGATGCTTAAAAAGCTTCTTACCTCCAATATTTACCCCAGCAAGCCTGTTCTCAGGGACCTGAAAGCACAGGCCACTGGGGTCCAGGAAGGACCTGAAATCACAAGGGCCAGCTACTACGAGGCTTAAACCTGTTTCCATTCCTTCAGAGGACAGGTCCACCCAACCTCCAGGCAGTGGACAATCACAAATGCTTGCTTTCATTTCCTCTCCGTTAGGCTTCAAAACTTGGGAGCACACGCTGTACCTTAAAGCTTCTTTGTGTTTCTGGTTCTTGGCACCTGTCTACAGCGGCCCAGTTACCTCTTCAAATGCAAACAGTGCTTCAGGCCACAGTGGAACAGGCATGCCTAGCAGATGGGTTTAAGAGGGCATCTCTGCAAACTATTAAGATGCCAGCAATGGGGATGTCAAGACGAACAAAGCAGGCTCGTCTCTCCAAAACTTTTCTTCCTGGAGAACAAGGACTGGGCTGCAGAGCTTTGCCACCGCACAGCACCCAGCAACAATTATAGCTGTGGAGATCGGGCCTTCCTCTGAAGAGGACATTTATCAGTGGGGAAAGCTGCTAACTTCTACACTGTGTTATGGCTCCTGCTCTACTTGGGAAGTGCATGCCAACCCCTAGAAAATGAGAACTGCCCTAAGATTACATACACTGGTGACCAAGACCTCTACTGAGATGCCAGGGCAATGAGACTCTGTCATTGAGAAGCTGACAGGAAATGTTGACTTAATCTCTCATTTAACCTAGATGAAATTTTCCTGCGGTGGTATCCCCTCAACAGACTCCTAATCTCACACTCAGAGGAGGATAGGCTGTGTGTATGCAGCCAACACAGCAAAGTGCTACATCCTTTCCTGTATTTCCACATGGACTCTGCTTCCTTTGGCAAGGGCTGTGGAGAAGGCAAGTGAAAGATCTGGCCGCTGAGGCCTGCCACTCCTCCAATGGCAAGCTAATGAAACACTATCATCCCAAACCTACAAAGGGCACTGCCTCCTGATCAGCCACTGTCTCTGGATCCAGGGGACCCACCCCTCAGCAGGTCCTGTCATGAGACACCTGCCACACCAGACTCAGTCCCGCAGGCAAGACTCATAAAAGTGGCTCTCTTTCTTTAACAATTGTAAGTCACATTCACACACAAAAGTACCTGTGGTGTCCCTAAAGGGATCTGAGACACCCCAACCTTACTCACCTTGGCTCCACAAGACAATCTGACTTTTGTAACACTGGGTGTCTGCCTCCTCTCATTCCTAGCTAAACCATTTCCCCCAAGCTCCACCCTCTTCCCCCCCAACTCACCACACATGGACCACTGGGAACCAATCCTATGCAATTGACTTCATGCTACCTTTTTTAATGGGTACATGGTATACCTCAGTAAAATCCTATTATCTATTATCTCCTCTGCACCCCCCACAGCAGCACACACAGAGATGATTGACATACTGTTCTGATGTGGACCGAAGGCTCTACACTGGCCCAGGCTCAGAGGAAAGGTGACCATCTCACTGGACAAAGGTAACACTTGCTGCTACTAAAAATAATTACAGACCTGCAGCGTTCTGGTCCAGGCCCATAGAGGGCTAGCTTCAGCCAGACCTCTCAGCTGTAAATTGACAGTAAGGCATGCTCTGCTGACCCAGAGTGCTGGTATAACAAGCACATATGATAATGTAAAGGGGGCTGGAGAGATGGCTCAACAGTTAAGAGCACTGACTGCTCTTCTGAAGGTTCTGAGTACAAATCCCAGCAACCACAAAGTGGCTCACAACCATCTGTAATGGGACCTGATGCCCTCTTCTGGTGCATCTGAAGACAGCTACAGTCTACCTAACATATAATAATAAATAAATTTTCGGAGCGAGCAGAGGTCCTGAGGTCAGTTCCCAGCAACCACATGATGGCTCACTACCATCTATATAGATAGATAGTAGATAGATAGATAGATAGATAGATAGATAGATAGATAGATAGATAGATAGATAGATAGATAGATAGATAGACAGACAGACAGACAGACAAGACAGATGATAGATAGATAGATAGATAGATAGATAGATAGATAGATAGATAGATAGATAGATAGACAGACAGACAGACAAGACAGATGATTGATAGATAGATAGATAGATAGATAGATAGATAGATAGATAGATAGATAGATAGATAGATAGATAGATAGATAGAGACAGATGATAGATAGATAGATAGATAGATAGATAGATAGATAGATAGATAGATAGACAGACAGACAGATGATAGAAAGACAGATAGATAGATAGATAGATAGATAGATAAATAGATGATAGAAAGATGATAGACAGACAGACAGGCAGACAGATAGATAGATTACTCATATACATAAAATAAATCTTTTTAAAAAATATTGTACAGGGAAATCACACCATAAACACTGGACAGAGAATAGTAATCATGTCGTCATTTCGAGTGGAAAACAGTTCAGACAGGGCCCAGCTGTGGGCGGGCCTAGGGTAAATGTGGCTTTTATTTCCTGTCAGGGAAAGAAGTAAAAGTGTGGCTTTCCCAGGTAACCCAGCCTAAGGAAAGATGGGTGTGCTCCGGAGGCTGGGGCTAGGATTGCCAGATCATTCTGATAGACTCCTCTGAGTCCACTCGCTGGAGCTCCATGCAGGGAGGGTGTGAGTGAGAGTCATTCCCCTGCAGTAGCAGCTCGGTATAGACAGAGGCACAAGGAGGTATGTGCTGGTGTTCACAAAATTCAAGGCAGAGCTGGCACCCTGAGTGAGGAGCAGGACTGGGTGGCCGACCCACACCCAGTGTCTGCCTGGTATGAGGCCTGAATGCTGTGCAGCTCTCCTCCCAAGGGCCTTGGGGGACATAGAAGCATCATTGCGTCCTACGGCTGGTCCCTTAAATGTCCATCTCAAATTGTGACTCTTCACCTGTGGAGAGAGGAGACAGACAGCCAATAAACAAGTGGCAAATGGAACCGCTCCAGTCTTAGGAGTCCAGAGAGAGGTGTCATCTTTTGTTATTCTCACAGGTCAACTGGAAAGAGCATGCTGAGGAAGAGAAACAAGAGAAGTTGACTGGGCTTAGGAATCAGCTTCCTCAGGAGGGCAGTGACACTGCTCAATTTCCCATGAATCCGATTTTTAATACGTGGTCCAAGGGGTGGAGCTTTGTGTCCTGTGTCCAGTTAAGGAAATTTAAAAGTACACCCACACCAACACCACTACCACCACCTAACTCTATGGGGCAACCAAGCCACTCTTGAGGGTTGAGAGCTAAAATACCATCAGAATCTAGGAGCTGTCGTCAGTGTGCCAGCAAGGGTAAATGACAGCCTTCAGTTAGCGGTCACAACTCCATCCTCTATCATCTTTGGTTTGAGGTGGGAAGGTAAAGGTGAGAGTTCTGTGCAAAGACTGGGGAATCCCTCCACCCTTGAAGACACTGCAGGGACCCACACGTGTAGCTTGGCAACCGCTTGTCACATCGCTCTCTGCAGGCAGTCAAATCTGCCTTCTTATTGCTATTCACTTTCCCCATGTCCATCTCAGTCTAACAGAATAAATATTGTTTGTCTTGGGCTGCTGAACTCCTGGGGTAATTAGAAATCCCAGGGGCTGGAGAGATGGCTCAGCGGTTAAGATCACTGACTGCTCTTCTGAAGTTCCTGACTTCAAATCCCAGCAAACACATGGTGGCTCACAACCATTAGTAATGAGATCTGAGGCCCTCTTCTGGAGTGTCTGAAGACAGCTACAGGAATCACAACCTACAGGGCCATGGGGGGTGTCATCAGCTCCCTGTCTGAGACTTGAGCTCTGCCTTCAGGGTGGAGAGTCAGAGGTGGCCCCCAGACCAAGAGGATGTGAACATGCTTGTGCAACCCAGTCCCACAGTGGAGAGCTCAGGTGTTCTGCCACTACAACTCGCTCCCACTGCCTGGCAGGGTGGCTGTTTTGATTGTTTTTGGGAGGAGGGGAAACCAGGAAAGACCTAGATATAAATGTCAAAGCTTCCGTGACAATAGGAGCCATTGTCTGCCTGTCTCCATCCACAATCCATTTAATGACCAGTAAACGTGCCAGGAGGTACCCAGGTTTATTGTT
This sequence comes from Mus musculus, assembly GCF_000001635.26. NCBI lineage: Eukaryota > Metazoa > Chordata > Mammalia > Rodentia > Muridae > Mus > Mus musculus. The sequence goes on along the minus strand of NC_000074.6, from coordinate 27,273,903 downwards.
TTTATCTTGCAGACATGTAATTTCCTAGAGGGGAAGGAAGTACACCGCATGATATCTGATAAATTGTCTCCTTGCATCAAGAACTCAGGGATAGCTGCTGGGTTCTAAGAGTGGTACTTTGTGAGCGATGATACAGGGAGAGGGGCCGATGGAAGGTGCTGGAGAAAGCCACTGTCATTTTAGATCTCCTCCTAATTACCTGATGCATGAGATCTTTGAGTTCCTTGGAGCTTGTAGACCCTCCACCAAAGAGAGTCCCACTTCCCACCCGCCCCCCACCCTCTTGTCTCTCTACAGCTGCTCCTCAAAAGGTGGACAGCCACCATCACCCTCTCCCTGAAATGTGGAATTCCTGAGAACAGACAATCCTCCTTCCAGTTCAGGACCTGGACAGGACTCACCGCCTGCCCGCTTATCTTCCGGGCTGCTGGGCAGTTGGCTCTGGCTGGCTTGCATGGGAGGCTCATCGCTGGTAGGGCTAGTGACCCCAGGAATGGCTGGCAGGTCCTTTGGGGGTGTTTTGGCCACAGGTGAGTTCCGACACTCCATCAGAAATTTCCGGTCATAGATAATCCTGGTTCCTGGTGGGGAAGGTGTAATAAGGGAGCCGGTAAGACTTCCTGGAACCCCAAGCCTGTTGTGTTTCCCACTTCCTGTGAAGGAGTGGCCACAACCGATGCAGCAGGGTCCTTTATAGAATCTAGACCAAAGGGGGATTAGGCTGACCGAGGGACCTGGCCAACCTGACCACATCCCTGCTCCACTGCCTAACCCCCAACACCACGTGGGGAGCCCCCTCCCCCATGGAGGTGTTTGTTGCCCACTAAGATGCATCTTTGTTTTCTCGGAGCTCTGAACACCCTATGCTATAGTCCCTCAACCTCTCATCCCTCAGTTCTCCTTGTCAATTACACAGGGACAAGCACGGCACACAGAAAAGGTGGTCACCCTGTCACCGCATCATCCCATCCTACAGAACTCCGGTAGGTCGACCATCTACACAACAGAAAGACAGTGGGTCCCTCTCTGCAGAGGAGACTTTCTTCCTGCCGGGTCTTCGCCGAAACAGGAAACGTTCTATCCAATCCAAAAAGGACTTAGGCTGAGCCTTTCTCCAAACCTCACTACATCGGTCTGCCTGCATCACCCTTTAAGGGCTGGCATGAAATGAACGCCAGTCCCATTCCTCCTGACCTCCTACACCATGTTCATCTTATGCCCAGGGTGAGGGTCAGACTCAGTGACCTCTTCTCCAGCAGTAAACCACACTCAGGACCCTCCACCCTGACAGCCGCCTGAACACCACCATATAAAGGAGCGATTCCCAATGTAAGGAGGGAGCAGGAACGTCGAGGGAGACCCATCAGGTGACAGTGAGCAGATGAGCTTATCCGCAGGTCCCCCACCCCGGGGCCTCGAACACAGTGCAGCACTGATGATCTATTTTTAACCCCTCACTAGCACTTACTGAAGGCTTTCTTCCCAACAAACCTCAAGCCTTAGTTAGGCCCCAAGCCTCCAGCAGACAATGGCAGCCAGCTGGAATTTTAAAACCGCCTTTGCCTTTCTATTTATAGCTATCCCTTTGCAGATGACAAATAACTCTGGTTTCTCAAACACAACGGCAGTTTCTTTTTTTATAGAGAGACTATACAGCATTAGCTACGTATTATATAATGTTCTATACCACGCGTACTGAAAATAAATTAAGGGCTGGCTAGATGGCTCGGCTGGCAAAGGCACCTACCTGCCACCAAGCCTGGGGCCCTGAGTTCACAACCGGAAACCTGCATGGTAGGCGAGAATCAGTTCTCACAAGATGCCTTCTGGCCACCATATGCAAGATGTGGCATGCATGCCCCCACACCTATACCTACTCTTATTCATATATTCTCTCTTTCTCTCTCTCTCTCTCTCTTCCCCCACTCCTTCTCCCTCCCTCTCAATAAGTATATAAATACATGTTTTAAAAATGAATCAGCCGGGTGATGGTGGAGCACACCTTTAATCCCAGCACTTGGGAGGCAGAGGCAGGAGGATGGAGGATTTCTGAGTTCAAGGCCAGCCTGGTCTACAGAATGAGTCCAGGACAGACAGGGCTATACAGAGAAACCCTGTCTCAAATAAAAATAAATAAATAAGTAAGTCTTGGGATTAGGACAGAATTGCTGACAGCTTCTGAAATGTCACTGTCACTGTCTTCTACTTATTTATTTAAACGAACGGCTTTTCCTGGTGCTGATGATGGTTTTGTACCACCTGGGAGGATGACCTACGAAAACTTTCCATTGTAAATAAGTGCATAGTAAAGCCGAATTAAAAGAATAGATAGCTAGCGAGAGATGGGTAGGCAGACAGGTCAGACAAACAGTATTAAACCAGCCAAACATTCAGCAGAGAAGGACTCTAAGGCAGCCAGCTGGAGTCAATGGTCCCCTCGGGGCAAGGCTTCAAACAGGTGAGCCTAGCCAACCGGAAACGAACGTCATTCAGCTGTAGGTCCACAGCATCCGGCAGAATCTGAGTAAGGGAAACCGAGGCAGGCAGCTGGAGCCCCGACTGAGCGAGGGTCTATCCTCAGCTAACCTGCGCTGCAAATGACCTTAGGCACTCCCACAGCTGTGTTGTGCCTTCCCAGGGTCCTACGCAGGGTCTTTCTATCTGGAGCTTGCCATGTAGATCAAGTTTCCAACTAAGGCACTTCCATAGCGTGGCACAAACAATAAGGACCCTGGTTGTCAGTGGTTCCCCCCCCAGCTGTTCTCAAGGGCATTTTCACCCTGTCGTTATGCCCGCTCTCTTCCCTCTGGTCACACAGGGGGCAGACACTGAGATAAACACACTTGGGTCTGAAGCGAGAGGCGGGGCGGTAACTCTGTGCATACAGCCAGCTTATCAGTCATCCCAAACAGCGCAATACAATTTACCAACATAATGCACATCACAGATTGTTATAAAAACAAAACGCCAACCAACTGAAAAACGAATATGCCCTGTGTCCTATGGTTCGAGACTTTCAGCCGGGACACTATTCTTCGTAAACAAGAAGGTCATCTTAGTATGCAAACTGGCTTTTGTCAGTTAATAGACAGTCAAATTATATGTATGCCCCCCAAAAAATGGTTTTTTTTAAAATAAATTTACAACTTTATCAGTGAATGTTTGATATGCATACCTACTTTATATACCTACATACCTTGGGTTATATAAAAACTCATGCTAGATAGAAGAGGTCAACAAAAAAGGTTTAAGAGGTCCTGCTGGCCAGGTGTGGTGCCACTACCCAGCACTCAGGAGGCAAAGGCAGGAGGATCTGAGTTCGAGGCCAGCATGGTCTACATGGCAATTTCCAGAATAGACGGGGCTAAATAAGAGAGGCGCTATTTCCAAAAAAATATGTAGGACCCTGGGAAGGTGCAGCTGTGGAGTGCCTGAGGTCATTTGCAGGGAGGATTAACTAAGGATAGACCATGTTCCATGCAGGTAGCACCATCTCACTGTTTAGAAGCCAGCCAGGCGCCAGCATCTCCCTTCTCTCTGCTTCCTGCCCACCCTAAAGTCAAGACCCATCTCTAACACAAGCTCCTGCCGCCATGATGTTCTGATCGAGCAATGAATCAACTGACTGGACTGAACTGAGAAGTCAGGAGCCAAAATAAATATTCCGCCTTCAAGTTTCCCCGTCAGGGATCCGGTCGCAGTGGAGAAAAGAAGGTACAAAATAAATAAACATATAAATAATGTTGAGGTAGGTAGTAAACACACACACACCGTGAATCACAGATCAGTTGTGGAGCTGGAATCGAGAGCCTACTGGGTGCTAAGGTGAAAGTTCCAAGTTCAGATTTGAACTGCCTGTGGACCAACGTTCTTTCTCGCTGACTCTCGACAGACAATTGTCTCATTTGCCAGCTCTACTCTATGGACAAGGTACTACTTCCTCTACCTGTGCCTCAGTGGCCTCTCCAAGGCCTCAAAATGGGCCTGCTCATTTATTATCATGGCAACTTCATCAACCTCTGGTGTGCATCAGAACTGTGGCCCTGGGCTGGCGAGATGGCTCAGCAGTTAAGAGCACTGACTGCTCTTCCGAAGGTCCTGAGTTCAAATCTCAGCAACCACATGGTGGCTCACAACCATCCATAACGAAATCTGATGCCCTCTTCTGGAGTAGCTGAGGACAGCTACAGTGTACTTACATATAATAAATAAATAAATCCTTTAAAAAAAAAAAAAAAAGAACTGTGGCCCTCCCAAGGGACCCCTGCACAAACGCTAACAATTATTCTGTCCCATCAAGGTTTAAGGTGACCAGCTGCCACCAGTTGCTCAGTCCCACCCACAGCAGGACCCAATTCCAAGGACCCAAAGTGGGGACTCTTCAGAAGGAAGGTAAGCAACCAAGAAAGAGACTTGGGGTGCGGAAACGGGCGTCCTCCATCTCTCTCAGACACACAGAATATGGGAACCATCATGAATTGAGGTATGCCTGGTAGCCTTTGGAACTTTTAATTCCTGGAATGCACGAAGTATAGATCAGTGCTTACTCCCCAGGAAGGCGTGGTTTAACACTCGTGCCAGTTTTCCTGGACACACTAGTGAGGACACATTCCCCCAAGGATCTAGTTTTCTCACCTGCCAACCAAGGGTGTCACCCTGGGCTCACGGACACTATATTTAAAGCACTGGCCATCACCACCTATTTTTAGGATCCTTAATGTGCAAACCACATGGGACTTTGTGCACAAGTCCTGGACTCAAACCGGGAATCACCTACCTAGAAAACTCAATTTCTGGGTCCCAGCTCTTTCTGAGCCACACGAAGAAGGTAAGAAAAGACTCACACCCCAAAGGAGTATCATCAAGACTAAATAAATAAGCCCGGCGTGGTGGCGCACACCTTTAATCCCAGCACTTGGGAGGCAGAGGCAGGCGGATTTCTGAGTTCTAGGCCAGCCTGGTCTCCAGGACAGCTAAGGCTACACAGAGAAACCCTGTCTCAAAAAAAAAAAAAAAAAAGACTAAATAAATAACACATACCAATGTTCCCGAGGCTAGAGTTATCATTCCATGGAAGAACATCTTCCTTACATTACATGCACAAGGGTTTGGGGATCAAAAAATAAATAAATGGGGCTGGCGAGATGGCTCAGTGGTTAAGAGCGCCAACTGCTCTTCCGAAGGTCCCGAGTTCAAATCCCAGCAACCACATGGTGACTCACAACCATCCGTAATGAAATCTGATGCACTCTTCTGGAATATCTGAGGACAGCTACAGTGTACTTACACATAATAAATAAATCTAAAATAAATAAACAAACATAAGCCAGCCATGGTGGTATATGCCTCTCTAATACAAGTGCTCCGTAGATAGAGCCAATTGGATCTCTGTAAGTTCAAGGCCAGTCCCCTACAGAGTGAGTTCTGAGACAGCCAGGACTATGTAGAGACACCGTTTCATAAGTAGACAGACATAGAGATAGTAGACACAAGGATGGAAGGTTGGATGGATGGATGGATGGATGGATAGATAGATAGATAGATAGATAGAGACAGACAGACAGACAGACAGACAGACAAATAGACACAAGCACACACACAGATGATATATAGATGGATGGATGGATAGATAGATGTCCAGTCTCAAGCAAGCAGAGTAAACTTATCAGAAAGAAGACTTTTATGAAGGAATAGGAAGAGAGGCACGGTGATGCACACCTACCTCTCTCGGGGGTCCTATGAAGCTACCAGACACCAACTGTGGGCAATCTGTCGGGGGCAACAAGCCACCCTTCTTCCCTAAGAGGCTCTGACAAGAGCAAGGCTTTTTACAGAGACTTTAGAACAAAATGGCTGAAATCTTTCTAAGGCTGGCCCAGCGTCTCCCCCTTTGCAGACCTCTCCCCAAATGCTTCAGAATGCACCAGTGCAGAGTGTGAGTGCCACAAGCTCTCCAGGTGTCTCCCAAAACACAGCAAGGGCTAGTCCAGAGGGAGTGGGTGGGAGCTGTTATGGACTGTACTGTGTTCCTTCAAACTCAGGTGTTGAAGCCTAAACCCCAGCACCTCACAATATGGTGTCTTTATAGAGAAGGTCAATATGAACCCTTTAGACTGGATCCTGATCTGGCGTCACCAGAGCATCCTCAGAAGAGGAAATGCATGCATAGACCCACAGACGAAAGACCATAAGCTGGCTCTCTTGCCTTCTTGCTCTGGTTCTGTCCTCTCACCCCTCCCCCTCTCTCCCCATTCCCCTCCCCCCTCTCGCTCCACATGCTCATGGCGGCATCTACTCTCTCCCTCTCTGCCTTTCTCTGTCTCTACTACCCTCCCCATGCCCTGAATAAACTCTATTCTATACTATTAAGAGGAGGAGGAGGAGGAGGAGGACCATAAGCTGACAAGAGAGAAGATAGGCAAGCTAGGAAGAGAGGCCTCAGAAAGAACCAACCTCACTCTGGTCTTAAACTTCCAGTTACCAAACAGTAAGAAAATAAGTTTTGCCGCTTAAGCTAGGATTAAAGCAGTATTTTCATATGGCAGCTGTAGCACACTAAGATAGACTGGCCGGGTTTTCCCTTTTCTGGTGCTTGGGATTAAACCCAGGTTCCAAACACACTTGTTCCTCCACTGAGCGACAACTCCAGTCCAAACACACATTCTCTTCAAGTAGGACGACCGCTCTGATCATTTCTTGGAGTGTTTTGTGACAAGGTTTCATGTGAGCTGAGCCTGCCCGGTCCACCCTCAAATGCAATATGTAGCTAAGGCTGTCTCGGTTACTTCTCTATTGTTGTGATAAGACAACTTACAAAATGAAGCATTTAACGTGGAGCTTAGAGTCCATGACCATCGCAGCGGGAAGCATGGCATCTGGTAGGCAGGCATGGTGCTGAGTGGAGCCATAGCTGTTAGCTTTCATATTCATCTACACGTATGAGACAGAGAGAGCTAACAGGGAATGGTGTGGACATTTTCCTTTTTCCTTTTCTTGAAACCTCAAAGCCCATCCCAATGCCACACCTCCTCCAACAAGGCCACACCTCCTAATCCTTCCCAAACAGGTCCACCGAATGGGGACAGAGCATTCAAATGCATGCATCTCTGGGAGCCATTCTCAAAGCACCCACATTGGCCTTGAACATCTGATCCTCCTGTTGACGAACTCCTCATTCCCAGATTACTGACATCATAAACATGTGCCCCCGAAGCTCTAAACGGACTGTGCCTCTTTTCTCATCCACATTCTGGGCTGCCGGGCACACCTGACTCAAGCCAATTGCTAGTGCCCAGAAAACCCAGGCCTTCCAAGTGACAATAAGAGGGGTGTGTTTGGACAGTAAGCATAAGCCCTACAAAGCAATGGCCCTAAAGTCTGCCGTTCAGAAGAAGCAGGGAAAAAAAAAATCAAACAAAACAAAAAACATACAACAAACAACAACAAAAACCAGTGAGTGGTTCATACGCTTGAGAAGTTATCAGTAGATTGATCAGGACTTTAAGGTCATCCTCAAATGTTTGGAGATCCTGTCTCAAAACAAAGAAGGCCACCCCATCTTCCTCTCACCCCCACTTAAAGCTGGACTGCCCCCTAAGAACACACGAATACTTTTAAAGTGATGGGGCAAAGCTCCCATGCCTCTGCCCTGGGCTAACAGAGAAGTTCAAGCTAAACTAAATGATTTGAGCCCCAAGACGGGAGCGTTCCCAGCCTCCCACCAGGGGCCAGCAAGTGATAGACTCACACGTGGATAAGGCCACCTTGGACCTTGCAGCCCAGGGCAATCCAGCTGCAGCCTTGAGTCAACTCTGCCAAAATCAGCAAAGGACAGACGTGAGCAATAAACCGTTGTTTACGTTATCAAGTCTGGTGATGGCTTGTTAAAGGCTAGTGGCAACCTGGTACAACCATCTCCACCCTGGAGTTCTCAGGGGAGACCCAGGCCTCAGGAAGGAACCTACATATCCTAAGAGGATGCTTCACTCTGGGTTCCTTGTAGGCCCCCTTCATCTTCATCTCCTCCCTAGTGCTAAAAATCAGCCCAGGGCATCCCACATGCTAGCAGGGCACTGTGCCACTAAGCCACACGCAGCATGACTCGTCACCTTCTGAACACCGGACCTGGCCTTAGGTCCTGGGGTCACAACGACTGCTCTGGAAGAACATCCTGTCTAACCCGAGAAACAAGCACGCCAACAGACTCGTGGCTATGATTCACCACGGAGAAAGACAGCTGAGGTAAGACTCGCTCGGGCCAGAAAGTAATGGATGTTTTTGTTTGTTTGCCTGAACATATGGGGATCCATACACAGAAATGATCGCTAAGGGGAGGGGAGAAAAAAAAAACAAAAAAAAATGGTCGCGTTAAGCAATCCTCATTTTCAATATTGCTACTCCCTTCTAACTCGTTTTCGTGAACATCAAATAAAGGCTCATTTGGAAAAATGCTTCAGTGTTTTGTACCACTAAGTGAAATGAAATCAGCACCATGCTCTCTGCCTCCCTTCACCTGAGTCGGTAATGACTTTTGCTGATAGTGGTGGGTGAGAATCCAGCTCACCTTGTAAATAATGACTACCTGCCACTTTGGGGGGATGCTGGAAAGAAAAAGGCAACCTCTGAAGGCCACCAAAATCTAGAGGATCACGTCCTCAGACTGCCATGGATCATGGGGACAAGTTCTGTGGCCCTGGGGCCCACGTACAAAACCACAAAGGGAAATCACTATGGATGAGGCTGGAGAGATGGCTCAGTGGTTAAGAGTACTGGCTGCTCTTCCAGAGGTCCTGAGTTCAAATCCCACAACCACATGGTGGCTCACAATCATCTGTGTAATGGGATCTGACGCCCTTTTCTGATGTGTCTGAAGACAGCAACAGTGTACTCATATAATTAAATAAAACTTTAAAAAAAAAATCACTATGGGTTATAGAACTGAAGGGCAGGGGGTGTCTATGGAATCGCTGCATTCTATAGATGTGCCCCTGGTTCTTAGAATCATGTCTCCCCTCAGCATCACTGAACTATTAAGTAAAACTGGCAAATAAAAATCTTACGCACTTAAGCAAGATGCCACATGCCTATTATCCCAGCCCTCAGGAGGCTGAGACAGGAGATCACCAGTATTGAGGCTAGCCGGGGCTATATACAGTAAGATCCTATCTTAAAGAAGAGGAGGAAGAGAGAAAAAGGAAAGGAGAGGGAGACATAGAGAGAGAAGAAAGGAGGCAGAAGCACCTAGTCGGAGTACACAGAATGTGATGATCTGCTGTCACACTAGGAAATGTAAAATAAATCCCACAATTAGAGCAACCAGCCTACGTCTCTCGGATGTCTGCCTGTGTACGGAAGGATATGGCTACAGTTGCCCTGAGCTGATTTCTAGTAAACACTGCAGAGTTAATTATAGCCACTGATGAGTACACCCCTGGAATTTACCCCTCTCATAACTGAAAGTCTGTGCCAAACCTCTAGTCCCCTAACTCCCAACATAGCCACTCTCTCTTACACCTGAAAGTCACCCTCCAGCCTCCGCCCCTCCTCCCCCTCCTTTGTGATGTCAGATCCTCTTGCAGAGTTCCCCTTCACTGAGCTTCCCCCTCCGAGCCTCTAGGCTTTTATTTTAATTTAGGGAGAGGTTCCTGTGGAAGCAAGGAAAGGCCACCCCTTCAGCTAGAATGATGGTGGAATGATGACGGACAGAGGTCCAGGGGCTAAAGAACAGACCTTTCCAAGTGCAGCAAGCACTTTTTTTTTGCTGTTTTGGTTTTTTGTTTTGCACTACCACGCCTGGCTAGCAAGCATGTTTTAACCTCGGAACCATCTCTTAAGCCCCATGCTTGTATCCCACCGTCAGCTGTATCGTCACCTGAATCCCATCCTTCCAAGTCACACTATCTTCCTAGTTGCAGGGCATGCCTTAAATAAAAACCAAGAGGCTGCAAAGGTAGCTTGGAGTGCTCTACCCAACCCCCTTCCAATTCAGTCGTATGTCCTGGAACCTACTATATATTGTTTCAAACACTTTAAATGGAAGCTCGGGTGCATGTCAGACGGGGACCATTATCTCCTTGCCACCTCGATATCCAAGCTCTCTCATTCGGCCCTTAATAATATCCTCAGCTGTAACTTCTCCCCTCTGTGTGACTAAGACCTCGGGACATCAAGTCACCGGCATCAGCGTCCAGCCCACCTCCCCTCTTCCCAGCACTGACGGAGTTAAACACTTGGCAGCCACCTCAAGGTCAGCTTCCCAGACAGAGACTTTTTTTTTAATTTCTCTGATAGGGTCTCGCTATGTAGGTCTGACTGACCTGGAACTTATTATGTAGACTGTAGACCAGGCTGGCTTCAAACTCACAAAGATTCTCCTGTCTCTGCACCATTACATTCAACTTTACCCCTTACAAAACAGTGTCATTTACACCTGCCACCCTACCTACCTGCCTGCCTGATTATTAATTAACCTTACCCAGGTACTATGAGGTATGACCACCCAAACAACTTCTGTAGGTTTAGAAGTCAAACATCCATCCTTGGTGGGTGTTCACTAGATCCTGTTTATGACATTGCTAGCAATCTTAAAGACTCCCAGGTTCAAATCTTCTTGTGGGACACTCCCTTCAGAAATGTCCTAGGTTACCAAAGGCTTAATGACCACTGACCAGAGTCCCAGGAATGGAGATGGTTCAGGCCACCTGTTGTGCCCTGGTCTCCAGAGGCAGCTGCTTCAAAGCCATTCTCAGCTGAAGTAGCTTCCTGTAGTATTTCTTCATGTAGAGCTTGCAGCCCCTTACAGGTCAAGTCACATGCCAAGGAGTATAGGAAGCTTAAGTTCAAGAAACCTGACTTTATGCCTGGATATGAGATCTACTTTGCCAGACTCCTAAAGATCTGGAAAGGCAAGGAAAAAAGCCGTGTGTGTGTGTGTGTGTGTGTGTGTGTGTGTGTGTGTATACATATATGTGTATATATGTGTGTGTGTGTGTGTGTGTGTGTATACATATATGTGTATATATGTGTGTGTGTGTGTATACATATATGTGTATATATGTGTGTGTGTGTGTGTATACATATATGTGTATATGTGTGTGTGTGTGTGTGTGTGTGTGTGTGCGTGTATGGGCTTTGTTTGTGTGTTGTTTATCCCTTTCCCTTGTAACTCCTGAGTACTCAAAATGGAATGTGAGCCAATCAAGCATATAATGGTTAGGCAGATGACTCAGTCCTGATTCAAGCTCATGGGCTTTATACGCCCATAGATCCAGAGGACAGAGTAGACCTCAGGGTGATTCACTTGACCTTGAACTCCCAGCTGGCCCCTGATACAAGTAAGAAAATTCAAAAGTTAGATGGATTTGCAGAGAATAGATGAGAGCAAAGAGAAATAGCCCAAAGGGTATTCAACAGCTGTTAACCCCGGAATTACCAACACTCAGTAAGGTGAGGCAGGAGGATCTCTGTGTAGCCCTGGCTCTCCCGTAACTCACCCTGTAGACCTCTGCACTCGGATTCCGTATCTCGTTGGGGTGCTAAGTGATGAGAAACATTCTGGAGCAAATGGGTCAAGCTTCTGCCCTTTAGCAGAGGCGACCTGGAATGAATGGCCTTTGGGAAAAGATCCCACTCCTTAAATTAACTGGCTTTGGCAGAAACAAGCAAGTCTTTCCTCGAGCTATGGACTGTGTGACACACAAACAACAACAACAGCAACAAAAATCTGACAAGGGCCAGCTGGCTTTGGGGACCTGACACTGCTTTCTTTCAGTTAAGAAGCAAATGCTACACTCTAAGGAAACCCCTTCCTCTTCAAAGACAACGGGAACTACCTGGTCTGCCAACGGACACTTCGCAGACCACAGTGAGAAGTGGATCAGAGTGCATTACAAACAGTACTGGCTATTGCTACCCAGCTAACCTGTTCATCCAGAAAGGGACGGGCAAGAGAGAAAATAAACGTTTCCCAGAGCCTTTAGGTCTGTATCGGTGCCTATAAAAAATAAAAATAAAAAATACACCCTGATTCACACCTCGCCTAAAAGGACTCAACTCTCTGTGAAACTTTGTGCTCAACACAAAGTTCTGCGAAAAGACAAAGGGGCAACAGCGTGAACTAAAAAGTGGCCAGCGGGGTTGAAGAACTCCAGTAACGGGAGGCCAGAAGCCTGCAGAAAACTTTTCCTTTGGGCCGTTTCTAATAAGAGGGAGCCGGCTTTCTCCCCCTGCCCTGCTTGCTACTTCTTGCTGAGTGTAGGAACTCAGCATGACGATGCACAACAGACACGTGCTCAAGCAGCGAGGCCTTGGTGCTGTGTCCTGAAGATCACAGAACCCAGTGGACACTGACTGAGCTCCAAGATCCCTTCATCGGTGCCTTGGTTCTGGGATCTGGCTGTGCTCCCTGGTGCAGGGACAGCTGCCCGAGAAAATAGGCATGTGGCCCGGCTGCGCCAGCAGTAGCCCAAGGTTCATCACCGCGCCAGGATTCCTCTTGTTTTTGAGTTGTAAGAGGAGTAGTTGGGGGAGGAGACCGGGGAGGGGAGAAGCGCAAAAGTGGGTGGGAGCGGCGCGAGGATTGGGAGGGAAGTAGTGAGCCACGAGGATTTCATCATGCAAACAGGCGGGTAGGTTTCATCAGCGTCTATACTGGGGCTCCAGGGCAAGCTGGGAATGCCTGGTTCCCGGAGGCCGGCCCCCACCCGCGCCAACTCAGCTTCCTCTTCCTCATCCTCCGCCACTTGGGCCAGTTCAACGCTGTGCCCTGCCCCCCAGGCCCGAGGAACGTGTTGTTCTGCACTACACCAGACGCCGCCCCTGCAGGAATCTCTCTCTTAACACAAGCCACAGGTGGCAGAGAAGCACCCTCAGCGTCCAGCCTCCATTAATGAGCGAGTGTCCAAAGCAAAGAGGGCTGCCTCCGGAAAGGTTAAAAAAAAAAAAAGTGTGCAGGCGTCACTTATTCCAAGGGAGATCAACTAAACTTAATCTCCAGGCCAGCCTCTTTCCCTGATCTTGTCCCACCCCAAACTGCCCTGACACCCACAGAGGTCGCCCTTAAGCACATGGTGGTCCTGGCAGAGTGCCTATCTGTATGCTCAGGGCACTCTGCCGTATCTCCCAGGAAAAGGCTAATAATGCAGGCAGTTTGCAGCCGGGTTCCAGACCACGCTCCACCACACCCAGAAGGCGAGCAACCGAGACGGTGACCCTTCTGCTTTCCCGACGCCCCTCGTCCGTTCTGGCCAGCTACCGAACCCCTCGAATGCCGCCCTCCCCGTCGCACGTGAGACTCCGGATCCCGACGTATCCTCCAGCCCCCCGAGGTCGCCCGTGACCCCGGCCAGCGCCTACCTCCCGGGGTGGTGCTGAAGAGCGTGCCGCCCGGAGTGGTGCTGTAGTCCCCGGGCGGGAGCTGCACGCCATCGCCGAGGGCTACGCGGCGAGTGGGGATGGCCCGGCTGGGAGTCTGGCTGCAGCTGCTGCCCGCCGACATGTCTCCTGCACGCCGCCCACGACCCTCCAGCAACCCCGCGGCACCTCGGCCCAGCCCTTCTCGTGCCCGGCCCGCCCCTTCCGCCTGGGCTCCACGCCCCCTGAGACTTGCGGTCCGCCCGGCCCCACCCAGCCCCAGCCCGCTGCCTGCAAGTGGTTCCCCAGCTGCTGACCTAGGCAGCTTCTGTCCTCTCCAGTGCAGGAACCCCAGTGTGGGCCCCTTGGGTTCCCTGGTTCCTCCCCGAGACTCTGGGAAGATCTAGGTAGGGATGACGGTGGCAGAACTCTCCGATTTGGTGGCAGCGTCTCAGCGCACCAGACCGCCTGCTTTCTATATTAGGATGTGACCTCTCGATCCCAGGCCGATCCTCAGAGAAGAAAGGGTGGGCTGATCCTTCGCCATTCTTAACGTTTCTACAGCTTTTACAGTTTTACAGTTTTTAGGAGTCAGAGCAGCGGCTGCACAGCGCACATTCCTGGACTTGGAAGGAGTAGTGGAAGAGTAAGAGGGACCTAGCCAGCCAGCTAGGAACCGAATATAAATCTGATGAGGAATGGGCAGGATCGAAGCTCTGCGTACTGTGGGCTGGGAGGATTAGAGTTAACCGGTCAAAGATCCGCATAGTACTTGGACTGGGTTCCACTCCAGCACTTTGTCTGGTAGTCACTAGGGAGGGAAGGGAAAATGCATGTCCAATCGGTTACAGTGTCTGTGTCAATCAATCTCCATATGGTAGGAAATGCCTATAATCCCGACCGTGAGGAGGCTGAAGCCCTAGGAGGATCCCAAGTTGACAGCCGAGGGAGGGCCAGAACCCTGTTCTCACTGTTGTCCGGGCTGGCCTGAGAGAACACACTGGGCCACCTTCCTCCCTTTGGGAGAAGCATGTTGAAAGGGGTTTTGCTTTTTGCCTTGTTTGGTTGTTCTAGAGGCCCCAGATTTCCTGGAACTACGATTTCAGGGAAGGGCCTGTTTATAAAGTCCAACATCCAAGTTCAGCATTCAAGTGGTCCACACTTGTCCCAGCAATGAGGAGACTGAAGCAGGAGGATTCTAGCCTGTGCTACCCAGCAAAACCCTGTCTCAGACACAGAAAGAAGAGAGAGAGACTTAAGCTGGGCATGCTAGCTCAGAGAAACTGAGACAGGAGCATTACAGAAAAGCTGAGGGCAGACATGGTTGTGGCGAGTTTGATGCACAGCCTGGGCCAGACATGTTAAGACGCTGTCTTAAACCGTGAAAGAGAGAGAGAAAAAAAAACACGGGGAAGGGGAAGCTTGGAACACAGCTCACTTGGTAGACAGTTTACCACGTATACACTAAGTCCACGGTTAAATCCGAAGCATCAACATAAAAACTGAACGTGGTGGCACTTTGTAAGCTTATAATCCTAGAACTCGGGAAGGGAAGGTTGGGGGATCAGCACTCGGGAGGCAGAGGCAGGCAGATTTCTGAGTTCGAGGCCAGCCTGGTCTACAAAGTGAGTTCCAGGACTGCCAGAGCTACACAGAGAAACCCTGTCTCAAAAAAACAAAAACAAAAAAACAAAAACAAAAACAAAAAAAAAACAAAAAAAAATTGGCCAAGCCAAGCCCAGTGGCTCTCTCTTACAGCTGCCTACAGACCCAAATAAGAAACTCTCATCTACATCTCCAGCACCATGTCTGCCTGTGTGCCACCATGCTCCCTGCCATGATGACAATGGACTAAACCTCTGAAACAGCAAGAAACCTCAATTGAATGTGCTCTTTTATAAGAGTTGCAGTGGTCATGGTATCTCGTCACAGCAATAGAACACTGACTAAGACAGTGTTCTATTACCCCTAAGGCACTTGGATAAGTTGAGGAGTTAAAGATGATTGCCCACAAGCCTACAGCCACAGCTAGGAGGGACCTGAGCCTGAGGGTAAGCACCGTTTCCCTGCCTTGGTAGCTCCATTGAGTAGCTTTCCAGGGAAGATAAGCTTCCCTCCTGGGCTTTGCGAACCACATGGCCCTGAGAATGATCGTTTTAGAGTTTTCTTACAAATTCCCTGCTCAATTCTTTCTCTTGCAGACCCATTTTGCCTATGGTGATTTCTGCCTCTCTCAGAGCAGGCACTCATTCATATCAAGTCTTCTAATGGAATATAAAAGGATATGGGGGATTGAGATGACCAAGCAGATAAAGGTACTTATTGCCAAATCTAACCTGAGTTTCATCCCTATGAGAGCTCGGGAACAGATTCCCATAAAATTACCTCTTCCCTCTACATGAGCTCCATAACATGTTTTTACATGCACCGTATGTACACACACAAAATAAAGGAGTGTAAAATATTTAATGGATGTAAGAAGCTAGGTACGGTGGCCAATACTGGTTCTCCCTGTACTTGGGAGATATAAGCAGGAAGATCAGAAGTTTAAGGTCATCCTGCGCTATAAAACACAATTTAAGTGCAGCCTGGAACATATGACCCTGTCTGAAAGAGGAGGGGGTGGGGGGAGACCCCCCTCACAGACAAGGTCGCACATACTTCTCATGTCAGATGTGGAAGAGGAGATTTCTCACAAGAGCAAAGTTATCCTACTGCAAGGGCTCTACCAGACCAGGTCTGACACTGCCTGTCTGGAGCCAGTGTTCTCAGAAGACTTCAGATTCCAATTCCCAGTGGAGACTGTGTCCTGTGTGTTTTGAAGTGCCGGCTGTCAGTTGACTGCCCACAACACTGCTTCTCTGGCCTGAAGAATATGCCATAGCAGTTCCTCGAACTCAGGGAAGATAATTACGTTCCCCACTTTATTATAAAGAATGTTACAAAGTCTGCAGTGATCCGCCAGACTGGAAGACTCACAGGGCCAAGTCTGAGAGGAATCTTCCTACCTTTCTGGTGTTGTGTAACACTCTACCCCTAATTAAAACATTCCCTGCCTGAGGGAGAAGGGAGACAGGAAAAACTCAGAAAATAAACTTACCTGACTCCGGACGTTCAGGGAAGATTCTTTTCTCTCTTCCTTTCTCTCTCTCTCTCTTCCTTCCTTCCTTCCTTCCTTCCTTCCTTCCTTCCTTCCTTCCTTCCTTCCTTCCTTTCTTTCTTCTCTCTCTCTCTCTCTCTCTCTCCCCTTCTTTCTTTCTCTCTCTCTCTCTTTCTTTCTTTCTTTCTTTCTTTCCTTCTTCCTTTTTTATTTGTTTTATGTACGTAAGTACACTGTCACTGTCTTCAGACGCACCAGAAGAGGTCATCAGATCCCATTACAGATGGTTGTGAGCCACCATGTGGTTGCTGGGAATTGAACTCAGGACCTCTGGAAGGGGGCAGCCAGTGCTTTTAACTGCTGAGTCATCTCTCCAACCCTCAGGGAAGTTTCAAAACACTAAGAAGAAAGTTACAAGTCAAGGGTGGCCACTCCCCTCCAAGTCCTCCCATGTCCCCTCTACCACCTTCCCTCTGAAGTTTCTGTATTCTGGGGTTTGTTTGTTTGTTTTTTTTTTTTTTGGTTGTTTTGTTTTGTTTTAAAGATTTATTTATTTATTATATGTAAGTACACTGTAGCTGTCCTCAGAGACTCCAGAAGAGGGCATCAGATTTCGTTACGGATGTTTGTGAGCCACCATGTGGTTGCTGGGATTTGAACTCGGGACCTTCAGAAAAGCAGTCAGTGCTCTTAACCACTGAGCCATCTCACCAGCCCCCTGTATTCTGTTGTAAACCCAGAGAGTACTGTCAGAATGTGCCTAGCAATAGGTTACCCACTGGAGCATGTGCAACCCATACCTGAGCACATCCCTGAAGGACATTGGCGCACTCCCGCCCCTGAATCCATCAATTCCTGGTAGCTCCGCAGCTAGGGGTAGATTTTCTAACCCCTTCATCCATGCTGGGACTTTGGCTGACTTGATCTTGTGCACATGATGTGATTGCAGACAGAGGTGTTGTGTGTGCACTCCTGTGAGCTCTGGGCCTCCCATGCCCAGAAAATACTATTCCATAGTAGTTGTTCCCTACCTCTGGCTCTTTTGGTCTTTCTGCTCTCTCCAAGATGGATCCCAAGCCTGGGGTAAACAGAGCTAATACAAACCCCCATTTAGTGCTGAGCACTCTATAATCTCTGAGATCCATCTATCTAATCTGTTGTGTTGTTGTTGTTGTTGTTGTTGTTGTTGTTGTTGTTGTTGTTGAAATGATTCTCCCCAGGTAGCCTTGTCTGGCTTGGAACTCACCGTGTAGACCAAGTTGGCCTTGAACTCATGGAGTTCTGCTTGCCTCTGCTCCCAGAATACAGAGAATAAAAGCATGTGCCACCACACCTGGACCACAATCTGTTATTCTCTGCACACTGACCAGTTGTATATCGCTTTGTCCACCATGATCCAGTGAGAAAATACGCTTATCTGGTAAGAATCGTCTCTGATAAGGATCTAGAAATGTCCTAGACTGTGGGATAAAGGTATGTTTGTAGGGGCAGTTTGATACTATGTATTTTTAACAGGATAACAATAATAGGTTTTCCCCTAGGGCCCATGACCTTCCCAGCCAGAGGTTCTGATCCCAGTTAACAGTACCAGGCAGGAATTTCATTTCTGGAATGGGCTTCAATCAAGCCAACAGTAACAGGGAAAAAGTGGAGGGAAGCTTCTGCTGACCTCCTACCCAGCACCCCCTCTAATGGAGCCTCTGCAAGCAACTCCACAACCATTTAACATCACCCTCACTTCACACATAAGGAAAAGGAGATATAAGTTTGGGGGTGAGGGTTAGTCTGCCTATGCCCAAAACCCAAGTTCAAGTATCTTTATTCCCTACTTGATATCCACCACTCCAGTGAGTTCTACATTATGGTATATAATTATGCTGAATAACAGCCATGGTGCTCGTGAAATGAATGACATCTCTACCTGGAAATGGCTATATTTATTTTATTTATTTATTTGTTTAATGTATGTGAATACACTATCACTGTCTTCAGTGACACACCAGAAGAGGGCGTCAGATCTCATTACAGATGGTTGTGAGCCACCAGGTGGTTGCTGGGAATTGAACTCAGGACCTCTGGAAGAGCAGCCAGTGCCCTTAACCACTGAGCCATCTCTCCAGCCCAGGTCTGGTTTCTTGAGACAGGATCTCATGGAGCCCAGACTGGCCTTGAACCTGCCTTTGTAACTCAAGCTGACCTTGAACGCCTGATCTTCCACCTGAACGCTGGGGTTACAGGCATGAATCAGCACAACGGGCAAAGCAGTTGGTTTTCATGTGAAACTAGAGCAACCCCCAGAGAAAAGCAAAGGCAGCAATGGGGGGAAGAACAGGGTTAGGGAGCCGGTGTCACTAGGATGGAATACCGCACTGGAGCCTGAGCAACACACATTGGTGGGAGACTGGAGACTAGAAGGTCACAGAAGGCTCCAGCCGGTTTGGTTCCCACCAAAGCTTCTCTTGCTGACTATTCCTGCCTTCCCCTTCCTGCTCTATTCTCTCTCAGCACAGAGGAGATGCATGCTCTGGTGTCTCTTCATTATCTTATAAAGACACCAACCCCACCGTAGGGCAACCTGATGGCCTTCTAAATCTAATTCCTCTGCAAAGGTCGTACCTCTCAATACTATCACAGGGGTTGAAGACTTGGGCATGTAACTCTACACAGGGGCCTGGAATGGCTCCTTCTCTGGGTGATGACATTGGTCTTCTTCCCAAGACCCTGGTAAGGCCCTAGTGTGACTGCCTTGTCTTCCCTTCATCTGACTCACACTGAATCCCACCATTCATCCTTCCAGCTTCTCATCATCTAACAGGACTGACACTGTTAATAATGACGTAGATTTCCAAGCTGTTGGTAAAGTATCAAGTCCATAAGTATACAGACAGAAGGCAGGCGGATTTCTGAGTTCGAGGCCAGCCTGGTCTACAGAGTGAGTTCCAGGACAGCCAGGGCTACACAGAGAAAACCCTGTCTCGGAAAGCCAAAAACCAAAAACAAACAAAGAAAAGTATACAGAGAGAAAAGTCCTGGGTTCAAATCCACTTTCCATTTCTGTGGACTTTACAAATCACTTTGGAAAAAAAAAAAGGTGACTTGAAAAAAATGTAGAAAAACAGTGCCTGCCTGGGGCCATGGTGGTCTTAAAGGGACTCTAAAAAAAACTCTGCAAAAAACCCTGCCTTCCGGTTCTCAGCCTGGACAGCTGCCCAAGCTCAGACATGTCCATTATCTGAAGCATAAAATAAGGCAAAAGGAGACGTGTATTAAGGGTGTTAGTGTGCTGGGGGCTGTGTACTTCGCAAAGATAACCTGATCCCTACCTAACTCCTGGGTCAGAGGTCAGCACAGACACACGAGAAAGCTTGTGAATAAATAAAAAAAAGAAAGGTTTGGGGATGTGGTAGGAAGGGGTTTGACTGAAATTTTGTTGTTTTGTTTTGTTTTGTTTTGTTTTGTTTTGTTTTGTTTTGTTTCAGCCACGGTGGAGTGTGGAAGTGTAAGAGAAACCCAAGAGGCCATCATCCAAAGAGGGAGGCCCTGGGGTTGCTTTGCAGCCCTGCAGCTACTGGGCCAGGGCGCCCCCTAGTGCCTTCCTGCTTCTCCTGTATTTTGCTTTTGTTTTTGCTTTGTTTCACTTGCTTTATTTAACCTCTGCCTAGGCTGGCCTTAAACTCCTGAAGCAGAGAGGATGGCCCAAGACTCCAGATCTTCCGATTACAGGAGTGTATCACCACTCCAAGCCAAAAGAAATTTCTTTTTAATAAAATCAATTCAGGGGCTCAAAACATGTTAGAGATTAAGAGCATTTGAGCGCTGGGCGTGGTGGCACACGCCTTTAATCCCAGCATTTGGGAGGCAGAGGCGGGTGGATTTCTGAGTTACAAAGTGAGTTCCAGGACAGCCAGGGCTACACAGAAAAAAACCTGTCTCGAAAACCAAAAAAAAAAAAAAAAAAAAAAAAAGCATTTGATATTCTCAATAGAGGATCTGGGCTTAGTTCCCAGGACTCACATGGAAGCTGACCACCATCCTCAACTCCAGTTCCAGGAAATCCAACACTCTTTTCTGGCCTCCAAGGATACATATTTGCTTGCACAGGTATACAAGCAGGAAAAGCACACATACACGTAAAAATAGAAATTATTGAAATAATTCATAATTAATAAAATAATTTACCTCATAAATTGACCAGTAGGAGAGGTCCTAATTTCTCTGTTTTCCTTTGGCCCAGTTTCTCATCCCAGCTCCCGGCAGCCTAACAGAGAGAGGTGGTCCAGCCAATTAGCTTCAAAGTGACCTCTTCCTTGGCAGACCTGGTTGCCAAAGCTGTGTCCTCCTGCCTCATGGTTCTGAGTTAGCAGAACCTGCCTTTGCCCGCTGCCCTTTCTGTTTTCACCTTGGGTTAGAAACAACTTCAGGAACTCTTCCTAGGTAGGCGTTGTATGAGGGCAAGCCTTTTATTTCTGATGAGTGAGTGAGAGATGAAGAAAAATGTCTGACCAACTAAACATCACTTCTTCTAAAACCACTACCATGCGCACCTCAGCAGCAGGGCAGCAGCGAGAGCTGGGCTAGCATCCCCAGTGATAGGCTCCTCCCATCTCTGCCACTGAAGAGCCGGTGACCTCAGACCCCAACCACAGGCCTCAAGTTTGCACATATGGAGAGGGATGTGGGATCTGATAACTTCCCGGGTCTATTACAGTGCAAAGCCTGTGGCTCAGCCACTGCCCTTTGTGAGTGTTGGTGGACGAGGGAGCTGTGATTAAAATAAAATAGATAACTCTCCCCCCAAAGAAAACGCGCATCCCTGGTGATTACGCTCGAAAATTCTGTTTGTTCTGATGAAACAGGACAGGGTCTCATTCTGTATGCCTGGCTGGCCTGAAACCCACTATGTGGACCAAGCTGAACTCAGACAAGCAGTAAAACAATTCCCCCTCCCCCTCCCCCTCCCTCTATTCCCAAGTACTGGGATAACAGGTATGAGCCACCATACCTAGCTTTGCACTGGAGAATTCTATCGAAAGCTCAAAGAAAATATAGACACAGCAATGTTGTACAACTACTCCAGAGCACAGGAGTATGTTCCAGTTCACTCTACAAAGCTAGCATATGCCAAACAAGACTGGGAGGGCACTGGAAGGAAAACTATCAGCTAATATCTCTCTCGAACTCAGATGCAAAACTCCCAGTTAAACATCCACTGACTGGAAGTCCCCCTTGAGGAGAAGCCTGGTGCCAGCTCAGGCACAAGCCTCACTTTCCCGGGCTTCGTGGCTAGGAATCCAAGCCACTAGAAAAGTGCTCCTCGGCAAGTAGGGCAACTGAGCTTTGTTCTGGGGGCTACGAAACCCAGCGCTGAGCCCCCCTCCCGGGGCGTGGCAGAGGGGAGGAGCCGCGGAACACAAAAGCAGAGGTGGTGGAGAAAACCCCGCAGAGAAAAAAGGCTGCAGGCAGCCGGAGCTTGGAGCTTAGCGGATAATGAGGGTGCTCTGTGGAGTCCTCAGTGCCGTCTTGACAAGGTTGCTCCCTCCCTCCCAAGCTTACTGTTTTGGAAACAAGTTCCTATTGCAGGATATTCGATCACATTGTGACCCCCTGAGACTGGGGGGGGGGGGGGGTCTAGTTGTGGTGTGGTTCAGCCCTTAGCACACTCCTTTAATCGTCTCTAGCACATACCTTTAATCCCAATGAAGGTAAAGTTAATTTGTAGAAGAAAACACAAAAGTGACATCTAGGGCTGGAGAGATGGCTCAGCCGTTTAGAGCACTGACTGTTCTTCCAGAGGTCCTGAGTTCAAATCCCAGCAACCACATGGTGGCTCACAACCATCTGTAATGGGATCCAATACCTTTTTCTGGTGTGTGTTGAAGACAGCTACAGTGTGTTCCTATAAATAAAAATATCTCTTTTTTAAAAGTGACATCTAGTTGAGTGGCAGACGAAGTGGCAAATCAGATAAAGATTTGACAGAATAGGAAGTAGCAGGTAGTTTCTACTACCTCGCTTTAAGCTCTGGACAGACAGAGGTACCAGCCCCCACCCTGGTTCCTGTGGATCTGAGGATAAAAGACACGCATTTTTATGTGTTTTAACTCAATGGTCAGGCACTTCTAAGCCTCCCTCAGCTAACTTTCCCATGGCCCTTACTCCCCTTCACTCCCAGCTTAACACCTCTAAATCTGCCCTCAGTCTAGCTGTTCAGTTACCTTTAGTCTTAGCTCAACACCTTTAAATCTGCCCTCGGCTTAGTTGAACTTCTGATCTCCCTCCTGCAACCCCAGGCCCAGTCAGGCTAGCAACCAATAGTCACTCCACCCAAGATTTCACATGGCTAGTGGCTCTCTCTCCCTCTGAAGCATGGTGAATTTTCTTTCCCCTTCCTGCATCTATCAGCCTGCCTATGGGAACCTGGAAGTCGCACCTTTTCCACCCAGCCATTGGCTGCCAACATCGTTATTGCTCGATCAAGAACCAATTGGAGAACAGGACCTTCAGTATTTACATGCAAATTCCCGGGCCAAAGCATCAGAACCGCCCCCTACAATAGGATACGCCCAACTTTCACAAGAAGAGAGAGGAAAGGGGCAGTTTACAGAGACAGGTTGTAGAAAGAGAGAGAGAACAAGCCAGACACGGGTGAGGACAGAAAACCAGAGAATGAGAAGGAGCAGAAGATTAGAACAGATTGCTGGAATTAGTTTGTGACCAAACCAAACAATTCAGTAAGAAACTGAGAGGTCAGACGGAATCAGACAGCTTGAAGAGGAGTTTGAGCCAGGACAGCTGAGTTGAATCAGCTATCCAGTGCTCAATAAGAACTAGGAAGGGGTGAGTTTCTCTATCAGTAAGTCTCAAAGGCTGAAAATATTCTAGGTCTAGATAAGATTGTATGGAGGTTAGAAGTTTCTAAGACTAGGCCTAGTTTAGCAGAAGGCAACGATCTTCCAGAGAACAGGTGAGTTAAAGATACTTCAACATGTTCCTATAGGTTTCTCAAGGTAGGCATTGTCACTCTGTCGTATCCTGTTTGTGGCTGTGGTCCAAGGGTTTGGGGAGTGGGTATGTGGCAGAACATCACTGAAGCTCCCTAAACGCAACAGGATTCAAGCGAGAGAAACCAGAAGCTGAGGAGGGAACTTGGCTCGCTTTTCAGACTGGAAGCTCAGCTTTGCTGAGGCAGGGGAGTGAGGTCTAGGATTCTGATGAACAGCTCAGCTCCCGGCCATGCACATTCGTGCTGGGGTTATATCGGGCTAATCTGTCCCGTTCTAAGTAAACTCCAGCCTAGCAAGCTTGGGCTTGTGCTGTCTCTTCTAGTCAGCAAAGAATGGAGCCAAGCTGTTCCAAACCACTCCCCTGCAGCGATCGATGCAAGAAAAGAAAGTGGTGACAATCCCTCAGCTGTTGGTCTCACCACAGGGTGCGTAGCCCAGGAAGATACTGAAAGAAGTACAGACTGACAGAGGTACAAACAGAGGCCAAGGCTGTCCCTGCATAGAGGCCCAGAAAGGCCATTACATAAAGCTGTGGGGGTGGAGCCAGATTTCACTGGAGACCCCAAGATGGTAAGGATGCCAGACTCGTGGGATACCTGCCAAGGAGAGCTGCTAACAGGGAGTGGGACCAGCCGAAGAGAGAGACGTGTGCAGCTCTCCACAAAGCTGGAAGGAGTGGGGGACCTAAAGAGTACTTTGACATCAGACATGGATACGAAGTTCTGAGTGTACCCAACTGATGTTTGGTCTTGCTTTTGGTCCAGTATTTCCTCACTAGGCTCCCCCCCCCTTTTATATTCTATGTCATTGTATGTTAGAAGCATGTGATCTGCCTTTTGGTTTTACAGGAGGTTGTAGTGAAGAGATTGCCATGAGTCTCCAAAGAGACTTTAAACTTTGGACTTTTAAACAGTCCTAGGACCGTGATGGACTACAGATAGGATTTTTGAGGTTGAACTGAATCTATTTTTGCATTATGATATGGCTACAAGCCCCTGGGAACCAGGGAATGGAATGTGCTTGTTTGAATAATAATGCCCCCCCCCCCACAGCATCATATATTTGACTGCTTAGTTACCAGGGAGTGGAACCCTTTAAAAAGAATTAAAATGTGGAAGTATGACCTTTTTATGGAGAAAGTGTGTCACTGGGAGTGAGTTTTGAGGTGACAAAGCCCATGCTAGCTCCAGTGTCTCCCTGACCCTATAGATCAGGATGTAACTCTTATCTACCTCTCCAGCACCATACTGGCCTGCTGCCATGCTTCCTGCCATGATGATAATGGACTAAACCTCTGAAACAGTAAGCCAACCCCCAACCAAATGCTTTCAATGTTCATGGTGTCTCTTCAACACAATGGAACACTGACTAAGTCTCTCTCTCTCTCTCTCTCTCTCTCTCTCTCTCTCTCTCACACACACACACACACACACACACACAATCAAAACCAAGAAACAGAAAATAAGGGTCAGATTATGTTGAGAATTAGCCCACATTTCCATGTATTCATAGGGTCAGAGAACCTGTCTTCAATAACCAATACCACTTGGGTAGGAACCTCCTCTAGGATAAGGAATTTATTTCATATAACTTTCAAGATATTTACAGAATGTCTTTGGGTAAACATCTCAGAAGTTATTTATTGGAATGAGAATTTTTATTTTGTTTGGTTTGTTTGTTTGTTTGTTTTTTGAGACAAGGTTTCTCTGTATAGCCCTGGCTGTCCTGGAACTCACTTTGTAGACCAGGCTGGCCTCGAACTCAGAAATCCGCCTGCCTCTGCCTCCCGAGTGCTGGGATTAAAGGCGTGCGCCACCATGCCCGGCTCGGAATGAGAATTTTTAAACACTGATCGTAGCAGAAATGGGTTTTTAACGACTAAAACATCCTCTTGCAATGACATGCTGATTGTGACTCGTCTCCACTGCTTCAAGCTTGTGGGGTTAGGGGGGTATTGCAAATAGTAGAAATATTTGTACTTTTCATATTTTCATGTTTTTTCTTCTTCAGTTATCATCTGGCTATAGTCTTAACTAGTCTCCAAAGGCCCACATATAAAGACTTGGTGCCCAGCCTATGCCATTGTTGGGAAGTTGTGAAACCATAAAGAGGTGGGGTCTAGTGGTAGGACATATGTCACAGGCACATGCCTTTGAAAGGGAAACTAAGGGCTAGCCTTTTCCTCCTTCCCTTTCTTCCTCCCTGTCCCAGACTCTGTTGCTGTGACTAAACACCCTGACCAAAAGCAACTTGGGGAAGAAAGGGGTCTTCATCTCTTACAAGTTAGAGTTCATCATAAAGGAGGACAGGGCAGGAACTCAACCTGGAACCCTGGCAGCGGGAACTGAACAGTAGGAACTGAAGCAGAGGCTAATAGAATGTTTTCTGGCTTGCTCTCCAGATCATATTTGGCTACCTTTCTTACACGTCCTATTACCATTTGTCCAGAGGTAGTACCACCCACAATCCCCTGAAACTCCTCATATTAATCACCAACCAAGAAAATCCCCCTCACAGACATGCCCACAGGCCAGTCTGATGGAGGCAACGCTACAGCTGAAGTTCCCTCCTCCCAGATAGCCTAGATCAGCAGTTCCCAAGCTGTGGGCAGAGAGCATTGGAAAACACATATTTCTGATGGTCTTAGAAACCCCCAACCATAAATTTGTTTTTATTGCTAATTCATAGCTGTTATTTTGCTATTGAGCAACGCCTTAGTTCCTAAGACCATAGGAAAAATGTATTTTCCAATGGTCACAACCCAGGGGTTGAGAACCACTGGTTCAAATTGTGTCAAGTTGACAAAAATAAACAGCACTCCTCTGCACTGGTCTGTCCCCATCATTATCATCAGACTGTCTTGACCCACCACCTCCCAGTAATGGCACAGAGACCTTTTATTGTTTATGAAAGCTTAGACCTTATAGCTTAGGCTTGTTCCCAACTAGTTCATATAATTTAATAACCCATTTATACTAGTCCACGTTTGCTACATGACCCATCACCTCTCATTCAGTCTCCATCCGACTTCCTGTATATCTGGCTGGCAAATCCACACCTCTCAATTCTTCCCACAGTTCCTATCTCTTCCCGGATGTCCTGCCTTTCCTCTCCTGTTCTGCTGGAGGTCAACAGGCCTTTATTTAACCAATCAGAAGAGGACAGAGAAGATGTTTACAAAATACTTAGGCAGTAAAAATAACAATACCAAGGTCCAGTTTGTAGTCAACTCTGAGTCAATACAGAAATCAACATTTGAATAATAAAAAGACAACCTTTACACAGTGCACAAAAACACACCATGACATAAACAGCATCCACTGATTCATGATTGATCATGGCCTAACACTCCCCAAACTGTACACTAAAACAAACCTTCCCTCTTTCTAAGTAGGTTATCACAGGCATTTTATTTTTCCTTAGTGATAGATGTTGGCTAACATGCTTTCTGTCTTCAGGGATGTGACCTACTCTGGGCATAAGCTTCATGTCTATGCATCTCCCCTCCCCCACTTATCCATCAAAAAACTATTCAAAATTTGAAGCTACCACCCCAAAACTTTCTGGGATTGGTGTCTTATCTTTTTTCCACCCCTACATGTCCACTTGAATTGCTGCATGCCATACCATATCACTCCCATTAATTGGTGAGTGTTCCTGGTTTGCAGAAAAATGTTTCATTGTCAATGTAAGGAAACAGATTAACGGACAATCACCTTGCCCCTGACTTGTCCCAGAACCTAAGACTTGGAAATCCCACCCACATGATTCAGTGTTAACCACCATGCTGTATTCTTTCACTGGCTCACTGCACATGCTCCGAAGACACTATAAAAGTCCACCCCACTACCCAGTCCACAGAATCTGATCTTTAATCATTTAGTTATTATTAGAAATTTTGACTAGAGACATGTCTGCTCCTGACAGTACCCCCTTCATCATTCAAAGTAGATGTTGAGCATCTTTACCTCCAGGCAAGTTTGCTTATCCTGGCATACAAAATACTGTCCAAAAAGGACAAACAGATGTGGGATAGTTGACTGCTAAGCTCTTCCTCGACCGAGTAAGCTAGTCCTTCATATGCCCACTTCATTTCAGGGCCTACCAGATGGATCTAGGCCAAAAGACTGAAGACAGACGCTCCAACATTATTAGAAATTAGGGGACTGTATAGGTTGTCAGCTGTCTCTACAATTTAAGTTTTGAAAGCTATATTTTTATGCTTCCTATATATTCAGGTAATATTTAATTTGTTATTGGATTTCTGACAGGGTTAAAAACTAGTTATAGTCTCATAAGCAAACTTTAGTTGTTTAACATTGAGAAATATGATATAGAGTTAAAAGCATGGTTTTCAGATGGTGATACAGGCTAAAATCAAAACATAACTCAGGTATAGAATTTTAAGGTCTTTAGTTAGGATATGATGGTAGAGTACTTTATCTTGTTGACAAATATGGACTGGATGCTAATTGTATATCATACTCTGCAAGTTACATCATTGTTATGGTTGTACTCAATTCATGCCTGAGAGAAAAACTTTTTTATTTGGACAGAGGTGAGATGTTGGTGATCAGTTTCTAATGTTTTGATTTAATGGAGAATCTGAATGTCCAAACACTAAAGGTCCTTGCCCCCAATTGGTTTTTGATTGATCAGTAAAGGTGCCAGCAGCCAATGGCTGAACAAAGGGAGACAGGGTAGGTCCTTTAGATTTGCAATGGCTAGGAACTGGGGAAAAGGAGACAGAGGATCGCCATGATGTGGTAGGAGACTGATCAGATTTAGAGCTGTAAGAGAAAGAGCCAACAAGCCATGTAAAAATTCAGGTAAGTGGCTACTGGTCACCTCCCTGATTGGGCCTAGGGTACCAGGCTGAGGATTAGAACTGCTCAGCCACTGACCAGGGCAGCATATTAAAAATAAGCTAATGTGTGTTTTCTATTCACGGATCCAGGGAGCTGCTGGGTGAGCAGCAGAAGTGTGACCTGTATTTGGAACATAAAGCAGAGTAGCCAAACTCCGTGCCACAAGACACTGCACTGGTCTCCAGTGGCATCGCTGCGATGGCACTGATTTCTAATCTGGAGGTTGATATATGCTAGCAGAAAAGGAAGCAAGCCAAATCAAGCCAAAATAATAATAATAATAATAATAATAATAGCCCGAAATGATCAGTGATTGGTCACGAAAACCCCCACAGAAGCAGTGGCTGCCTTGGAACCAGCACAGCATAGCAGCTGAGTGAATCATCTCACCACAGGTCTTCCCTTTGTTGCTGTTTTTTGTGAATACTCCCTGTCTTAGTCAGGGTTTCTATTCCTGCACAAACATCATGACCAAGAATCAAGTTGGGGAGGAAAGGGTTTATTTGGCTTACACTTCCATACTGCTGTTCATCACCAAAGGAAGTCAGGACTGGAACTCAAGCAGGTCAGGAAGCAGGAGCTGATGCAGAGGCCATGGAGGGATGTTCTTCACTGGCTTGCTTCCCCTGGCTTGCTCAGCCTGCTCTCTTATAGAACCAAGACTACCAGCCCAGAGATGGTCCCATCCACAAGGGGTCTTTCCCCCTTGATCACTAATTAAGAAAATGCCTTACAGTTGCATCTCATGGAGGCATTTCCTCAACTGAAGCTCCTTTCTCTGTGATAACTCCAGCTGTGTCAAGTTGACACAAAACTAGCCAGTACACTCCCAATTGCTCTGTGTCATGGTTTGAATATGCTTGGCCAAGGGAGTGGCACTATTAGGAGGTGTGGCCTTGTTGCAGTAGATGTGTCACTGTGGACATGGCCTTTAAGATCCTCACCCTAGCTGCCTGGAAGTCAGTATTCTGCTAGTCACCTTCAGATGAAAATGAAGAACTCTTAGCAACTCCTGTATCATGCCTTCCTGGATGCTGCCATACTCCCACCTTAATGATAATGGACTGAACCTCTGAACCTGTAAGCCAGCCCCAATTAAACATCCTTTATAAGACTTGCCTTGGTCATGGTGTCTGTTCACAGCAGTAAAACCCTAACTAAGACACTCTGCAGGATCCCCAAGCTATCCCTCCACAGTATCTACACACACTCCCCGTCCTTGGACAGACTAGAAAAAGCTCCTGACAAACATGTAAGCAGTTGCTAACATTAAGCAGCTGAAGTCTGCATCCCCCAGCTGACCTCTCCCAGATGCCAGCCTCTGGTTTACCACAGCCTTGTCATGCTCAGGCCTGAGAGCAGAAAAGACAGTGGTCCCTGGGGAAGATCTCTTCTGGTAGAGGAACAGTTGGACACAATGGTCTGCTGGCATGAAATACGGGGAAAGGTTGGGACAGGCATTGGAAGAAGATTGTCTGTCTGTCTCTCTGTCTCTCTGTATATGTGTGTGTGTCTGTCTCTGTCTATCTCTTTGTCTCTGTCTGCCTCTGTGTGTGTGTGTGTGTGTGTGTCTTCCCCTCCCTCTCTCTCCCATCCCCTACTTCTCAGGAGAATTCCTGAGGGATTCTCGGAAGCAAGCCAAGAAACATCAATTGCCCACTTAGGTTGCAACATTACTGAGGTTAGACTCATTCTTATCTGCACCCAGTGTCAGAAGGTAGAGATGTCTGACAGCTGCCTCAGAGCTCCACATGCACTCCATGTGGAGCTCCTGGTAAGTGGGGTGCACCTGATTCACCACATGAGAAACCAAGGCCTCCCCAAGAAGCCCCCAACATCAGCCTGAGTTTTCCCAGCAAGGACGAGTGAGCCCCCGTGCTAGCTTTTAGTGGCTGTGACGAGGAAAGAGAAGCAAACTCATAAGGGTGGGAAGTTGAATTTCTCTTAGTGTTTTGGAGGATTCAGTCATGGTTACAGGGCCATATTGCTTTAGCCCTGTAGCGAGGCAGTATATCATGGTAGAAGTACGTGGTAGGGGGCACCTATTTACCTCATGGTATCCATGAAGCTAAAAGAAACATGAAGGAGCCAGGGTCCTAATATCCCCATCAAGGGCTTACACTCAGTGACCTAGCTGCTTCCAACTAGTCTCCCTTTCTTTAAAGTTCAAGAACCTCCAGGTAGTACCACAGGCTGAGGACCAAGCTCTTAACACACTGGCTTAGGGGGAACATTTCACTTCCAAACCATAGCAATCCCAGACAGGCTACCCACTGGTCTACACAAAGTCGAGCGATCAACAAACATCAAAATGAACTTAAAAGGGCTAGCCCCTGGGACGCCCGGAGAGCTCAGATCTGTTTTAGGAGCGGTCAAGCCCTGCAGGAATATTTACAGCAAGCTGCACACTCACCTCTGTATTTACACCATTAAGATCGCCTTCACCCATCTTTGTACCCAGCTCTTGCTCTTTTTCCTGTCTCTCAGGAATCCTTCTTTCTACCCGTCCAGGCTGGGGTGGAATGGGGGTGGGGTGGGGAGAGCTGGTGGCTCTTCTTGTACCACCCACACCGTGCTATTCTTACAGAAAGCTGTGGGGCTCTATCTCGCTCTCACTTTTTATTATGAACTATCTCTGACACACACCAAAGCAGAGAGGATAAATAGCACTTCTCTTCCCATGGCCCTTAACCAGTTCCCATAGTGACCAATAGACAGCCTCATTCTACCACTGTATTGTTTTAAGTGGGATCTCAGTGAGCTCACCATTCAATACGTACACAGACTCTATCACTAAAAGATAAAGGTTGATCATTAAAAATATAAACTCACCGGGCGTGGTGGTGCACGCCTTTAATCCTAGCACTTGGGAGGGAGAGGCAGGCAGATTTCTGAGTTCGAGGCCAGCCTGGTCTACAAAGTGAGTTCCAGGACAGCCAGGGCTACACAGAGAAACCCTGTCTCGAAAAACCAAATATATATATATATATGTATGTATGTATATATATATATATGTATATTCAATAACATCACCCCTGGTAAATCAGTCCAGGGCAGAGATCTATTTCCGTGGTAATGCTTGCTTAGTGTATGAAGGAGCTTGGGTTTGCTGTCCACCAAAACACAATCTGTTATTTTATTTTATTTTTGTTTGGGAATTTCACTTTTGGCTACTTGTGTACATCATAAGTGCCCCTGGTGCAGTTACAGCTCAGAGGGGTGGGACATTAGCTCCCCTGTAAGCTACCCTATGGATGCTGGGAATCGAGCCCGAATCCTCTGAAAGAGCAGAGAGCATTGAGACAACTCTCTAGCCCTGCGCTGACTCTTTAAACCATTTTAATATAAATCAGTGCTCCTGGCTTGCCTTGTAATAATTTTACAGGGTGGGTCTCTACTTTATTGTTTGAGAACTTCAAACATGCACAGGATATGTTTGGATTAACTCCACCCCAATACTCCTCCAAAAGTTCCCCCCTTGTCCCAGTGCCACTTTTCCCTCCCAAGCTCAGGTGCTCTGTTTTTCTCTTTATTTGCTTGTTTTTGTTTTTAACCTTGTTTTGGTTTTTTTGAGACAAGGTCTCACTCTGTAGCCTGGGCGTGCCTGGAACTCACTATGTAGATGAGGTTGGTGCGGAACTCACAGAGATCTGCCTGCTTCTGCCTCTTGAGTCCTGGGATCAAAGGTGTACACCACCTTGGGTGTCTTGCTATTTGTTTGTTTTTGTTTTTTTTTTTTTTTAAACCTATTGAGTCCATTTAACGCTGCCTGTAAGTACATGGGTTTAGATCCATCTACTGGAGTATGAATATCTTCTTTTGTGCCACATCCAGAAAGAAAATTGATCCTCCCTCTCTCAGGAGTCATCCTTTGCTAATTATTTTCCTTGGCTAGGGGTGGGGCCTCATGACCCCCTCCCTACCCCATGCTGGGATCTTGTCTGGCTTGGTGTTGCATAGATCTTATGCACTGTCTCAACCACTGAGTTCATCAAGGAAACAGTGTCTCCCACTAAGTCACCCACCACCTCTGGTTCTTATATTGTTATCCCCTCTTCTGTAGCGATCCCTGGACTTGGGGAGAAAACCAGATGATGCACATTTAGAGCTAAGCATTCTACAGTCTCTTATTCTCTGCACCTGGGCTAGTTGTGGGTCTATGGTAATCACCATCTATGGCAAAAGAAACTTCTCTGATGAGGGCGAAGAGCTGTACTAATCTGTGAGTATAAATCACTAGAAGTTGGTTTAATACCGTGTCCATCTACTAAAATTATAGCAGTCAGTTCTTTCCAAGGGCCCATGACCCCTATGACCCACAGGGTTTTGGTCCTGGTAAGTAGAGCCAGGCTTGAGTTCCTTCTGGAAGAGCAGGCTTTAAATTCAACCAGAAAGTGTTTGGGATTTGTGGTAGTTAATCCTGGCTGTCAGTTTGACCATCTGGAATCTACTAAAACATCAGCCTCTGGGCAGGAATTTTCTTGAATAGGTTGTTTTAAACAGTATCATAGCCTGATGGTGGTGATACGTGCCTTTGATCTCAGCCCTTGGGAGGCAGGGGCAGAGTTCAAGGTCAGTCTGGTCTACAGAATGAGTTAGTTCCAGGACAGCCAAAGGCTACACAGAAAACAAAACTAAACAAACAAACTTAGATTGCTAAGTACACACTAAATCCAAAGCAACCTGTAAGAGGAAGCATTTGATTAAGGACCTGCTCACCAACCGTTCTAGAGGGCTAGCCCATGAACGTCTTGGTGGAAAAGGCAAGATGCTGGAGAAGTAACTCAAAGTTTTACATCCTGATCCCCAGGAAGCAGGCAGAGAAAGAGATACTGGGCCTATCACAGGCTTTTGAAACTTCTGAGCCTACCCTGCGACCCACTTCCCCCTAATCTTTCTAATTCTTCTCAGACAATTCCACTCCCTGGTGACTAAGCATTCAAATACAACAGCCTTTGGGGGCCATTCTCATTCAAACCACTACAAACAGGAAGACCCATTGTAAAAGTGACCAGTACCTTCAATTCACAGCCCACACAAAAAGGCATGTAAAAAAAAAAAAAAAAACCTGGTTTGGGCCTGCTTATAGCCATTGTCTTTGCAAGTTAATCTATTGTGTTCCTGCAGGACTGAATAAACTGAATAAGAGTAAAAACTGCTCCCTTGGCTCACAGAGAGTGGCACTATTAGGAAGTATGACCTTGTTGGAATAGGTGTGGCTTGGTTGGAGGAAGTAAGTCACTGGGGGTGGGCTCTAAGGTTTCAAATGCTCAAGCCAGCCCCAGAATCACACTCTTTTCCTGCTGCCAATCCAGATGTAGAGCTCTCAGCTGCCTCTTCAGCAGCATATCTGCCTGCATGCCATCATGTTTCCTACAGACAAAACCTCTGAACTGTAAGTCAGTCCCAATTAAATGTTTTCCCTTATAAGAGTTTCCATGGTCACAATGTCTGTTAGCTATTACCCCCCCCCCCGCCCACACACACACACACACACACACACACATACACACACTCTTCCCCACACTCACTCCTCTACCCTGGCCTCCCATTTCTCTCCACACTTAACCCTTCTCGTCTCATTATTTCTCCTTCCCTTTCTATCCCACTTGCATTAAAGATTCTTTAATTGTGGCAAACGTAATTTCATCTTAGCCAGTTTATTCTGTTTATTTATTAAGCAATGACATTTTTATTTTAAATATTTTTTGAGGTGGAGCTTCACTATGTATCCCAGGCTAATTGGGAACTCATGGCCCTTCCACCTCGACTTCCCAAGACAGGATTGCAGGCATCAGCTGTCACAGTGGCTGTTTCAACAATTTTTAAATGTACAACTCAGGGGCATTAATTACAAACACAATATTGTGTAATCATTGTTACTATTTATTTTTAAATGTTTTTCATGACCCCAAATAGAAATTCTGCTCCCATTAGGGTTAGGCAATACTTTCCCCCTCTCCCTCCCTTCAGCCCCTGGTTAACTCTTACCTACTTTCTGTCTCTGTGAGTTTGCCTATTCTAAATACTTCATGTCAGTGTACTCAGGCAGTATTTGTCTATTCATGTCTGACTTATTTTGCCTAACTTAATGTTTTCAGGATCCATTCATTTCAGAGCTGAAAACCCCTTTGTAGACATCCTCCAAGTGTTGTGCTATTTTGTTGACTGCAATCAACATGGTGTATAGGTTTCTGTTTGGGTCCCTTTTTCCACTTCTCATGGTATTGTGAGGTTAGTCTTTAACTTCCTGTGAAACAAAACATTTTCTACAGTTACAGCCCTGCAGCAATTGCATGAGGGTCCCCTTCCCTCGATGGCCTTTTTTAATACTTGTTTTCTCCATGTTTAATTTTAGTCATCCCACTAAGCATAAAGTCAGGCCTCAGTCTGTGTTTGATTTCCCTTTCCCTGATAACTCATGGTACTTAGCATGTCTTCACACTGGTGCTGGTCATTTATACATCTTTGGATAGGTACCTATTCAAGTCCTTGTCCCCTTGAAGATCATCCCCTATGTCCATTCTTTCAAGGAAGGATACTAGTGATTTTAAAAACATTTCAGTGGATACAGGTGTTCCGAGATGAAGTCTACTTTTCCGGTCCCAAAGCTCAGTATAGTAGGAAGGAACCTAACTGAAAGCCAAGACTGGGAGGTCAGTGTACACCATTAGGTTTATGACTGGTCAGTAGCCCCTCTAAGCTTCAACACACAAAAGCTATAAAAGACTGCTTATTGTGATGACTAATTTTATGTGTCACTATTATGTAACTCAGCTAAGGGAGGCCCAAATTGGTATGAGAATGGCTCCCATAGGCTCATATATTTAAATACTTGGTCCTCACTTGATGGGACTGTTTGGGAAGGATTAGGAGGTGTGGCATTGTTGAAAGAGGTGTGTCACTTGGGAGAGGACTTTGAGGTTTCAAAAGTCTATACCATTCCTAGTTACTGTTACTGTTCTCTCTCTTCTTCTTCTTCTTCTTCTTCTTCTTCTTCTTCTTCTTCTTCTTCTCCTCCTCCTCCTCCTCCTCCTCCTCTTCATCTTCATCTCTTCCTCCCTCCTGCATGTAGAGCAGATGTAAGCACTCAGCTACTGTTCAAGTACCATGTCTGCCATGTCTACCATGCCTGCCTTCCAGATGCCATGTTCCCCACCATGATGGTCATGCACTAGAACCATGAGCCCGCAAATTAACACTCTCTTTGATAAGTTGTCTTGGCCATGTTTTGTCACAGAAATAGAATAGTAACAAGATATCTGGTAAAACATTTCATCTGAATAGGGAGGCAGTTTCTGATAGATATTAGCATTTGATAAGTAGATTGAGTGAAGAAAATCTGTCCTCATCGATATAGCAGCAGGAGTATCATCCAATCTATTGAGACCCACAATAAAGCAAAAGGACACAGAAGAGTCGAATTTTATCTCTCTTGAGCAGGGACATCCCTTTCTTCTGACCTCAAATATTGGAACTCCTGGTTTTCAGGCTCTTCAGAATTAGCCTAAACTATATCACACCAGCTTTCAGATAGGAGGTGATGAGACTTCTTGGCCTCCATAATTATATCAACTAACCCTTATTATGAATTTCTATGTATGTGTGTGTCTCTCTCTTCCTTCTTTCATATGTAGAATCTAGCATACAGTGTACACTATATATAATAGTTTATACATTCTTTTTGTTACTATATTATCAATAAATTACTATGAGTTCTACCATTTCTATTTGTCTGAAGATGTGGTGGTACATGCCTTTAATCCCAGCACCTGGGAGGCAGAGTCAGATGGATCTCTGAGTTCAAGGCCAGCCTAGTCTACAAAGGGAGTTTCAGGACATCTGGGGCTACACACAGAGAACCCCCGCGCCCCCCCCCCCCCACACACACACACACCTACTAGAGTTCCACACCATTCTGCAGAGGCCTATCATTTCAACCTAAACTGAAACCACAGCTGTAACTGGCCACTAGCTTTCAGGACTCTCAGCTTTAAGTGGCACTATTAGGAGGTGTGGCCTTATTGGAGGAGGAGTGGCCTTGTTGGAGGAAATGTGTCTTTGTGTAGGGCTTTGAGTCTCCTATGCTCAGGCTCTGCCCAGTGTGTAATCAGAACCTCCTGCTGACTGCCTTTGGAAGACAGTCCCCTACTGCTGCCTTTAGAGCAAGATGTAGAACTCTTGTCTCAGACCTCTAGCACCATGTTGGCCTTGAATGCTGACATACTTCCTGCCATGATGATGCTGGACTAAACCTCTGAAACTATAAACCAGCCCCAATTAAATGTTTCCCTTTATAAGAATTGCCTTGGTCATGTTGTCTCTTCACAACGATAAGACCCTTACTAAGACACCTACTGTGTTCAGTTTCTGTAGTGCGGCAGATACCAGAGACAATCGATTGATAAATAGAAAAGAAGGTTTGTTTGGATTTATGATTTTGGAGATTTCAACCCATAGTTTATTAATCAACTGGTGAGGTGACACATCACAGTAGGGATGCAAAACTGCCTGCCTCATGACCATGAAGCAGAGAGAGAGGGGAAGAGCCATGGTCTCATAATACCCTTCAAGAAGGAGACTATATAATCCAATGATGACTCCCTCACTCAGGAGAAAGGAAGGAAGATCACATCAAACTTCCAGACCAGACAAAACAAACATTTGGAAAAAGAGACAAAGAGACAGAAAGACAGAGAGACAGAAAGACAGGAAGACAGAGGAAAACACCCGAGGAAAGACATTACTTTTTGTTGTGTATATGTATGCATGGTATGTATACCTGTACATATGTTCAACCTATATAGCTACACATACTTATACATGAATGTGGAGACCAGAGGTTGACATCAGGATTGCTTCCAGGATTGCTTTGTGTGAGATATGTATATATCAAGGCAGGGTCTCTCGCTTGAATTCAGAGCTCAACAATTTCACTAATCTAGTTAGCCATCTTGCTCTTTGGATCCCCTGTCTCCACCTCTCTAGCACTGGGATGACAGGAGAGCAGCCTCACCCTTGTGTTCACTACGATGCTGAGGATTCGAATTCTGGTCCTCACTCATTCTTTCACAACTAGCACCTCATCCATCTGGACCATCTGCAGCCCCCAAGCCATTACTTTTGTTAGACTCAGCAGGAGGAGTGAGTACCAAGGCACGAGCCTTACATCTGCATTTAAGCATAAAGAATACTAAATGGGTGGAGGTAAGGCCTGTATTACCATCACTGAGAGTGCTCACTGTCAGTGGGTGTCCTTCCCAAGGTTACATAAGGCAGCTTACAGGATCTACAGCAACCTGTAACCTTACACACTTCTGTTTGTGACACTCCCACTACCTAGAATGCCATTTCTCTTTCCTGTGGCCTTACAACTCTTATCACCTATTAACCTTCATACACAGGTCTCTTCTCGGTGACATTTATTGAATCAGTGATTTCCCCTTCACTGGAAATCAGCCCCTGTGGATACTCAACTTTCTTCTCTGCCCTTGTGCTGTAGGAACTAGCTTCCTTCATCTTCTACAGTCTGGTACCTCTCAGCATCTCAAGTGTCCCCTTGATGCCCAGCCCATGGTTGCTTCCCATCTGTGGAGCAGGGTTCAGGTCAGGATTTTTCTGTAGCCCTGGCTATCCGGAACTTGCTCTGCAGACCAGGCTGGCCTCAAACTCAGAGATCTGCCTGCCTCCGTCTCTGTCTCCTGAGTGCTGGGATTGAGATTAAAGGCATGGACCCACTGTTCAGCTCTAGGCCATACTCAGAGAGAGACAGAGTCAGAGAGAGAGACAGAGAGGAAAAGAAAAGACATTTGTTTGCAGAGTTTCCCTGGGACGAATAGCAACAGAGTAGAGCCAGGCAGTGACTTGTTTCCTCTGAGCAAGCAGTACCCATGCTTGGGTTTAATTTAGGCTCTGCTTTTCATGTCTTAAAAGGACTTTCCCATGACAGACTCAAGACCTGAAGTCCTGTGTAGTCAGCACAGCTACGGAGAGATGAGTGGTGAGATGCAGCCAAGTGTGCCGGCCCCTGACCTCCTCCTGCTTCTATACGGGGTTGGAGAATTTTGCAGCCCTGAGCTTTGGCATTTTGTTCCCAGCTCGCTCAGTGGATAAGGCATGCCCATGTAGGGTACAGCAGTCTCCGGCCTTTTTGCAATGGGATGTTGGCTCACACCTGTGATTGTGTGTGCTTGGTTTGGGTGTACATGGCTGTGATTGTGACTATGGTAACAGTGAGTCTGTTAGAACACACATCTAAGTTTTCAAGAGCATGTACATATGTCCTAGAGTGTGTGTATCTCTAGTATGATATTTATATGAGCAGTGTCTGTGCTCTGTTCACATGAGTTATGCTTATCTCTGTGTGTGCTTGAATGGGGGAGCATTCTCATGGATGCTTCTGCCTCACTGGGTACCTACCTCTGCTAAACGTATGGCCATCCAAAGAATGTCATCAGCCCTCTTTGGGTTCCTTAGAACAATGGCTTCGTCTTGTCCCCAAATCTTAACATTGCCACCGCATGAAACAGATTCCAATGGCTTGTTATCTCTTCCTTCTCCATCCTGTGAGAGGGTGAGAGAGTGGAGGAAGGCCACAGAGCCCATGCTAGGACCTTTCTCCTTGTTGATTGCTAGGACCTTTCTCCTTGTTGATTCCATTTCATCTTGGTACTCTTTTGTATCAACCAGGCTCCTGGGAGCCACGGGAGCCCTTGGCCTTCCAAATGACATCATTTGGAAACTATTATAAGGTCTAGCTAGCAAAATGTGAAGCTCACTTGAGAAAGCCGGAGTTGCCTCCCCACAGTCCCACATCTCAGGACAGAATTGACATTCCGGGCATGGTTTGCATTCCCTTCCTCTTTGTCTCCCTGCTCCCCACCCCTTCCAGGACCACCCATTTGCTCTAGCAGACAGACTGCTGCTATGAGCAAAGCCACCCTCCCTTGATGCTCTGGGGAAGCCTAGTCCTCTCTGATTCTGACTCTCTTACCTTCCTTCTCCCAGTCTTTGTGTTTGGTTTGGTTCTATTGTTTTGTTTTGACTTGGGGTGCTGGAGGCTTGATCTCGGACTTTGCAAACCCCAGGCTAAAGCTCTACCCCTCCCTCCCTTCCCTCCTCTCGCTATTCCTCCCTCCCTCCCTCTGACCTAGCATCTTCTGCCGACACTCTGGATGTTCAGCATCTTTTCTGATGAGCTTTTGTTACTCGGGAAGGTTCATCCTGACTTACCTGGAGGAGAGACCTTCCTCATTATGTTGCCCTTTGCCCCTCTGATCTCAGCTCATCTCCTTTCCCTAACACAGGCTCCATGGGAAAAGGAGGGAGATGCAGTCTAATCAGAGCAGTATAGCCAAACTACTTCCTTCCGTGGTTCCAGCTTCTTTTTCACCAGAGAGGTTCTGGCCTTGTTTGAGTCTTCCCTCCTATGGAAGAAGGAGAGTCTGGACAAGGGACCCAAACGGCATGACTGATCTGCCCTGTCCCCCGCTGTCTCCACTTCCCACCAGCCAAGCCATAGCTAAAAGGGTGATCAAACATTTCTCTGCCGGAGACAGGATCCCTCTGTGCGCTCTTTTCCACGCTGGCTGGCTTCCCTCTTGCCTTTGAGGAGAGGCTGCTTATTGGACAAAGACCTAAAAATTCCTGCCTGGGATTTAGCCATGGCTGTGACCTTCCCCTGGCCTTAGGAAGAGCGTCTCTGACAGTCACTGCGCTTAGTGATTCTTTAGAGATGAAAGCGAGGATTTTTCTTCCCACTTAGGAATTGAAGGACCAGCTCATTTTTATTTTATTATTTGTATGTCTATTGTGTGTGTGTGTGTGTGTGTGTGTGTGTGTGTCTATATGTGGAGGCCAGATGGATCCCCTGGCAATGAAATCACTTGTAGCTGTGAGTTAACTGGTGTGGGTGCTGGGAACTGAACTCATGTCCCTTGGAAGAGGAACAAGTGCCTTTAACCTCTGAACTAACTAACTAACTCTCTCTCTCTCTCTCTCTCTCTCTCTCTCTCTCGCCCTAGAAGACCAATTCTTGATCCCTTCTTCCATGGATGATCAAGACCTGAAAAGGAAGAACCAGGGCTGAGGTGTAGCTGGGCAGTAGGCTTCCCGCTTTAGCATGCTCACGAGGCCCTGGGTTCCACCCCCAGCGTGCAAATTTAAGTCAAATTAGAAATAAAACATAAGGCACTAGTAGAATGCTCTGTCAACCCATTTCTTGTTGAAAGCCCTTGTCCCAACCTATCCCTTAGACATGAATCTTATGTCCCCTGAAATTAGAACCTCTCACCTTTATGCAGATGTGTGTAGAGTTAGCTTTGCCATGTGTTAAAGGAAACAAAATGTCTTCCATTAGGGCTTCTTTGCAGCTTTGGTTGACTTCCCTGACTTCAGGGAGACCGTGGCCCATTGTTGTCCCAACCAGGACAGAACAGAGGTATTGCTGGCACAGTTTGGCTGGGAATGAGGACACATGCTGGCAAAAGAGCCCATGCCTCCTCTGTCTGTGTGCTAATACCTGTTAGGAATTAGCTTTTGCCACTTGTGAACGTGCCTGGCTTTCTTCCCTGGACCTCAGTATATAACTATATAAGGTGTTGCTAGTGGATTTGATCTTTAATGACTGTTTGAGAGGCGAGTGTGGTACCCTGTAATCTCAGCTACTAATGAAATCTCCTCAGGAAGATGATAAACTCAAGCCCTGCCTAGGTTGCAAAGTGATTCCAAGGCCAAACCTTGGTCACTTAGTGAGACCTGTGTAAAACAAAAGGGCAAAACAAGAGCTGGGGCTAACCTAGCGGTAGAAGCCTCGCCCAGCATGCATAAATCGCCAGCACCATTAGAAAGGAGAAGGGAAACCCATTTAAAGTGTTCTCCCCCCACCCCCAGATTTTTTTAAATACTGAGCCTCAAGTATCCCAGACCAGCATCAAACATGGTGTCTTGTCAAGAATATTCTAAGCTTCAGGTCTGTTACTTTTAGCTCTTGGTTGCTGGGATCTTGGAACCTGTGTTGCCCTGTCCAGTTTATGAAATACTTGATGAGACCCAGAGCCTTGTGACTAGAGTCCTAGCTGTTATTCATAAGTCACTTCAGTATGCTTTGGTTCAAGCCCAAGCACCAAAAAATAGAAAACACACATATATGTACTATACACACTCACCTTTAACATACGTGGTCTTAGACAAGGTACCGGGCCACAGTCACATAAGCCTTCGTGGGTTTCTTACTGCCGTGTCGTGTAAATACATATACAAGCACCCCGTGTCAATGTCCATGGAACCACAGCTTCTGCCTTCTCTCCAGGACAAAACTTCCTACTTTAAGAACTTCTGTCCACCAAGTGGCTGCTGCCTCTGCTCACCACAGATTGCTATTCTTCCAGACACATCCTTGGGGCTTCTAACTTGGGGGTCCACCATCAGCATCTTAGGGGCCCACACTCACTATGATTGCCTCCAAGGGCATAAAACAAAGGTCATGGGGGACTGGGCCTGAGCAACGCTCTCTCTGGGCAATGTATGTGTCTATCCAGAGTTGGACGACCTCTACAGAACAGGCAATGCTAATTCCCGGAGGCCTAGCCATTAGGATGGCTTCCCAGAGGCATCAGGCCACTGGCTTGCAACCCCCAGCTGGCCACCAAAAGTGATAGTGAGGTTGGAAACAGACATATTGTCTGGGGAGAAAAATGGAGCAATGACTTCTAAACGTACAAGTGTATGTATGCCTTATTTATAACAATTCTGTTCATAGAAACAAATACATCTGCAAAAGAATGAAAGGACTAGGGTATTAATTATACACTGCAACATCATCTATGGATAAAGACAGGAAATCAGGTGTCCACTTGTAGATGACTAGTTTTATGTCCATTCATACTAAAAATGGGTATCTTTTGTGTGTTCATCTAGAAGGGTCATAAGTTAAGGTCATATAGTTATGTTAAAACTTAAAAGCACAGGCTGAGATACAGTCATGTGGAAAACAAAGGCAAAAAGAGTATGCTTTTACATCCTGAGTTATCTCTCAATAAAATGTTATTGGAAAGATTAATAAGATCCGATAGCAGTTACTTGTTGAGGAATTGAACCTCGGGATGGAAGTCACTTTCTGTTATCTACATTTTCTATATTGTGATGGTTGAACAAGATGACTACATTGTTTGTTAAAAACTTACAATAAAATTACGAGAGAGAGAGAGAGAGAGAGAGAGAGAGAGAGAGAGAGAGAGAGAGAGAATAATCTCAAAGACCGAAACAGCAAAACAATAGGAGCGGCGAGGAAGGAGGCAGAGTACTTGGGCATGGCTCTGCTGCCTCCCAGGAATGGGGGAGGCACATTTGGGAACAGGGGTCTAGCACATTAATTCTCACAATATTTGGTTACAGGACTAATCATTTGCCACACACCGGTATGTTCTTACAACTGGGGACTCTTGCTCTTTTTCAAAACTATAAACATTTTTGCACATTTTCTTCAAGTAACAGGGCTTGGTCCTTGACTAAAGCAGAGATGGCCCTTGAGTATGTCTTGGGGGAGATATCTTTCCCCAACCTATTCTGATGTCCTGGGGGTAGGGGGGTGGGGTGGGGGGAAGAGCCAAATGGCATGTATTTGTTTTAGAGATTGCTTGCTGAGAATCTTATGACACCCCTTTGCGATAACTGGCAGCGCTCTGGGGTGTTGCAAAACCCTGACTTGGGTGCAATCACCCTGATGACCAGCAAGAAGCCACAGCCAAAGGCAGCCTTCACACCACCCTGGCATGGCTGGGACAGGAGCAGGGGCAGGGGCAGCAGAAGGGAGCTCTGACGGCTGCATCCATGGGACAGGGAAAACCTTTGCTTGAGAGCCCCTGACAGTCCTGCTCATGGGTGAGTGAGCTGCTGAGTCCCTGGGAGCCCAGCTGGCCCTTTTTCCTCAGGGATAATTTTAGGTTCTCTCTTCCCCTTCCAACCTTTCTGACTCCCAACCCCTGGTTCAGCCTCCCGTGGGGATTGCCTGGACCAGTGGCTATAGAGGACACTTTTAAAATATTGAGCTACTCAAAAGAACATGCCAGGGGGGTACCCTGGAGGCATTTTCCACTATATTTGTTTTTTTCTCTCTTTTGCCCCATTGTTTCGGGGTGGAAATGAGACAACTCATGGAGCAGTCTTGACAGGCGTCCCTAACCCTGGTATTACATGTGAAGGCCATCACTTCAGGCTTCTTTATTCGCATCCCAGGAATCATCAAACTCAGGTCCTTCTGCTTGCAAGGCAAGCACTTCACTCATTTAGCCATTTCCCTAACTCCCAGAGGCTTATTTCTAAGCCTTTCATGCCCACATCCAATTTGGAAAAATTTTGACTGGGAGATTGGATGACAGGGTCAGGTCCTATAAGTCTGGGTGAAGGGAGGGGGCTCAGAGGCGCTGATCTTACTGTATAAGAAACTTCAGAGGCATTAAAATACCAGGCTTATCCTTTTATGCACTCCAGATATGCAGTACGAGGGCCCCGGGAGATGGCACAGTAAGTAAGAGTGTTTGTTCTGCAAGCCAGGGGCACTGAGTTCAAATCCCCAGCACCGAAGTGAAGAGGTGGATGTGGCCGCACACACCCACGATGCCAGCCTTGGGAAGCAGAGGCAGGCGAATCTCAAAAGCCCAGACTCCACCGTCCTAGCCAACGCAAAAGCTTTCTGGCCCTGTGAGAGACCCTGTCTCAAGGTAATAAACTGGAAAATAGTAGAGGGAGACACCTGATGCACCCACACGTTCACATGCAGACACATGACTCCCTCGACTCTAGTTTCTTATGAAGAAATCTCCAGCAAGTGGATGAGAACTCTTTACCATGGGGAAGGTGACAAACATTAGCTTTGGATAACTGAGTGTGGCGATAGACCTGTGGTCCTCACCCTTCCTCAGGCTGCGACCCTTTAATACAGTGCCTCATGTTGCAGTGACCCCAATCATAACATTATTTTAGTTGCTACTCCATAATTGTAATTTTACTATTATTCTGACTCGTGATGTAAATATCTGATATGCAGGATATCTATCTGATATGTGAACACGGTGGGGACTGCAAGCCACGGGTTGAGAACCACTGTGCTAGACAGCCTCAAATGCATCCTTTCTCTCTCTGTCTCTCTCTGTCTCTGTCTCTCTCTCTCTCTTTCTGTGCTGGACCTCAAGCATGTTAAGTATGCACTCTACCACCGAGATACACCCCTCCCTCTCCAAAACTCCATCCTCTCATTTTAATGTGTCTATCACTTCAGAATTTGAAGGGACTTTTCTAGAAATTTTCTAGGAGAAAGGTGTGTGGACTGGGCAGTGCAGGAGGAAGATGGAAACCAGAAGCCCTCAGCATCCCAAGCTACACGATGCCATGTCAAACTAGAGTGACTCCTGAAACAAGCGGGTGTCTCCAGTAACTGAAAAGAAGAAGAACTGAAACAGCAGACA
This sequence comes from Mus musculus, assembly GCF_000001635.26. Taxonomy (NCBI): domain Eukaryota; kingdom Metazoa; phylum Chordata; class Mammalia; order Rodentia; family Muridae; genus Mus; species Mus musculus. The sequence continues at coordinate 27,229,118 of NC_000074.6, read as the reverse complement.
GGGACAGAGGGTGAGCGAAATTGAGGAAAGGGAAGGGGACGGATCTCATCAGCTGGGAGAGAAAAGGATGCCAGCCACCTCTGGTTGGTGGCTTCACAAAAAGAGTCTTAGAGTTGGGAATAGTGGCGCACAGATCTGTAATCCCAGCACTGGGGAGGTTGAGGCAGAAGGATCTGGAGGTCCAGACCAATCTGGGCAACATATAGAAAGACTATCTCAAACAATAAGATACCTTAGGGAGAGCATCCAAGCAGAAGAGGGGCTATCTTGGATGGTTTGGGTTGTTCGGTTTTGTTTTGGTTTGTTTCTGGATGGTTGCCTTCCTTGTTGGGTAAAGGATAGGGTGCGGGGGTTTCTCTTCTTTGCAGGGTTGCCTCAGGTTCTGCCAGGAAGGAGCTGCTGAGCTCCAGGAAACCGGTGCTGAGGGAGTGTCAAGACAGGACGCCCCTCTCCACCCTCCAATTCCCACCAGAGGCCTCTCTTGTGACTATTGGACGCTGTTCCTTTAAAAGCAGCCACTCCTCCCGGCAACTAGGGTGTACATGGGGGGTGAGATGGAGGGAAGCTGACAGACTTACCCCAGCAATTAGGGAAGATGGCCCAGGCTGGAAGAGTCGCTCCCAAGCCCTACTGTCCCCTTCCCTAAGCCAGCGGGTCTGGGGAGGAGGGGGAACCTTCCCACCCCAGGCGCCACACGAGATGGCTCCGTGGCCTCACAGAAACGGCTCTCTGGCTTTGTGGTCGGACGCCCCTACCCTGGACCCCAGTGCAGCCAACACCAGTGGGTTGCCAGGAGTACCATGGGCAGCGGCATTGGCTGGGGCATTGCTGGCGCTGGCCACGGTGGGAGGCAACCTGCTGGTAATCATAGCCATCGCCCGCACGCCGAGACTACAGACCATAACCAACGTGTTCGTGACTTCACTGGCCGCAGCTGACTTGGTAGTGGGACTCCTCGTAATGCCACCAGGGGCCACATTGGCGCTGACTGGCCATTGGCCCTTGGGCGAAACTGGTTGCGAACTGTGGACGTCAGTGGACGTGCTCTGTGTAACTGCTAGCATCGAGACCTTGTGCGCCCTGGCTGTGGACCGCTACCTAGCTGTCACCAACCCTTTGCGTTACGGCACGCTGGTTACCAAGCGCCGCGCCCGCGCGGCAGTTGTCCTGGTGTGGATCGTGTCCGCTGCCGTGTCCTTTGCGCCCATCATGAGCCAGTGGTGGCGTGTAGGGGCAGATGCCGAGGCACAGGAATGCCACTCCAATCCGCGCTGCTGTTCCTTTGCCTCCAACATGCCCTATGCGCTGCTCTCCTCCTCCGTCTCCTTCTACCTTCCCCTCCTTGTGATGCTCTTCGTCTATGCTCGAGTGTTCGTTGTGGCTAAGCGCCAACGGCATTTGCTGCGCCGGGAACTGGGCCGCTTCTCGCCCGAGGAGTCTCCGCCGTCTCCGTCGCGCTCTCCGTCCCCTGCCACAGGCGGGACACCCGCGGCACCGGATGGAGTGCCCCCCTGCGGCCGGCGGCCTGCGCGCCTCCTGCCACTCCGGGAACACCGCGCCCTGCGCACCTTAGGTCTCATTATGGGCATCTTCTCTCTGTGCTGGCTGCCCTTCTTCCTGGCCAACGTGCTGCGCGCACTCGCGGGGCCCTCTCTAGTTCCCAGCGGAGTTTTCATCGCCCTGAACTGGCTGGGCTATGCCAACTCCGCCTTCAACCCGGTCATCTACTGCCGCAGCCCGGACTTTCGCGACGCCTTCCGTCGTCTTCTGTGTAGCTACGGTGGCCGTGGACCGGAGGAGCCACGCGCAGTCACCTTCCCAGCCAGCCCTGTTGAAGCCAGGCAGAGTCCACCGCTCAACAGGTAGGGGACACGAGCGGGGGACCGGAGTCTCTGGGTGGGGACGTCTCTGTCTCTATTTTTGAGTTTGGAGATTGGGGGAGGGGAAGATGTAGATGGGGGTGCGGTGTGTGTGTGGGTGGGGGGTGGCCTTTGTCTTGAGAGGACAGAAAAGAGGTAGGAACTAAAACGGGCCCTTTCTCTTCTTGGATCCAATCCCTGGGTCTGAAGCAAAAGGGAGGAAGGGGATAATTGCGCACCTTAGGACCAGGTGACCCCCACAGGCAGTTGCTGCTCTTCCGGCAGGTTTCTGACCTCTCTGGTCGCCTCTAGTTTGGGGTTTGTTTGTTTTTGTTTGTTTGTTTGTTTGTTTTGTTTTTTTAGTTCCCTTCTTCGGGAACCCAGGCATCTCTATACCTGTCTGGGATATCCATAGACAGCAATGGACTTCCCTAGTCCTCGGCCTCAGTCCCGCTCTCTCTCAAAGGTTTGATGGCTATGAAGGTGCGCGTCCGTTTCCCACGTGAAGGGCCGTGAAGATCCAGCAAGGAAGCTGTGAGTTGGCTTGGAGTTGCTTTCCTCCCTCAGGGACTGGATTAGAACTATAGGGTGGGACTTGGGGGGGAGGGAGGGTGCAGGATGGACCCTATGGGATTTGGGGGTGGAGTAGAGGGATGCGGGAATGGTCCCTATATCTTTGAAAAGTGAATATGCTTTTCAGGGTTCCTGAATCACTTCCCTCTTCCTTCCAGTGCTTGATCCCCATCTTCTTGACTGGTTGCCCCAAGAAATATTGTTTCCGTTTTTGCAGGACTTCTGGGGATTTTTTTTTTCCTCCAGAAAGACAAGCAACGGCTATGGATGCAACATTTTTATAATGCCTTTGATTTCTACTCAGAGTGAGTCCCCTGGAACCTCAACTCTCCAACGCTCCAGAACCGATGACTAGACCACGAGGTGTAAGGGAAATCTTACCAAATGGGTTTCACCGTCCTCTCTCTCTTTCCGAGAGAAGTTGTCTAAGACCCACCTTGAACTTCACTACTACCTCAGCAGCTGGGACGGCAGGCCACCTGTGCTTGACGGCCCTGGGAGGAGCCCTATGGCCTTGGAGGCCTGCCAGTCCCTGCCTATGTTTGTGCTGTATGCTTAGGGAAAAGAGAGCACCCCTCCCTCCCTTTCTTCCTACTGCTTTCCTAACCCTGATGATCGACATGTTCCTCCACAAATCACTCTGTCTCCAGGCTCTGTGTCTCTGGTTAGTTTGAGAGCAGGAATCCAGGAAAAAAAAAAAGTTTGAGGTTTCATCCCTGTCTCCTCACTATGGCTCTCTAAGCACCATCTTGGACCATCTCTCACAATAGGCACAAAACAGCTCTAATCTACCTCACAGTTAGGACTTCAAGGTTTGGGGGGGAAATTCCAGGGTTCATAGGAAGAAGTCAAACTATTGGAATGGGTCCTTTTTCCACTTAAAATCAAATTAATAAATATTATTGAATGTGGTTTGTCCCCTGCTCGCCTTTTCTCTGGGTTTGTTTTCTTTTCGTGGCCTGCTTGCTGGCTTCCTTGCTCCGAGCTGCGTTTTGACAGGGGCAGTAAATTAGGAGTAATCCTTGCCTCTTTCTTCCTAATCCTCATCAGACACAACCAGAAAGTCTGTCTGTGTAAGTGAGGCAGTCGAGTCTTTGCCTCGCCTTCCTCCCCACCTTTTCTGAAACTTTTGAGATCTGGTTGCAAGAAGGAGCGTGGTCCTGCATTACATATCTGTCTTCATGGGTGGAGGATGGGGCCTGCTGTGTCCAGGCTCAAGAATGTCTAATACCACAAACTAGAGTGGCTTAATAAGGTCTCATTGACATCAGCAAACACTTTGCTTCAGTTTTGTGTGCCTGTGTATCTAAAGGTTCAGGGCACTGGTTTGAGAAGGGACAATATGTCTTGTGTTATATTAATAGATGTGTGTATACAACACACACACACACACACATACATGTTTCTGTACCCTCTCCCGTCCCATTTCCTTCCTGGGTTGTAGAACTCTCCATTTTCCTCTAGAAGCAAAGCTGAAGTCACAACTGTCTCTTGATACTATTTTTTTCCTTGCTTCAGTTTTTACAGCTCTTATCTGACATGTTTCTCACGGGGGTTGGGGTGGGGTGTGGGGAGGTTCTATGGAAGTGACCAGAGTATTGCACTGGCTCTTTTTTAACTCCAAGAGCAAAGACCATCCATGATCAGGCTGATTTCCATCCAGCAACAGGCAGTTACTCACCAAAGGTTTAGTAGCCTGCCTGTGGCATAGCGTGCAGGGCACTGGCTGTGCCTGGGGGTCCTAAGATATAAAACCTCCCGTTATTGCCCACAGGATAAGCTACATGACTTTCCACATATGGGTGTTCCCTGTGGACTGGACCTAACCTATGCAGTTCCCCGAGCTCCTGGATCTCAGGTTTTATGTCTCAGGATGTTTGCATACCAAAGATGACATTCTCCTTTCCAACCCAATGCAGTGTGCGATCTCTGGTGTCCAAATGTAGACGGTTTCTTGGCAGAGATCCCATTTTATGAACTATGGGCCTTAGTACAGAAGGAAGTTTCGGTTGAGCCTAGGGATAAGAGGGCATCCTCTCCCCATCTCTGGATATTTTCCTAACATCTCTGGGGAAAGTTGCCCAGAGAGAAGAGAGGAGAGGACGCCTTTGGGGGAGGGGCCTTGGTTTATAGAATTGTCCTTGAAGAGAGTCCAGGACCTCATACTACTCGGGCCTCGCTGTACATTTTAATCCATGTGCCGACTGTCAGCCTCCTTTGAAGTGTTTAGACTTGACCTGGGGCTGTGGATTCCATCTGCAGATTGTCACCGGGGAATCTGACAGCTGAAGAGACAGCCTCTCTAGTCCTTCCTCCAGCCAGGTGTCAAACCGAAGGAGATTTACATCCTTGAAGGCAAGGCGAACTGCTTTTGCCAGCATGAAGCCTTAGCCCTGGAATCGGTGAAGACAAACAGCCAGGCTAGGAAGCAAAAGATGTGAAGACTCACAGACCGGGGAGAACTGGAGGGTTTTAGAAGCTCTGTCTTTCAAGAGTCTGGGAGTAAGAGAGAATGTGGGGCAGAAATGACAAAGAAGAGGGGGTTTGAGTTGGACAGGTGACCTTGCGGGTGAAACTACAAAGGAACAAGCTGAATTAGAGAAAAGAGGATGTTGGGAATAAGTTTTTCTCGAACTCGTCCCATGATAGACTCTTCAAGCTGGTACTGGGTAAGCGGGGGCCAGGGTCCTCATAGGCGCTTACTAGACTAATTCTATTCTGACGTCATTCCTCAAACCTGCTAAAGAGTGGACTCCCCTGTGGCGGTTTGAATATACTTGGTCCAGGGAGTGGGTGTGGCCTTCTTGGAGTAGGTGTGGCCTTCTTGGAGGAAGTGCGTCACTTTGGGGGTGGGCTTTGAGAGCTTATTCCTAGCTGCCTGATGATGCCAGTGTTTTGGTTCCCTTTGAAAGAAGAACTCTCAGCTCCTTTTCCAGCGCCATGCCTGTCTGGATACTGCCGTGCTTCCCTCGATGATAGTGGACCGAAACTCTGAACCTGTAAGCTAGCCCCAATTAAATGTTGTCCTTTATAATGTAAGGATTCATGATTCACCGAAGAATGACACCCCAGGCTCAAATAGTATGTAAACAAAGAGTGTTTTATTCTGCAGAAGTCCAGCATGCTGGGGTCTCCCCGTTACCAAGAGAGAGAGACAAGCAAGTGAACTCAAAGGTCTGATTTAAAGCAGTTAGGGGATTCCAGAATAGGGGACCTCCATGATAATCTGTTGGGTCCACCTAGGTGAACATTCCATTACCAGGGTGTAGGGGCTGGAAACTTGCTGGGAGGCCTGGAAACTGTTATAGAGGAAGTAGCAGAGGAAGTCTGGAAACTGCTGCTGACCCACTGTCCTTGCCTCAGGCCAGGGGGCAGGGCAGCTTCTGAGGGTTGGACTTGCCTGGACTTGCCCAGTTCTTGGAAACACAGACTTAGGTCTAATCTCCTAACTGAAAATTTGAAGCCTGCCATGGAATCAGCCCAGCCTTCTCATGAAGAGTTGCCTTGCTCATGGTGTCTCTTCACAGCAATGGAAACTCTAAGACATCCCCAGTCACCAACCAGCCAACCCAGCCTAAGAAAGTAAACGCATGTGAGGGGAAAGTAGGGCTGTCTAGAATCCCCCTTCTTTGAAGGCCCTAGTTCTGTAGTCCACCAAGCTATTCTGGAACTCATCGGCTTCCCGTCCTAGCCACCTTAGTCCAGGGCCTAGATGTGTGCACCACCATGGCCTGTGTTAGGATGACATTCCAAGCCTTTTATTAAACCTTAGTCTTCTTGCCAGGACATTAGAAGTGTTAGGCGCCTCCTGGTGGCTATATGAGATACAACAGGAGTGGAATGTTGAACTGTCTAGTTAATAGCTTGCACAGCTGAAAGACTCCATATAAATAGCAATCCAACTAGATGTAATGGCCTGTAATCTCAGCACCCCAAAGGGATCACGTTCCAGCCCAGCGTTTGTTGCAGCAATAAATCATCTGAAAAATGGAGGAGAAATAATTTAGTTCAATTCTTTGATTAAAAATACGTCAAGTACCTGAATTCTGTTTTAGCACAGGGGATGTCGCTGTGTTGCTCGATGCTTTCCTAGCTTGCATGAAACCCCAGGTTTGATTCACTGCACCACAAAAACTGTAAATGGTGATGCATGCCTGTAAGCACTGAGGAGGTAGAGGCAGGAAGATCAGGAGTTCAAAGTCATCTTCTGATACATAATGACATAATGAGTTGGAGACCAGCCTAGGATACATAAAACCCTTCCTCAAAACATATATATATGTGTGTGTGTGTGTATGTATATGTGTATATATCTCTGTGTGTATATATAGTTATATATATGCATATTATATTATAATTTATTATGTATTATATACTTCATAGCACATGTATATAGTATATACTGTATACTATTATATAATAAATATAATATATAGTGGGGTATAGTATGTAATATACTAGCATAATGTATATATACTATTATATAATATAATCTATATAATTATATATTATATAGTATACAGATTACATTCTATGTTACATGTTATATATTATAATTATATATATTCTAGAGGAATATACTGTATATAATCTAGAGGAATTACAGATATGCATCACCATTTACAGTTTTTGTGGTTCAGGGAATCGAACCTGTGGTTTCATGCAAGCTAGGAAAGTATCTGACAACCGAGTGACATCCCCTGTGCTAAACAGAACTCGGGTTCTTCATGCATTATATATATCCTAGAGGAATGAGCCAATTTTCTTCAGTCAAACAAAAGTTTCCGAGCCAGAAACAAGTAGTAAAGATACACTTCCCGTGCTATACTATCAAATGACAGAAAATTTAAAACAAAAGTACAGCCCCGCAGGAGCCACATAGTGGCTGGGACTGATGCTACAGAAAGTTTGTCCCCCACCCCCACCCCTCCCGCATTAAATCAGCCATTTTTCCTTTTATATGTTTGGAGGCTAGAACGTTTTCACTCTTTGAAAATGCCGTCCATGTAAACGATGTACTTTGTCCCTTCTCACCTCTCAGTGCTCTCACTCATCCACAAAGTCTCCCTTTTACTTTTAGTTCTTTTGTTATTTGTTTTCTTTTTAAATGTGGGGGGATTTGTGGCTCACTGAATTTAAATCAGTTCCTTGAATGAATGATCATGGATGGGAGGCTATTTACATGGGCAAATAAATCAGCAGCAGTTATATCACCGAGCCTCACCCAGGAACATTAACTGCCAGTCATTCTTCAGAGAGGGTGGGACCTCGTGAGCCCCTCCTCCAAGAGGGTGAGGCCTTGTGAGCCCCTCCTCCCTCCATGATGGGATCCTTTCATTTTTGGTGGATTTTGATATTATAATTTAATTACAACATTTTTCCTTCCTTTCCCTCCCTCCAAATAATACCTGTTCAGTCTATATAATGGTACTTGTACATATGTTTTCAGGGTCGACCACTTGGCACTGGAGAACCAATTGGTGTGCTCTTCCCTGGAGAAGGCTACCTCTCCAAGTCCTAGCTTTCCTCGGTGGCTTGTAGTTCTTTGTGTAGGGTTGAGGCCTCGTATGCTTTTCCCTATCCGGTTTTACACGTTTGTTGGTGTCATCTTTGTTCAGCTCAGATGTGGGCAATCATGTTAGTGAGACTTAACAGATGTTAAGTCTGATGTTACTAACAGACGAACTCTCTCTGCAAACTCCCTGACCCTCTGACTCTTGTAATCTTACCACTTCATTTTCCACAATGTTCCCTGAGCCTTAGATGGGGCAGTGTTATGTAGATGTGTCAGCTGGAACTGGGCTCAACAACTCTATTGATTAGTGTGGTTTTCTGTAGTGCTCTTCTGCTGTTGCAAAAAGAAATTTCCTTGATGAAAAGTGAAGACTACACTTATCTCTGGGTATAACAAAATGTTAAAAGATCATTGCTAGGGACTATCCAGGTTTAGTAAATTAGTGGTTGTAGATTCTTCTCCAATAACCAAGGCTTCACCCGAATTGAGTAGTAGAACTGAATAGCTGGGTTTCCAGTACCAGATATGGTATCCCTTCTTGTTGAGCGGGTCTTCAGTCCAATTAGAGAACTATTGGTTATTGTACTGCTTTAAATATGCTTAGCTCAGGGAGTGGCACTATGAGGAGGTGTGCCCTTGTTGGAGTAGGTGCAGCCTTGTTGAAGGAAGTGTGTCACTGGTGGCATGGGTGTTAAGACCCTCATCCTAGTTGCCTGGAAGTCAGTATTCTGCTAGCAGCCTTCATATGAAGATGTAGAACTCTCAGCTCCTCCTGTACCATGCCTGCCTGGACACTGCCATGTTCTTGCCTTGATGATAATAGACTGACTCTCTGAACCTGTAAGCCAGCCCCAATTAAATGTTGTCCTTCATAAGAGTTGTCTTGGTCATGGTGTCTATTCACACCAGTAAAACCCTAACTAAGACAGTTATCACCAAGGTGTGTGTGCCACTACTACACCTGTAGTATTATCATGCTAATCTACTCATTTGATGTGGTTCATAGGTGCAATAGCTGGGTAAGACTGTTGGGTGTGTCTCTCCTTTGGAAGCTTGCACAGCAGCATCTGATACCATGAAAGCTAGTTTCCAGGGAAGGGGCATTCAGGTGAGTTCCAGCTCAGGGATCTCTTGGCCCTGTTTCTGAAGTGCATGGTGTCCTCATCAATAGGGACTTACCTTCCACCTCTGGGGTTATGGTGGCTTGAATGAGAATGGTACCCAAAGGCTCATATATTTGAATGTTTCTTTCCCAGTTGGTGGAGTATTTAGGAAGGATTAGTAGGCGTGGCTTGTTAGAGAATATGTGTTACTGGGGGTGCACTTTGAGGTTTCAGAAGCCGACGCTAGGCCCAGCCTCACTCTCTTTCTGCCTCTTGCCTGCAGATCAGGATATAAGCTCTCAGCTGTTACTCCAGTGCCATGTCTGCCTGCCTGTCACCACGCTTCTGGGTGACAAACATACACGTCTACTCAGACAAGAAACCTATGACAGACCAAAGTACAGACACCACCAAAGTCCAACTTGGGTTTTATTGGGGTTACTTACAGGAAGATAGGTGAGGGCATTACTTTCAGGAACAGAAATGACTCAAAGACCATTACATCACCAAGCCCATGCCAGCGTGGATGACAGCTCACAAAACCTGAAAACCCAGAGTACACGACACATCCTGCAGGCAGCTCCACAGCTTGGAGAGCGTCATTTCCAAGTAACTGAGTTGGTCTATATCTCTTCCACTAGATTCTGTTTCTTTCAGACAAGCAGTTCTGGTCTCATGACCTTTGCAGGTTGGCTTGTCTGAGAATGACTCTCAGCATCTTTGCTTGTCTAAGTAAATAGTATGTATGTATGTATGTATGTATTATATATAAGTACATTGTAGCTATCTTCTGACACACCAGAAGAGATTGTCAGATCTCATTACGGGTGGTTGAGAGCCACCATGTGGCTGCTGGGATTTGAACTCAGGACCTTCAGAAGAGCAGTCAGTGCTCTTACCCGCTAAGCCATCTCTGTTAATGGCTTCTCTCTCCCATCAGCCTGCATAGCACCTTCTGGTACCAGGAAAGATAGACAGCAGGAAGGACACTTCCAGCCCAGGCCCAGGTCAACTTCTCTACATCCTGCAATGAAAGTATGTAGTGAGCAAGCCAAGCAATGGCAGTAATAGCCTGCGTCGTTTGGAGGAACCTTTGGGACCTCCTTGACCAACACAAGAGTTCCCTTCATCTTCCCTACGCATACTGCCAAGAATGTTTTCAGTAACACTGAGCAAGTTAACCAGCCTCTTCCACCATTGCCTTAAGTATGATTAGAATGGAGATGTTAGTGTTGTGTTCAGCCCATACAGATTAGTTCAGAAGAGCAGACGAGATCCTGGATAGGGAAGCAGTTTGGAAACAGAAGGGGATGTTCCAGCATAAAGCAGAGGAAGGACACTGGATCTTGGTCAAGTTCCTGGCCTACAGGATTAGGTTCCTATAACCCTGCTTACATTGTAGGGCTTGTCTTTGGTCATTACTGGATGCCATGCCTGGTCTTTTCTTCTGAGAGGTGGACCCATCTCAGACTCATTTCCTTGACTTTGTAGATCTGCTGCTAGTGAGCCCCCTTTGGCTCTTTTGACACTCTGGTCTAGCCTTGGCCAGGCATTTGGTCTTGTTTGGATTGCCTGTCATTGCATGCAGTGTTGCCAGTAATGTTACCTAAATGATAGGGATAGGGAGAAGGCAGAGAGAGAGCAAAAAGCACCTCGGAATATCAGGATCTGATGGTCCATTACAGTGAATGTTAATGAGATTGCACACAAGGGGATCAGAAAGAGAAAAAATAAAAGAGAGAATAAATTAGTTAGGATGGCTACAGCAAAGTATCATGACACAATAAAAATATGTTCTCCCACAATTCTGGAAGCTTGAAGTCCAAAATCAAGGTGCTGGCCAGGTCACACGTTCTCTGGAAGCTGTGGACAGGGTCCTTCTTTGCCTCTCTAGCTGCTGGTGGTTGTCAGCAGTCATTGGTATTGTTGGACTTATAAACGGGTCTTTCTAACTTAAACTTCTGTCTTTACACAGCCTTCTCCCTTTGTCCATCTCTGCCCAAATATCTCTTATAAGGACATCAGTCATTGGGTTGGGACACCTTGTATGATCTCATTTTAACTTGAGTACATATGCAAAGGCCTCATTTCAAAATTAGGGTGCCTTCAAACATTCCAAGATTATGTCTTCAATGCAACTTTCAGGAGGGCACAAATCAACCTGTAACAGAGGGAGGGAGGATGTTACTATTGGCCTTCTGACAGTTCCACACTTCCTGTACGTGTTTCTGTTGCTTCAAACCCAAAGCATGCAGGTTTCATTTTCTCTTATCACTAGCTAAAGGGGTGGAGCTGTTATCTGTTTCCAAGATTTCCACTTCTGGGCTTTGTCTGCCCATCTCATGGGCTCCAATCTAAGAAGCCACTGAAGTAGTCAGGGCTTATATCTGTTGCTCACCTGTGTCCAGTAGTGTTATCCACTCTCCATACTTCCTTTATTGACAGAATCACCGGGTTTTACCAAGAAAAAGGGCATCCTGACAAAGAGCGTTTTACAGCCTCAGTCAGACAGGCATGCTAAGCAACAGTGTTCTAGCCAATGGAAGCACACCACTTCTAGCTCTGCCATTAGAGTAACTTCCAACTGGCTGGGATTCGAGTGTGATAGTGAGACCAGAAGTAGCCATCTTGAGTCATAGAAGAGTTGCCAGTCATAATAGATGGCAGAACCAGACAGACAGAACCAGGGAACCCAGTATTAAGAGATCCCAGAATGCCAGCCAGTGATGGCACACGCCTTTAATCCCAGCACTCAGGAGGCAGAGGCAGGTGGATTTCTGAGTTTGAGATCAGCCTGGTCTACAGAGTGAGTTCCAGGACAGCCAGGGCTAAACAGAGAGAAACGCTGTCTCGAAAAACCAAAAAAGGGGGAAAAAAAAAGCCCCCAGAGGGAGAGCCCCATTTCAGCTCCAGACTACTTGCAATTTAGGCTTTTAAGTGACAGAAAAATGTCTATACTCTTTAAGCCACAGTTATCATAACCTTATTTATTTGACCCAAACAAAAAATAATGGTACGGGGAGGGTAAAGAGGGCCACGGGATGTATAGTTTTGACCTTCTTTAGAGAGGTCCACAGACATCGCTCTGAGTTCTATGATTATAGCATTGTGTTGCTCTAGCCATAAACAGCCTTGCTTTAACAACGGGTGGTTCTCAACCTGTAGGGTACGACCCCTTTGGAGGCCCACATCAGATATCATGCATAGCAACTATTCACACTATGATTCATAACAGTAGCAAAATTACAGTCATGAAATAGAGACAGCATCATTTTAAGGGGTGAGAAGGATCACCAGGACATGAGGAACTGTGTTAGGGTCACAGCACTAGGAAGGATGAGAGCCACTGCTTTAGATCCTCTTGTACCACTTCTGCTACGACATCTGAGTTCTTGTTGTCTTAGCAACGACAAACTCCTGTTCCTTTGCAGATATTCTTAGGGAGAAATTGTGACTATATTAGTTTCCTGAGGCTGCAAAACAAATTGCCATGACCTTCCCAGAATCTGAGAGGCTAACTCAGGAGGACTGCTGGATTTGAAGCTGACCCAGGCTACACAGTATGTTCCAGACCAGCATGGCCAATACAGAAAGACCTTGTTTAAAAAGTAATAATAAAAATTGCCTTTGATCCCAGCACTCAGGAGGCAAAGGCAGGTGGGTTTCTGGAAATCAGAGGCCAGCCTGGTCTACAAAGAGTTCCAGAACAGCTAGGGCTGATGCACAGAAAAACTTTGTTTCAAAAACAAACAAAACAAAAACGTTATTATTATCTTAGGGGATTGAAAGAGCAGTAACATCCCCTACAATGCTGAAGGCCAGAAAGCTGGAGCAGAGACTAACAGAGCTGGATCTTATTGGAGATCTTTAGCCTCCTCCCTGCCTCCCTCACTTCTGAGGACCTGGGCAGTGCTTGACATCCCTGTAATTGTTTTGTGCTGTGTCACTCAAATGCCTACGTCAGTCTTCCCATGGCTTTCCCTATGTCCCCGTGTGTCTTCTCCTTTGATTTTTTTTTTTTATAAAAGCACCTCTCATTGAATTAGGGACAAATCCTAATATAAGATAATATCAAGATCTCTAACTGTACTTGTGCTGGCTAATTAAATGTCAACTCGCCACCAGCTAGAGTCATCTGCGAGGAGGGAACCTCAATTGGAAAAATGTCTACATAAGATCAGGCTGTAGGCAAGCCAGTAGGACATTTTCTTAATTTCAGTTATTGATGGAAGAGGGCCTGGTCCTTTGTACCATCCCTGGGCTGATGGTCCTGAATTCTATTATAACGAACACGTGCTGAGCAAGCCAAGGGAGCAAGCCAGTTAGCAGCACTCCTCCATGGTCTCTGCATCACCTCCGGCCTCTAATTACCCACAACAAAAAATAAGCACAGACCCTTAAAAGTGACCCTTCTCTTGCAGCATTTTTAAAGCATGGTTTAATGACAACTGAATACTTTACCACTCCAAACTCAGTGGCTTATTTTTTTCAAGACTTGTTTTTATTTTCATTTATGTGTGTGTATGTGTGTCTGTATGGATGTATGCCACACTTATGAGGGAGCTAGAAGAAGCCTGAGAGGGCACTACATTCCCCACTGGAGCTAGAGTTAAAAGTGGTCTTGAGCCACCTGAACTATGTGTCCTTGGACCCAAGAAAAAACAGCAAGTGTTCTTAACCCCTGAACCATCTATCTAGCTCCAGGCAGTGCTTGGTGACCCATCAGAACCAAAACAATGGACCAATGGGCTTGGAAAGTCATCCCATGATTCCTTGGCCCTCAAATGCTTTATCTATTTTAGGAACTAGGGGTCCACATACACATATTTATATTTAAAAATAATATATTATGAATTGAGGTGCAACTCACAGGAGGGCCTTGCCTAGTGTGTGTGAGCCACATTTCATAACACAAAACACAGCAGACATAGTACACTATGTCTCCTCAGCAAAGACAAGGTGAAATGCTGCTTCTGCTATTAGTGTTCTTAGAAGGGAGCAGGAATGGGCGACTTCTTCCCAGAGGGAGAGGGAAAAAAATGGGAATGGGTAACTTTCACCTGCTCACTGCCATTCTCACCTCTCTGGTTGCTCTTCCGGTAGTGGGCTCCTGTGTGGAGACCTTCCTCTCAGGGTCCAAGTCTGGATCCCATGTTGGAATGCTCTCTCAGAACCACCAGGACGGTAAGGACAGCATAAAGAGCCACTCCCCCAACCCCCGTGGGGAATCCCTCCTTCCTGATGTGGATGACGCACAGTGAGCATCCCTGTTCCTTCTCCCTCCAGACTCCAGCTCAAGGAAGTATGGAAGAGCAGGGGCAGCATTTGTGAGGCCCTGGGTGCCATCCCCAGCAACACACAACAAACCCCTTAAAGACCTCAGCACAGGGCCTAGAGAGATGCCTCAGTTGCTGCCCTTGTAGAGGACCCAGGTTCAATCCCCAGTATGTACGTGGTAGTGGGGGTTCACAATCACCCATAACTCCAGTTCCATGATGTCTGATGCTTTCCTCTGGTCTCCGTAGGCACCAGGCACACATGTGCTACACATACACACATGCAGGCAAAACGTTCACACGGGAAATAAAAACAATAAGTCTAATATAAAAACTAAAAGCCAGGGAGGCTGGAGAGATGGCTCAGCAGTTAAGAGCACTGACTGCTCTTCCAGAGGTCCTGAGTTCAGTTCCCAGCAACCACATGGTGACTCACAACCATCTGTAATGGGATCTGATGTTCTCTTCTGGTGTGTCTGAAGACAGCTACAGTGTATATATATATATAAAACAAATAAATCTGTTTTTCTTTAAAAAATTAAAAGTCGGGCAGTAGTGGCACACGCCTTTAATCCCAGCACTTGGGAGGCAGAGGCAGGTGGATTTCTGAGTTTGAGGCCTTCCTGGTCTACAGAGTGAGTTCCAGGACAGCCAGGGCTACACAGGGCTCAAACACCCTCCCCCACCCCCCAAAAAAACCCAACATTCAGCATTCCTCCTTAAGCCACTCTCATGCCCATGTTCTCGAAGAGCTCCTGAGTATTTAGTATTGGCCTTGGGTATCTGCTAGTGGAGGGTCTGACCTTACACAAAGGAGCTTTGTGCACCGGTCTGCACCAGGTCTTCTGCATATATATTGCAGCTCTCAGCTTAGTATCTTTTTTATGGGACTCTTGAGTGTGTGAACAAGTGGGTCTCTGAGTCTTGTGTCTGCTCTTGGGATTCTTCTCCTTGTGTTAGGTTGCCTTGTCCAGCCTCAGTGTGATGGGTTTGGCTTTATCCTATTCTATTTTATTTTGTCATGCTTGGTTGTTTTCTCTTAAAAGTCTTTTCTAGTGGGAGACAGAGAGGGAATGGGTCCAGTAGGGAGGGAAGGTGGGGAGGAACTGGGAGGAGTTGAGGGAGGGGAGACTATAATCAGGATCTATTGTATGAGAAGATAATCTATTTTCAATAAAAGGAAAATATGTAGGAAGAAGAATAGATGTTGAGCAAAATAAGTGGCTTGCCTTGGCATAGTAGATATTGCTTGAGTTAAGGAAATATTTTCAATACCACTACTGTCTACCAACACCCTCCCCCCAAGCTTGGCCTGGCGCCTGGTATTTTTATGGAGGACATCTGGCAATTTTATCCATCAGCCGCTGCCTTAGCTCAGGCTTTCCTCACTTCCTAACTGAATTAACCCAGTCTCCACTCGCCCTCCTTGCTGAACTCTGGTTCCCCTCCAGTTCTTCTACCACAAGCCACAGAAGAAGCAGAGGAACATTAGCATGGGCTGGCTGCTCACAGGCAAAGAGTGATGCTTCTAGGGACCTTGGAAAGATGGACAGTATCGTTCCCAAGGTCACGCACGAACGATGTATGACCTTCGTACAAGGCCAATGTATGAACAATGTACAACTGTATGACCAATGCAATTCCTGGTTGCCAATTAGACTATATCTGGAGTGCACTACAGTTCACGTATGGAGGGCGCACCTGTGAAAGATTTTCTGCTTGGCTTGAAAGTAGATAAATCCACAGCTAGTCTGGACCATTTGAGGTAGGAAAACTCATACCTCTGGATCTTAAAGCAGGAAGACACAGGCTTCTGATCTTGGGGAAGGTACACCCCTTTAATCCAAATATTGAGGCAGAGACAGGGAGACAGAGACACAGAGAGAGAGACAGACAGAGACACAGAGAGAGAGAGAGACAGAAACACAGAGAGAGAGAGACAGAAACACAGACAGAGACAGAGAGACAGAGATTCATTCTATAAGTTTAGTTACTCTAGAGAACCATGACTAATATACACTGTTAGAAGACTAATTAGGAACCAACAGCTCTGAGCTATTAGGAACAGATTATTCTCTATAATACAACCACATTTGTAGTCTGTCTGCCAGAGATGGAACTTAGGACTCTGTCATTATCTGACTGAGAATGGTCCTCCATAGGCTCATAAGTTTGAATGTCATTTTTTTTTTAAAAAGCATTTTTTTTAGATTTATTTATTGGTTATATGTAAGTACACTGTAGCTGTCTTCAGACACTCCAGAAGAGGGAGTCAGATCTCATTACGGATGGTTGTGAGCCACCATGTGGTTGCTGGGATTTGAACTCCGGACCTTCAGAAGAGCAGTCGGGTACTCTTACCCACTGAGCCATCTCACCAGCCCTTGAATGTCATTCTTAATTGGTGGAATGGTTTGGGAAGGATTAAGAGGTGTGGCATTGTTGGAGGAAGTGCGTCACTGAAGGTAGGCTTTGAGGTTTCGAAAACCCCTGCCATTCTTAGTTAGTTCTATCTGTCTTGGGCTTCTGGATCAAGATGTGAGCTCTCAGCTGTTGGTGTCAACATGCTTTTCCTCTACCATCATGGACTCTCACCCCCTAAAGCCATGAGCCCCATTAAATGCTTTTCTTTATGACTTGTCAGAAGCCATCTAGGAAAGACTAAGGCATGGCCCATCTTTTTGCATAACTTTGATGGGTGAGCTCTAAGAGGCAAGATCCCAACAGGCTTCATTCCAGGATTACTTCTTGCTACTGATATGCCTTTCCTGTCACTATTGCACAGCTTAAGGACTCCTGGGCTTCAGCCCAACCCATCTGCCCAATCTGGGCAGATTTTCTACAGATCAACATGAAGATGTACTCTCATGTAGTAATGCTGTGTAGACAAATTGATGATTTCACAGTCCCTGATAGTGATTTTATAGAATTCTTAAATTTATACAAATAATTTCAAGCCCCTTATAGAATGAATAATAGCTACAATAGAGCTCTGCAAATCTTCATGTGTCACGGGCTAATTAAGCTAGAAAAAGAAAGCAGACTTGGAACAAATTTACCACCAAGGAAAACATTCCTTTTAGGTTAGCTGTGAAACCGTTATCTGGTAACTAAGGGTCACAAACTGGGTGTACAATTTATTGTAGATGCAATGACAGAAAATAAAATATTGACTAGTTTATCTACAAAACTTTAAAATAATTAGACACACGGCAGATGATGATTGTCTTTAGACAAAACCATGCTAACTTGTGACAAAAATATTGCTTTACTTGACAGGCAGAAGCAGGCAGATTTCTGGGTTCGAGGCCAGCCTGGTCTACAAAGTGAGTTCCAGGACAGCCAGGGCTACACAGAGAAACACTGTCTCAAAAAAAAAAAAAACAAAAAAAAAAAAGTAAAAATAAATTTAAAAAAATATTGTTTTAAGCTTAAAATGATCTTCTGAGGGCTAGCCACAGATAATAAATGTTTAGTGAGTTTAGAGTTTCTTAATGGAAAGACATGTAAACAACTCTGTTGCAACTCTTTAAACCTTATCAATCTATGACATTAATTACTGCCTTAAACTTACTATAACCTTATTGGAATGTAAAAGTATTTAGAAAATCGTGTAACCAACTATCCTGCAGTAACAGCTCCACCTGGTAGTTATATGAGGTAATTTTTAAGAGAAAGTATAAATACTGAGAACAGAAATCAAGGTAGAGTTGAGCCTTGTTCTCTACTTCATCCCGAGTGAGTGAGGGTTTTTTTTTTATGCGTGCCTTATTTTCTTTTTTGTTTCTCTCTGGCTCACAAAGAGTTAACAAACTCTGAGCCTTTTAACTAATCAGCTAAGAGGAGAAGCCCAAATAATTAACTTCTTTTCTTAATCTCCTGCTGCTAACAGCAAGTGTTAATCACCAGAAGTCAGTGACTTTTGGCCACAAAATAGCCAAGTGTTAAGAAAGGTAAATATTACCAAACTAAGCCACATTAGCCTTCATTTCTGCTGTCCTCAGTACCTGGTATTGAGGCTGGTCCGCAGCAGTAAGTTGCCTTGGTGTTTTGTCACAGCAACAGAAAAAAATGACAGTTCCAAGTGCACCATCCATGATTACTGGTCAATCAAGAACCAACTGCAGTCTCTGACACAAGCCAGCTTCCCCTCCCTGGATGAGGACTCCTGGGAACATCTTTGTCTGTGAAGACTGGCTTACTGATTAACACGCAGTGGGGTGAACAGGCAGGAGGGAACATTGCAGATCCAGAGCCTAATTACCTTATCTTGGACTAGTTTTAGCCCCTAAATTGTCACTCTTTGCCAACCTCTGTGTTGGAACTAACATTCTGTGACTAATAGATAAAGACTGTTTAGAGTCTATTATCCCAGTAGGCCAGTAGCTTCTGCCAACCCAAAAGCTAAAAATATCATCAGATATAGCCTCTGTGGCCCATAGGATAACTTCCCCCGCACCGGCAATTACAGCGTCTCTGCTGCACCCAAGAAGGTATGATTAAATTGCCTGGATGGTGGCATCTTTTGTTCTGTTACTATAAAACTTCATGAACTATCTCCACGGAGGACCATGGAACCTGGGCTAATGTAGCCCTGTGTTTCCCAAGTGTTGGTCACTCAAACTTGGCTCCAGAATAAATGACCTTTTGCTGGGCGATAGTGGCACACACCTTTAATCCCAGCACTTGGGAGGCAGAGGCAGGCGGATTTCTGAGTTCGAGGCCAGCCTGGTCTACAAAGTGAGTTCCAGGACAGCCAGTGCTATACAGAGAAACCCTGTCTCGAAAAACCAAAATAAATAAATAAATTAATTAATTTTAAAAAAATGACCTCTTATTCCCTTTGAAGTAAAGAGATGTGGTTTTTGTTTTGTTCTCTCTCTCTCTCTCTCTCTCTCTCTCTCTCTCTCTCTCTCTCTCTCTCTCTCTGTGTTTGGTTTGGGGTATTTTTTGTGTCAATTTCTCTTCACACTCCCCAGCCACCTCCTGCACACTCTGTAGCCTGGGGTAGTCCAGAGAAACCTCTGCTTTCCACTGCTGTTTGTAATACAAGGGGGAAAAATCACTACAGAATAGCAACAAAAGTTGTGTCTTAGTTAGGATTTTTTTTTTAGATTTATTTATTTATTATATGTAAGTACACTGTAGCTGTCTTCAAACACACCAGAAGAGGGCGTCAGATCTCATTATGGATGGTTGTGAGCCACCATGTGGTTGCTGGGATTTGAACTCCAGACCTTTGGAAGAGCAGTCGGGTACTCTTACCCACTGAGCCATCTCACCAGCACGGATTTTTTTTTTAATTTATTTATTTATTATATGTAAGTACACTGTAGCTGTCTTCAGATACCCCAGAAGAGGGCATCAGATCTCATTACAGATGGTTGTGAGCCATCATGTGGTTGCTGGGATTTGAACTTGTGACCTTCAGAAGAGCAGTCGGCGCTCTTAACCGCTGAGCCATCTCTCCAGCCCTAGTTAGGATTTTTAATTGCTTCAACAAGATACACCATGACCAGAAAGCCAGTTGGAGAGGAAGCCAGTTTATTTAGTGTAGACTTCTAGATCATAGTCTATCATTGGAGGAAGACAGGAACTCAGGTAGGGCTGGAACCTGGACGTGGGAGCCTAGGGATGGCACCACCCACAATGGGCTGGGCCCTCCCCCCTTGATCACTAATTGAGAAAATGCCTTATGGCTGGTTCTCATGGAGGCCTTTCCTCAACTGAGGCTCCTTTCTCTGTGATAACTCTAGCTTGTATCACGTTGACACACATAACCAGCCAGTACAAGTGCTTTTGCTGACATGCCTCAGGGGTAGAACACAGGCTTAGCCAATACAGATCCCCGGGTTCCATCTCTAGCACAGGACAGGATGGTTTTCAGGAGTTGGGGATGGGTGATCTAGTCAATGTTTGCTGAGTTCTTTTCCCACCATCCCTCCTGAAAATGTCATTTGGGAAATCCTCA
This sequence comes from Mus musculus, assembly GCF_000001635.26. Classification (NCBI taxonomy): domain Eukaryota; kingdom Metazoa; phylum Chordata; class Mammalia; order Rodentia; family Muridae; genus Mus; species Mus musculus. The sequence goes on along the minus strand of NC_000074.6, from coordinate 27,208,821 downwards.
GCTGGGCAGCTTGGAAGGGACTGACAGACACTGCCCGCAGCACAAGTTGCTGATTTAAACTGACAGAGTATCCCAAGAGCACCTAGGGAGGTCACGGGCTTCAGAGAAGGAAAATTCCTGAAGAAGAAACAGGACACTGTTCTTCATAATAATAAGGATGTAATGCCTGGAAATATGCAGCCATTAGACACACACACACACACATATGTATATATCATGCATATGAGTCAGATGTGCTGGCTCTATTTGATATATGCATACAAGATTTTTAAAAAATACACACAATGGAGTTTTATTCAGCCATAAAGGAGAACAGAATCAATTGTAGAGAAATGGGGAGAAGTGGAGACTCCACTCTAAACTCTGAAAGGCAAACACTGTGTGTTCTCTTCCATATGCGGAATCTAGGTTCTAGGTTAAAATTTTCAACCGAGCTAGCTCGGTGGTTAGGAGCACTGGCTGCTCTTCCAGGGGACCCCGGCTTGATTTCCAGCACCCACACAGCAGCTCACAGCAATCTTTAACTCCAGTTTGGGGGATCCAAGTCCCTCTTCTAGCAGTCCCTTCTCCAGCACCAGGCATGCATGTGGTACACAGGCATAGATGCAGGCAAAACACCCATACCCATAAGTAAGTAAATTAAATTCAGACATTAAAAAGAAGGGGACAATGGGGAAAAAAGAAGGAGCCAGAGGGAGGGAAGAAATGAAACTAACAGAGTAGAAATGACCCAATGTACACATGCGACCCATGTACACGTAAGAAAAGCCATATGTAACCCATTACTTTGTACAATTGCATGCTAATAAAATGTTATGATAGTAAAGTTTGTTGTGTGTATTCTACTGTTTGGGGGCCTTTCAAGGCAAGGTCTCTCGGGATCTCTGCTGGAATCACTGTCACCCTACCCGATCCTACTGTAAAAGCAAATTTCCTCATTCTTTAATTTTTGAAATCTGGGACACAGGGAGATGCGAGGTGCTAGTAGCTGCCTGGTGAGATAAGAGTTCACTCAGTGCAGCCCTTGTCTCCGCCCCCTCTCCCCAGTTACCCCCCAACCTCCGCTCCTCGGGTGTTCTGATTCCTCTCCCATCATAGGTGTGGCCGCCTGAGCCTCACCTAGAGTTCTGATGTCCACTCCTCCCAGGCACTGGAGCCAAACTCTGAAGCTATCTGAAGCTAACTTTTCTCCACCTATGCTCCTTGCCATTTCCAAGGGTCACAAGGGAGCCTGGGGGCTGGGGAGGGGGATAGTGTTGGAGAAATGTGTGTCTTAGTCAGGGTTTCTATTCCTGCACAAACATCACAACCAAGAAACAAGTTGGGGAGGAAAGGGTTTATTCAGCTTACAGTTCCACATTGCTGTTCATCACTGAAAGAAGTCAGGACTGGAACTCAAGCAGGTCAGGAAGCAGGAGCTGCTGCAGAGGCCATGGAGGGATGTTCTTTACTGGCTTGCTTCCCCTGGCTTGCTCAGCCTGCTGTCTTACAGAACTCAAGACTACCAGCCCAGAGATGGTCCCACGCACAAGGGGCCTTTCACCATTGATCACTAATTGAGAAAATGCCTTACAGCTGGATCTCACTGAGGCATTTCCTCAAGGGAGGCTCCTTTCTCTGTGATAACTCCAGCTGTGTCAAGTTGACACAAAACTAGCCAGTACAATGTGCAAAGTCCTCGGAGTGACAGCTGGGGACCTGAGGATAAATTAAAAGGAACTGTTAGCTCCGGAAACGCCCTACTAGAAACTATCCCACCCCCGCCCTAGAACTGATGCTTCTTATTGTAGGCTCTCTGGCGCTCTCTTGTGTCTTGTTCCTAAATAGCCAACAAGATACAGTCTAATCTTTTGAATGCGGTTTTTAAAAGTCCAAAACAGATTTTGCAGATGCTATGCGGGACACTCCAAGCCTGAAATGGGTCCCCCACCTACGACGTGGCACTATTTGCGAGATGCTGCCATCCACAAATTTCCCTTCCTCCCACCCCACCCCCAGGGCTTTTCCCTAAATTCAAGCCTCAGGAGAGCGGAAGGGGAGGCGCAGAGAGGACAGTGGTGGATTAAGGAAGGTGGGCTTTCGGTAGCATCCCTACGACCTCCGCCGCGAGCTGCTACCAAGGGTGGCTGCCCGGGCCCCGCCTCTGCCCCGTCCACTCAAGTCACCTGTGTCCCCAGCTGCCTCAGGCGCGTCTAGACCGCTGAGGGCTGCAAAGCTCACAGCCGACCCAGCCTGCGAGCCCAGCAGATGCCGTGGCTCCACAGCGGAGCTTTGGGGAACCGCAGGTTCCTCTCTTCACCAAGGGCACTCTCAGCCTGAGCTGGCCGTGGCTCAGCTGAGGTTTGTGGAGGGAGTGAACGGCCAGCCCCTACTCGGCGGACCTCCCCGTGGTCTTTGTGTACAGTATATAAAAGGTTGTGGCGGGAAGGGGGTGACAGCGAGGGGCACAAGCGGAGGGGGTGGGGAGGAGTGGGAGTGGAGAGATGAGTAAGACGCTCCACTTCCAGAGGTCCTGGGTTCGATTTCCAGAATTCCCGTGGAAGCTCTCAATTATCCACCTCCTCTTCTGTCTGCCCCGGGCACCAGCACGAGGTATACACAAATAGATACAGGTAAAAACGCCCAAATACAGGAAGGGAGAGAGGGAGGGAGGAAAAAGAAAAGAAAGAAAAGACCCCACAAAGCACTGGGAAGGCAGAAGCAATAGCTCTGTGAGTTTGAGGCCAACCTGGTTTGCATAGCAAAGTTCCAAGCCAGCCCAGCCACATACTAAGACCCTGGTTTAGGAAGGAAGGAAAGAAGGAAGGAAAAAGAAAAGAAAAAGAAAAATGTTAAGTTGGAGCACGAAGCGTGTTCTGAATGTGCAGCCCCTTGCACCTCACTGAACAGGGCTGGATGTCTTCTCTTCCTTCACATTGTAATATAGGAAATCCTCGTTTCTCTCTCTCTCTCTCTCTCTCTCTCTCTTTTTTTTTTTTTTTTTTTTTGCATTTCAAGGAACAAGAGCTGTTGTTTTGTATTATTAAAATAGCATCTAGCCGGGCATGATGGCGCATGCCTTTAATCCCAGCACTCGGGAGGCAGAGGCAGGCGGATTTCTGAGTTCGACGCCAGCCTGGTCTACAAAATGAGTTCCAGGCCAGCCAGGACTACACAGAGAAACCCTGTCTAGAAAAACAAAAAACAAAACAAAACATAAAACAACAACAACAACAACAAAAAAAAAACAGCATCTAAGTCTATGCAGCAGAGAACGACCAGAATCTTTTAAAATTCTTCTACTTCCACTTCCAGAGAGCTAGAATAATGTGTTTGCCATCGTGCCTGGTTCACGCAGTACTTAGAATTTGAACTTCATGCGTGCTAGGCAAGGACTCCATCACTAAGCTACATACTCAGGCCTATACTTCTAATTTATTTCTTATTTATTTATTTATTATATGTAAGTACACCCGTAGCTGTCTTCAGATGCACCAGAAGAGGGCGTCAGATCTCATCACGGGTGGCTGTGAGCCACCATGTGGTTGCTAAGAATTGAACTCAGGACCTTGGGAAGAGCAGTCAGTGCTCTTACCCGCTGAGCCACCTCTCCAGCCCCTCTAATTTATTTCTTTTGAGATAAATTCTCTTCTAACCCAATCACAGGCTTAGGCCACTACGCCCAATCCAACCCACATTTTTAATATATTGGTATTAGTATGCTCAGACTTCTGATATGAAATGAAACATTTTGTTTTGCTGTACCACGGTGATGGCACCCGAATTATCAGATTTTTGTTTATCCTTTAATATTCACACAGGTTCTAAATACATAGTGTGGTAAATAAGAGGCCATTTGAGCATAAATAAAAATTATATATACATAAAAAAAGCTCTGGTTTAGACAAAAATTCCCCTCCAGAGCAGGCATGTCAGTACATACCAGCACTGGTGAGTGTCAGTACATACCAGCACTGGTGAGGTGGAGGCAGGAGAATTGACAGCATGAAACACAGCAATATCTGGTCTTAAAATGCAAAATGAAAGGAAGATTAGGAAAGAAATTTTTTTGAAGCTTACCATCTGTCCTAACACTGAGAAAGCAAGGCTTTGTTTCCTGAATTCTCATAAATATTTCAAAGGTTAAGATAACCAACTAAGATAAGTGTGACAGTGGTGTTCCTGTATTAGTATTTACTGTGCCAGGTAGCCCTGCCAAGGCCATAGGAAGAAGACCTCCCTCTAGCATTTATTCACTGAGCCAGGATGTTCCCATGTCCTCTCCCTCCTGCATCTCCACCTGCACCTGTGCCTGTGCCTGCACCTGTGCCTGTACCTATGCCTGCACCTGAACCTACACCTGCACCTACACCTGTGCCTGCACCTGCACCTGCACCTACACCTGTACCTGCACCTGTGTCTGCCACTGGAGATTCAGCTTCCAAAGAAATACTAGAGAACAGGCTTCCAGATGGTTTGAGAACGGAGCTGTTGGTGTTAGGTGATTTTCCATTCCCCTAAGTCTTGCTGAAATCCCTTGTCCCTACATTGAAACTCCAGCCCCTACCCCTCACTGCCATTGCCAAATGCAGGTACCCTCCATCACCTGCATCCTGATATTGGGAAAGACATTTTCTAAAGATAAAACAGCTTTGTCTGGACAAATAAGTGCAGAGGGAGAAACTGCAGGCAGGCACACAGCCCCAGCATTTTGCAGTTAACTTTCCATTCCCCATACTTCTCATATAAGCTCCAAGTATCCCCTTCCTGCAGAAGAGTGTCTGTCCCTTGCTATTTTGAGATAAACAGTCCTGCCTGCTCCAGTAAGACTGGTCTCTATCTGCCTTCTGTTTTTCTACTTTGCCTCAGACATCTAACACCAACAGCAGATAACAGTTATATGCCAACACCATGTGGCTAGTGGCCTATTGCTGTGAGAAAGACCATGAGCAAAAGGAACTTGGGGAGGAAAGGGGGTTTTGGGGGCACATATCCAGATCACAGTCCATCACTGAAGCTCAAGCAAGGCAGAAACCCGAAGGCAGGAACTGAAGAAAACAAAAAGCTTGCTTGCTTTTAAAGATTAATTTATTTACTTACTTTATGTATATGAGTACACTGTAGCTGTACAGATGGTTGTGAGCCGTCATGTTGTTTTTGGGAATTGAACTCAGTACCTCTGCCCACTCCGGCCCAAAGATTTATTTATTACTATATCTAAGTACACTGTAGCTGTCTTCAGACACCTCAGAAGAGGGCGTCAGATCTCATTATGGATGGTTGGGAGCCACCATGTTTGTTACTGGGATTTGAACTCAGGACCTTCAGAAGAGCAGTCAGTGGCCTTACCCTCGGAGCCACCTCGCCAGCCCCAAAGTTCTGCTTTCTTACACAATCCAGGGCCACTGGCCCAGTAACGGCACCTCCAAAAGTGGGTTGCCCCCTCCCACATCAATCATTATCAAGACAATGCCACACAGCCCTGCTTACAGACCTAATTACGGGCTGGCCTCATGGAGGCCTTTTCTCAAGCATTTTCCTCAACTTGACGAAAAACAGACCAGCATAAAGTCCTATCTTGTGCAGGTAATTACGGTTGTTGGGAGTTTGAGAGCGCAATGACCATGTCACGCCTGTCCTCTCATCTCAACTGTCCCTGTCCCTTCCTCTAGCTCTTACATTCTTTCCCTAACTTCTATGCTGTTCCCCGTTGAGCTTTGGAGTGGATGATACAAATGGTCCATTTAAATCCGAATATTAAAACGGTCACCTGGTCCTAATACATTGACCAATCCCGTCTCTGCAGTCCCTGCTGCCTGCCCTCCCTTCACACCCACCTTAAATGTATATTAAAAACTGTTTCTTGATAAACTCGGCGTTTGCTCCCTAAAAAAAAAAAAAAAAAATGAAAACAAAATGGAAGAAAAAAAAAAGAGAACACTTGCATCAGAGTGTGACTTGAGCTCTTGATTGACGCTGCTGTGTGCCGTAGGGTGTTTGCTTCTGTTGGGGCAGCCCTGTCTAGCTCACTGGCTGACAGCTTTGTCCTGCTTTCTAGAGACTGACTTGTTATTTCAGGTGAATTGCTCGGGAGCTATAGCCAGCAATGAGTTGGGAGGAAGTGCCTGGGAATCCCATGTGTTTGTTTACTCTTCCCTGTTGCTTGCTCTCCCTGGGCACTTTTCCTCCAGGGCCATGGAATGTTCCTGTACGTCCTGAACATTGCTACCCTGGAGACTGGGAGTCCTGAGGTTCTGTTGCTCTGACAACTCACTGCCCCATAGCCTCGTGCATCAGCGCTGCCAAGGTTCTGGAAGAAAGAGGCCTGAAATTATTGGCACCGCACGTGCTCAACTATGACCAGTCTTTCTGTGTTCAGGGATGTACCCACAGCCCAGAAGCTAGAAGGCAGCTTACTAAAGATCTACAGGCAAGATGGCTATCCCAGCAAGTTGTTCCTGGCCTACAAAGGTAGGAGGCAGTCATTTCAGGGTTTAAGATTTTCTACGTTTCAACTGGCTGTACGTGGGCAGTGTCCCTAGTGGAGGGTTGAAGAATAGCTCACGTCTCTGCTGCTGGAAAGGCTTTCGTTTATTAAGGGAACTGCCCAGAGCAGAGAAGATCAGTGAACAACCCGAGTCACCTCATACCTGTCGGGGACTTTTGAGAGGAATCAAGTTTTCTTCCTTCTCACCCAATCCTTTTTTTTTTTTTTTTTTTTTTTTTTTTTTTTTTTAATCTGCTTCTTCATCCCCTCTAGTTCCTCCCAGTTCTCTCCGGTGTTCTTTTGTTTTGTTTACAGTCCCATGTAAATTAGACTAGCCTTGAACTCACAAAATAGCTGCAAATGATCTTGGGCAGATTCTGGTCCTGCCTCCACCTCCCGAGGACTGGAGGCACCACCTTGCTTCTCTCTCCTCCCTTCATAGGTTTCTGTTTGTGTGTTTGTTTTGTTCTGTTTGCGTTTTTTTTAATTGTATGTATGTGTATGAGAGAAAGAGAGAAAGAGAGTATACATGTGTACATTCATGCAAGTGTTTGAGACGGTAGCCAGGAGGCATTGATTTCTCTCCAGAGCTGGATTTACACGTGGTTTTAAGCTGCCTGACAAAAATGCTGAGAACTGAATGAGTTCTCTCCAAGAGCAGTTTGTGCTCTTAACCACTGGACCAACACACACACACACACACACACACACCCTGGCTTGCATAATTCCCTATCAAATAAACCAGGCATGGCACATGCCTGAGCTCTCAGCCCTGAGAGGTGGATGATCAGATGGTCAAGGGCACTCTCAGCTACATAGAAAGTTCAAGGCCAGCCAAGGGGTGCTTGATACTAGAGGGCAAGAAAAGGTGACAAAGAAGAGACATGCAGAGAGAGACAGAGACAGACAGAGACCTTCATATATAGAAATCAGGCCTTGACATCATGAAATGCCTAATTCATTTTGTATGTAAATCTTAACCTTTAAAACTCAAATGAAACAGTTTCAGCTGGCTTTGTTGTTGTCTGTTTTGTTTGTGGGGTTTTTTTGTTTTTGTTTTTTGTTTTTGTTTGTTTTGTTTTGGTTTTGGCTTTGAGAGGTTATCTTGCTTACATCTCTGGATCACCTGAAACTCACTCTGCACCAGGCTTGCCTAAAACTGATCCTCCTGCCTCCACCTCACCCCCACCCAGTGCAGGGGTGACAAATATGGGCCTTGACTTAGCTGTGGGTTTTGTTGGTGGTTGTGTTAGTTTTGTTTTGAAACACAGTCACTAACAGCTCCCTGTCTTCTGTAAAGAATGAATCAACAAAGAGGGGAGGGGAGGGGGAAAAAAAAAAGTAAACTTTCACGGGCTGCTTTAGAAAATCACCAAGAAACACGGGCCAGACTTGTGGTTTGTGGGCTGCCCCGGCGGGGTATACAGAGCTCCCTTTGAAATTTCTCCACAGTCTGCATGACCGAAGAAGGCCATCCCTGGGTTTCTCTTGTGGTGCACAAGACCCGCCTGCAGATTGCAGAGGACCCCTCTCTGGACTATGAGTACTTGCCCCTGGTGGGCCTGAAATCATTCATCCAGTCTTCTCTGGAACTCCTCTTTGGAAAGCACAGCGAAGCCATTGCGGAGAAAAGGGTGAGACCCAGAGAGAGAGAGACAGGGTTTCGTGACCTTAAAGCCCACAAGGGACCATGCAGGGGCCTCCACCTTGACAGAGGCAATTCCTGAGACTCTGAAAGTCCGTAGCCTTTTGTACTGAGGGGCAAAGCTGGGATCTAAACTCAAGTCCTCGTTTGGTCACTAAGTTGCATCCACTCACGCACGCTGCTGATTTGGAAACTATAAATAGAGCATTTCAATATAAAAGGGGGGGAGGGGAGAAGAGGACTGGCTGGAATGGTCCAAATGTATAAGACCCTCAGTTCAACCCCAGCACCAAAAATAAGACAAAATTCTAGTCTGGGGTGTGCTGCTTCTTTCCAACATTCTCTCCACGTGTTGCTTGCTGACAGGTTGGGGGTGTGCACATCGTTGGTGAGAGTGGAGCCTTCCAGCTTGGGGCTCAGTTCCTCAAGACGTGGCGAAAGAATGTGAAAATCGTTTGTATCGTCTCATGTCAAAAAGGTAAGTGTTACCCAGGTCAAGGACTGGAGAAGATCCCACACCCTGTTGTTCCCAATTCCTGTCCCACGCGGAATCTCTACTCCTACCCTCATTTTCTACCAAGAGAAAAATGGTGGCTATGCGAAACTACGTCCAACCTTTTCTTGTTATTGTCTTTCTATATGTCAATGATCCTCACCCCACTCTCTGGTATCCCTGCCTCCGTTTCTCCACTTTCCCCAGACCCCAGCTGGTGGGGGTCTGTGTCCCCACAGAACAGTATGGTGGGGGTCTTTGTCCCCACAGAACAGTGTGGACTCATCTTCCAGGACATGGGCTTTATAGTTTATGAGTACTCTATCTGGAACGCCAGTGATCTCTGCTCAGACCCCAGCATGTTCGTGGAAGTACTCCAGGTAGAGCCTTCATAACCCCCTACTCAGAATCTCCTCCCAGACCTGATTTATGATCTCATCTCCCTCTCTCCCCCCACCTCCCACCTGCCCCCACTCAGGACCCCTGCTGGGTTTAGATTTGTCAGGTTTTTTAGTGAGAACAAACCCAAGAGATTGTCTCCACCCTAAATGTCCGGTGTCATCTCTGCATGGTAGAGGTGGGTACCTTGCTAAGACAACTAATGTCTTCCTGCAGCATATCCCGGTCGGCAGCATCCTTGTGATTGGGAACATCACTGATTGCAAGTTCACACAGAATCAGTGGACGAAACTGATGTCCATCATTAAGGTGAACACAGCTTCTGGCCACCGGCCCCCTCTTTCCCCATCTGCTTCACCCCCATGGGCCTCAGCCTTTTTCATCTCTCCCTTCTCTTTCAGAGCAAGCAGATATTCCCATTCTTTGACATTCCCTGTCAAGGTTTATCCACTGGTGACCTCGAGGAAGATACCAAAATCTTACAGTACTTTGTGTCCCTAGGCTTGGAGTTCTTCTGCAGCCAATCTCTGTCCAAGAATTTTGGCATTTATGGTTTGTTATGGGTGGAAGGACGGGAGAAATAGGGAGCAGAATTGAAGCCATATTTATCATGCAAGCAATGTTTGGTTTGTTTTTAATAAGCTTACAAAACAATGGGTTTCTTATAATATTCTCTGTTCTCTCTCTCTCTCTCTCTCTCTCTCACTCGCTCTCACTTGCACTCTCTCTCTCCATCCCCTCTTACCTCTTACACACACACACACACACACCGGACATCGGACACTGTACTTCCTCATATTTTTCCCCGTTACCTTCCCATATCCCTCCTCCAAAAGATAAATATTTTTGACATCACTTACCCTCTGTAAGGAGCCTAGTACTCCAGAGAAGTCACACAGGAGGCAGTAAAGAACAGCAGTGAACTAGGAGTTAGTTGGTCTCTGTGACTAAACCCAGTTACTTACCCACACCTGTCCTACTTAAAATTCCACCCTCTCCAGCCTCTGCCCCTTGGCTGAACGCCTAGGAGGAGATGCTTGACAGTCTTGAAGCTCTTCCTCCCTTGCACACACCCTTGCCTATGGATACTCTTTCTACAAGAGGAGGTCCAGATAACTTTTGGGGCCAAATACCACCTTTCAAGGGCTGAGCTGGTGGCTCCGTAGTTTAACCCTTTCTCTTCAAGGTCAGAGGGAAGGGTGTAGGTGAGATTCTGCACAGGAGGAAACTGAGGGCGAGGCTGTCTTCTCCATGCTGCAGATGAAGGAGTGGGGATCCTAGTAGTGGCTGCCCTCAGCAACCAGCACCTGCTGTGTGTCCTCTCCCAGCTGATGGATTATGTCCAGGCCCTGTGGGGAAACCCTCCTGCCACGGGTGCTCGGATAATCACCTCCATCCTCTGCAACCCTGCTCTGTTTGGAGAATGGTAAAGGGTGAGAGGGTCTGGGCGGGCGTGGGTGGCAAGGGCGTGTAATTATTAGGAACGGGACTCCTTATAGTCCCCAATGACCTAACTCTCTCAGACATTCAATAGTGATTCAGCCTTTAACACACGGGCCTTTCAGAGATGTTTAAAACCCAAAGGACGGCAGAATCAAACCTCCTTCCCACCACAGGCACCACAGAAACCAGGTTCCAGCCGTGTGTTTCCTGACGCGTGTCCTGTTGTGGAAAGATGGGAAGGAGGGGAGACAAGCTGGAAGGCAAGTAGGCCTTTGCAGTCCAGTTTCCTGCTCTTTCCTTGGCAGGAAGCAGAGTCTCAAAGGTGTGGTGGAGAACATGATGCTGATCAAGGAGAAAGTGAAGGAGAAGCTGCGGCTCCTAGGGACCCCTGGGTCGTGGGATCACATCACCCGACAGAGCGGGACCCATGGTTATCTGGGACTCACCTGTAAGTTCGAGAATGGGGAGACTCTCCCCTTCCTGACCTCAGCTCTGTGTCTTCACACTGAGCTGCATGGAGTAGTTGAGCAGTCCCCAGCTTTGCTGCGGGATTTCCTCTTGACATCCTTGTAGAAGTGGGGCTGCTTTCAGAGACCTTTATAGGATCCCTCCCCCCATATGCTGACACTTCTTATCCTATGTATTTCTTCCCCCATGGTCTTGAGAGGAATTCTGAGTTCTGTGACTGTCACAGATCAACAGGTGGAGTTTCTGGTCAAGAAGAAACATATCTACTTGCCCAAAACTAGCCGGATCAACTTCACCTGCATCAATGCCAGGAATATAGACTACATCACTCAGAGCATCCATGAGGCCGTGATGCTAACAGAGGGCTGAGAGGGTGTCTGCTCAAAACTGCCCCTGACTGGAACGAAAGCTTTACGCTGTCTTTGAAAATAAAAATCCTGGAGGAACTATTCATTGCTATGTTCTCCTTTTCTGTGCAATGTGCTGGCCTCAGTAGATCAGGGGACTTCAGTGCAACTCATGCTGAGCATACATAGAGCCCTAAATTCCAACCCCAGGAGATTGGGGTGCAATGGAGGGGAGCGTAAGAACAATTACCCTCATAGGACATGGTTTAGTTCCTAGCCAAGTGGCTAGTAACTAAGCAAACAGAAGTTGGTAGATATTTAGTGGTGTGCATGTGTGTGTGTGTGTGTGTGTGTGTGTGTGTGTGTGTGTAGTTGAAACATTAATCTGCTGTTTCTTCTAGAAACAGGAGCTATGTTGTGCTGGAGACATTCCCTAATATGTCAGTCATGCTTGAGAGATCAAAAAGTTGGCCTACAATTTCATGTGTAAACACACCTAAAATTACTTTGCCAGAATAAATTAGAAAGAGATCGAAGTTAAAATGTTGTCTTGGTTACTGCTCTATGGCTGTGAAGAGACACCAGGACCAAGGCAACTTATAAAAGAAAGCATTTAATTGGGGGCTTGCTTACAGTTTCAGAGGCTGAGCCCATGGCCATCATGGAGGGGAGTACGGCAGCAGGCAGGCAGGCATGAGGCTGGAGCAGTAGCTGAGAGCTTACATCCTGATCCACAGACAAGAGAAAAAGACAGAGAAAGAGGGGCTGGCATGGCAAAGCCCATGCCCAGTGACACACCTCCAACAAGGCCATCTGCCCTGATCCTTCCTAAATAGTCCACCAACTGAGAACCAAATCATTAACGTATGGGGGATACTCACTCAGATCCCAATGCAAATCACAATGGCCAATGCTACCTAACTCCAAGTGCCATACGTGACAATAATCAAGGTCTTGTGAAAAAAAAAATCAATGAAACAGAACAGTGTCCAAAAATAATCATTTCAGTTGATGAATAACAGACTTCTTACATAGATACAGGAACAACCCAACGAATTATGCTACAAAAATCAGATTTGAAGGGACCGAGGGAAGGCAAAGAGCTAAAGAGGACTCTTGCAAATGGAGTGGGGATGTAGCAGAGAGAGGCTCCCTGGAGCTACAGTTACAGGTGATCATAAGCCACACAAAGTGGATGCTGGGAACTCAGCTGGGGCCCTCTGCAAGAGCAGCACATGAGAATAACTGCTGAGTCAGCTCTTTGGACTGCTGAGTCAGCTCTTTGGACACCAGAGGGTTGGTTTTCTTTTTGTTTTTTTGTTTTTTGTTTTGAAATCATTATTAAAAGAAAGAAAGGAAAAGCCAAAGAATACAAGGAATATTTGCAAATTAGATACTTGATAATGGCCTTGTACTCAGAATATGTTAATAACTGAACTCAGCAATAACAAAATGAACGACTTTTTTTTTTTTTTTCAAAAACGCATTTTGTTTGTTTGCTTGCTTGCTTGTTTGTTCTGTAGCATTGGCTGGCACGGAACTGCTATGTAGACCAGGCTGGCCTCAAACTCTCAGAGATCATCCTGTCTTTGTCTCCCAAGTGCTAGGATTAAAAGCATGCACCACCACACCCAGTATAATATTGCACTTTTAAATGAGCCAAAGATTGGTTTTCTTGGATGGTGAGGGGGGTTTTGGTGCAGGGAACAGGAAGAGATCACCAGTAGACACAGGAAGCTTTGGAGAGAAGGGACAGATATGTTCACTAACTGGGTGGTGGTAAATGCTCCACAGATGCACACATACATCAAAACTCATCCAATCGCAGGCTTTAAACACGGGCAGGTTATTGTGTGTCAAACTTTAGCTCAGCTTTTGTCAAGAATGATGGCGTACCTCTGTAATCCTAGCACTTGGAAGGCTGAGGGAGGAAGATTGCAAGTTCAAAGCTAGCTAGTGGGCACAATGTTTTTATGCACTGTGCAAAGATTACCCTTGTGTTATTCAAATGTTGATTTCTCTGTCCCCATATCTAGCTGCAATCCAGACATGGCTCTGTAATGCTTATACCAAGTATCTCCTGTTTCAAGTTTGTGTAACTGTCGCTCCTCATTTGTCCTCTGACTTGTCAATAAAAATTGATCAGCCAATGGCTAGGCAGAAGAGAGAAAAGGGCTAGGCTTCCACCAGCCAAGGGAAAGAGTGGGGATTTGCCACAAGGAAGGGGTCCTGGAGATGTCATGAGAAAACACACCTGAGGCTCAGAGAGCCAGACTAACACTAAAATGCAAGTATCTCGGGGATTTTGGCTGGGAAGGAGCCAGACTAGCTTAGAGGATTAGAAGAGATCAATAACTGCCCAGGTATTGTGATTGTGAAGCCCAGGTGAAGCTTGCTTAAATAAATACAGTGATCTCGGGCTGAAGAGGTGACTCAGTGGTTAAGAGCACTTTCAGAGGTCCTTAGTTTGAGTTCAATTCCCAGCAAACCACATGGTGACTCACAACCACCTGCAATGGGATCCGATGCCCTCTTCTGGTGTGTCTGAAGATAGTGATAGTGTACTCACATACATTAAATAAAATACACACACACACACACATACGCACAGAGAGAGACAGACAGACAGACAGACAGACAGACAGACACACAGACATATTATCTGTCTCATTTATGTGAGAGTTAGCTGGGAATAGAGAAATACTGCTACTTTTAAAAGTTCATTTTCAAAAGCTACATGATTCATTTACAGAAAGTACACATGACCCTTTTGCAAGAGAATATACATATATTTATGAAAAGGTGTCCATATATACATAATAAAACCTGTTTATATGAACTTACATAAAAGGATGATAGAGTGGACAGGTGAGAGGCCAGTGGTACAGATCCTGTTAAAGCCACAGAAGGTGAAGGCTGTCAGCTGTGAGATAAACACTTTGGGTGGAGCATTCATCCATAAGGCGAATGACTAGCCTATAGTCGTGTGGGTTGGTGACTAGGTGGAGGGGAGGGAGAAATATGTTAAGGTGGGGCTATTGGTTCACTCCTTAAACACAGGTCCTACTGTAGCTGCATGTTTCAAAGATGATTTTCCTCCTGGACACATTGTTTCCCAGGCCAAGGAATAGACAGTGGTAACAATTCTTTTTTTTTAAAGAGATTTATTTATTTTATTTATATGAGTACACTGTCACTGTCTTCAGACACACCAGAAGAAGGCATTGGATCCCCTTTACAGATGGTTGTGAGCTACCATGTGGTTGCTGGTATTTGAACTCAGGACTTTGGAAGAGCAGTCAGTGCTCTTAACCGCTGAGCCATCTCTCCAGCCCCCATAACAATTCTTATTCTTAGATCATTTCCTCCTTTTTATACAGAACCCATGGAATTGGAACCACCCACAGCTGGTGAAACTTCCTAATTCAGTTAACCTAGTCAAGATAATCCCTCCTCGAATGCCCAGAGGCCCATTTCCCAAGTAATTCTAGATCTCACCAAGTTGACATTTGAGATTAACCATCACACCTTGTCTCAAAAATAATAAAACAATAATGATAATGTCAAAGTGCATGCACATAAGTCCCAGATGACATGAAAGGACTCAAAGGAAGCAACTTGCTAGAAATGTCTGAGAGTGAGCAATGTTACTGTTTCAACTGCTAAAATGGGAAAGGAAACATTTTTCACTTCCGAGAATAATTGACAGTCTCCAGGAGCAGCCCAGCATAAGGCACTAGAGACAGACAGCCTTAAGTGCCATAGATAGATTGTCAATAAATCCCCGAAGGAAGTAGCGATCACTAGTGTTAGTTACTGTGCCGTAGAGCTGCACTGTTCTAAGAGGTTTGAGTCCATTTCATCTAATGCTCTAATAACTCATTGAGATGAATTCTTACTGTTATTATTGTCATCTTAACATCCTGCTCGATCAGGGTCCCACACTTTACATCCATACAATGAAAAGTGCAGGGCTCTATATATATAAATAATTGCGTTTAATTTTTAATAAATAATATATGATATTGCATACCATTTAATATATTAAATATATCATATACATCATTTCTGTTCTTTTAGAGAACCCTAACTAATACACCAACCCAGTTACTTCCCACATCGTTACCCTCTCATATTCAACCTCTGGGTTCTTGCAGGAGTTCAAGCAGGCACCCCGCAGCTCTCAGGGACTCCATGCTCTGAGCCAGCTATCCCTACTGCCTTGTAGACACCTAAGTGGTGATGGGCTGCATCCTACCTATCAGGGTTAATGGAATGTGAGCATAGCAGAATGGGAATGGACGCCGCAACATCCCACAGAACCGAAACCTATGTGAAATGGCTTGCCTGCCACCTGAACTTAAGAGACAGTCATGCCCAGTGGTTACAGAAATGTCAAGTTCAATGGCCTGAGCTGGAGGTGGTTTCAACTTGTCTCTGCTTTCCTGGTGACAGCCATATGTCCAAGGGACACTGAAGGATGCCTATGCTCTCCGGGATGGCCTTAGGGTAAGAGTAAGTGGACCCCTGAGAAAGAAGTAGTCAAAGATGCAGCAATGCCTGGATGCCAGCCACCAGCCCTCCCTCCTCCCCTGCATTCCATTGTGAATAATGGTCTTGTCATGTAACCCAGGCTGGCATCCTGATCATGTCACCCTAACCTCCAAAGGCCTCAGATTGCAGGTGAGTGTTGCCACCATGGCCAGCTAAATGTTGGTCTTCAGATGAATATGATCTGAAAGGACCCATCTGTCCTGAGGCTGTCACCCTAGGGTCACGCTGAGATGGGTGGGGTGTCCTGCAGAGCCTGTCATCGTGTAGGCGAACCTCTCTCAGCTCTCCTAGGCTGCCTTTGCCCAGACTACAGTCTCTCACGAGTCCCTTCAGATCCTAAGTGAGCTACTATTAATCCCACAGGGTGACAATAAGATCACTTCCACCATTTTTGAGCCATTTTTTGAGGCAGCTTTTAAAAAATATTGGCCAGAACGATGGGCACCGACCAGGTCCATACCCAGGATTCCTGGAGAATGGCAAAATTACATTAGGCAGGGGCTTAGAAAGGCAAATCCCATGAGGCTACATACTTCCTGCCTTTGTCCAGTAGGGGGCAGCATACACCCTGATGTACTTCCTGCTTATGTGCCTCTCACCTACCTGCAATCAAGAGCATCCTATGCAGTTGGGGCAACCAAACCTGTTTACAGAAGTGAATGCATGAAGCTTGTTATCTGACATGAACAACAGCATTTTAGAAAGCTATCAGTACTTGGGCAAGTAGGGTTTACAAGTTAGAGGCACAGCAATTTAAATTTAACTTTAGCCATTATAATCCCTCCCCGCCCAGACTTATAACTTTAGCCGTCATATTACTTCTGCCCAGCAACACCTGTTTACCACCATTCCAAGTTGTTTTGTTTTGTTTTGCTTTGTTTTGTTTTGTCTTGTCTTGTCTTGTCTTGTTTTATTTTGTTTTTTGTTTTTTGTTTTGTCGAGACAGGGTTTCTCTGTGTAGCCTTGGCTGTCCTGGAACTCACTTTATAGACCAGGCTAGTCTCAAACTTAGAAATCCACCTGCCTCTGCCTCCCGAGTGCTGGGATTAAAGGCGTGCTCCACCACGCCCAGCCCATTCCCAGATTTTGGCCCTAAGGAGACAAGTAGATGCCAAAATATGAGGGGTGGGTGGTGGGCCTTCTGCAAACCACCTGGGTTCTGTCAGGTCTTCTCTGCCAGACAAGGCAGCAAATCCCTAAGTCCCTTCAAATCTGACCCAGGCCACAGAGAAGTCAATTTACTCCACACAGCATACTTAGTAACCCTTATGATGCCCCACTGTCCTTTCCCCCAGTGTCCCTAGATGGCTAAGATTGTAGCAATTTCCTCTCCTTCTGGATTATTTATAAACTCTCAAGCCTCCTGAAGGCCCCCGCAGTCCTATAGTTGACTGGATCTGTCCTATAAAGATATTTTGCACAAGGGTTAGGTGAGCAGAACTGTGATGGTTTGTATATGCTTGGCCCAGGGAGTGGCACTATTTGGAAGTGTGGCCTTGTTGGAGTAGGTGTGTCACTGTGGGTGTGGCTTTAAGACCCTTGTCCTAACTGCCTGGAAGTCAGTATTCTGCTAGCAGCCTTCAGATGGAGATGTAGAACTCTTAGCTCCTCGTGCACCACGCCTGCCTGGATGTTGCCATATTCCCACCTTGATGATAATGGACTGAACCTCTGAATCTGTAAGCCAGCACCAATTAAATTCTTTCCTTATAAGAGCTGCCTTGATCATGGTATCTGTTCATGGCAGTAAAACCTTAACTAAGACAAGCACCTTCTTGTGGAAGCCCAGCCATAATATTGTTTGAAGGGGATAGAATGTTATTTTTGCCTGCTGGCTGTTCTGCTTGCCGGTGACTATGTCTACCTTGCTGCTGCAGCTGCTGCCCCCACCCTTCACTGACAATGGAATCCAGCTTCTTTGGCTTTTCAAAGAGAACTGAAGATCAGTGGCTCTCCAGGAATTTTCCAGGCCTTTAGCACCAGGTTAGAATGACTGAAGCATTGTTAACTTGAGATGCCCAAGAGAAAGACCAGTTACACAATTTTTGAGCCCAATTTAAGCAAGCTTTAATAAAATACTAATGAGGGTAATGGACTCTGGCCAGGAAAATCCCAAGGTATATTCCTAAGAAATGAAGACAAGTGACATATTTCAGAGTCCTAAAAGGGCAAAACTATAAGGCCACCTCATATTTCCCATCAGTTCCAAACAGGGCAAAGCAAATATCCCGTTGTACTTCCTACCTGTGTACCTCCTGCCTACATCCAATCAGGCACCAAGTGTATACATCCTGATGTATTTTCTGCCTACATACCTCCTGCCTACACCCGATCAGGCATAGCACAGTCGAGTCAAACAGACTTATTTAGGGGAGTAAAAACTTATGGTTTCCGGCTGGAGAGATGGCTCAGCGGTTAAGAGCACTGACTGCTCTTCCAGAGGTCCTGAGTTCAATTCCCATCAACCACATGGTGGCTCACAACCATCTGTAATGGGATCCAATGCCCTCTTCTGGTGTGCCTGAACACAGTATGCTGATACACATAAAATAAATAAATCTTTTAAAAACAAAACCCAAAAAACGTGTGGCTTCTTATCACCGGTAAACAATAGCCTCTAGCATCTCAGGAAATCCTTGTGCAAGGGGTTTAGGCACAGTAGGACATAACTTTAGTTCTCACAGCATCCAGCCTGTAACCACTTCTGTAGCCTGGCTTCTCCTGTGTGCAGGTAGCCATCGCTAGATTCCCTAACCCATATCATGTTAACCATTCTAATAAATCCCTTTTGTAACATACAGTCATTCTATTGGTTCTTTTCCTCCAGAGAACCTTGACTAATACAGGCAGTGTGGTCAGACTCTTAAGTTCCTGCTCTTCACTCAGTACAATCCTGCTTCCAGGGGGCAGTTTGAAAAGGGGGGAGACTGAGTTCAGCTGGTAGAGAGCTTACTTAGCCTGCACCCGCACAGCACAGTGTAAGCGTGCAGTAGCTGCAGGCTAGAAAGGTTGGAGGCTAGTCAGAGAGAAGACAGCCTGTCTAAGCGCGCGTGAGTATGTACGTCCGTCCTCTGTCCATGTGTGCGTGCGTGCTTACAATGACGTAAGGCATCGCGACCAGCAGCTTGTGTTCCTCCAATGAAAATGAATGTCCTAGAGGATTCTATAATTCAATTAGCTTTACTACATTTTCTTACATTTGTGTTTTTTAAAGGAAAGCCCATTGATTTGGAAAGTGTGCTTAAGAGTGAGATGCCTGGGTTCAAATCTGGGTTCTCGATCTTTGGGACACTAGAGAAGAGGTTACCTACTTTAAGTGTCTGATTTTTTTTTCTTTATAAAATTATGACAAAATGCTCTTTTATGTGTTTGGGTGGGGAAGCTCATTTGGGTTCACTTAGATAGTCTGATTTGTACTAAGTACTTGATGACTTAGCAGGAGTCTTCTAGAAAATTCCAGCATCACTAGTCTCCAGGAAGGAATGTAAGAAGACACCAGGGCCAGGATGCATTATAGGAGACATCTGAATAGCCTTCCTGTTTTTCCAACTTTCAACAAATGTCTGCAGTTTTTGTTTTTATTTTGTGAAATAGGATCTTGCTACGTAGTCAGGCTAGCCTTGAACTCATAAAATTCCTCCCTCAGCCCGCCAGGTGCTGGGTGTGTACCACCGCTCTTCCTGGGATCTTGGCTCAAGTGTCATCTTAGTGATGTCCTTCATATTCTTGGATTTCCTCAGTCAGTTCAAAACCACGACACACATCAAGCAAGGGCTTCTGTAGGACACCATGTCACTCAGAGCCCTGGATTCTTCAGAAAGAAGCGCGAAACAAAGCAAAACCCCAGACGTGTATCTCCAAGGAGGGCTAGGGCCTGTCTTAGCTAGGGTTTCTATTGCTGAGACTAAATGCCATGGCCCTGCTCTCCCAAATAAAAAGCAAGTTGGAGAAGAAAAGGTTTATTTGGCTCACACTTCCACAACACTTCATCATAGAAGGAACTCAGGACAGGAACTCAAACCAGGGCAGGAGCCTGGAGGCAGGAGCTGATGCAGAGGCCATGGAGGGTGCTGCTTACTGCCTTGCTTCCCATGTCTTGCTCAGCCTGTTTTCTTATAGAACTTGTAATAGCCAAACTCAGGACCTCCAGCCCAGAGATGGCATCACCCACAATGGACTGGGCCCTTCCCCATTGCTCACTAAGTGAGAAAATGCCTTACATCTGGATCTCACGGAGGCAGTTCCTCAAGGGAGGCAATTCCTTTCTCTCTGATGACTCCAGCTTGTGTCAAGTTGACACAAACCCAGCCAGTACAGGACCTAAGGTAAGAGCCCATGGCCCTAGAAAAACATATTCTGACACACACATAAATCTGTGCAATGTCAGAAGCTCTCAGACGCCATGAGCTCCATCTGGTATTTCCTCGGAGTCTGTGGGACCCTGGCAGGACAGATACCATCTTCAGTACCTTCCCAGACAGTCACCCCAGAGTCATAGCAACAGGGAGACAACCCTCTACTCCCCTCCCTCTGCCTTCACTTAAGCAGGAGGTACCAATACCAGGAAGTAGCCACTGCCTGAAGGAAGAAAGGCTAGAAGCAGCTGGCAATCGACCACAGCTTGAACCCAGCCCTCAGGCAGTGGCAAAGCTGGGAACCCTGAGGCTCTGAGCTTCCAGAAGCTTCACAGTTTCAGTAAATTCCCCATCAGAAAGCACTGGCAGCAATGTGGGCCTGGCCGGAAAATCTGACAGAGAGAAGGTAGCCTGGAGTGTTTCTAGGACTATCACGGACAGCGCTCTGACGACTAGCTGCACAATTCATGTGCATCTCACCAAGGCGAACGGAAAAAAAGAAACAAAAAGGAAAGGGTCCGGCTGTTCCTAGGTGTGTGTGTGGGGGGGGGGGGGCAGGGGAGTGTTGACAGTAGATAAAAGGGAGTGCACAGCCAGAGGCAGGGACATCTGGGATTCTCCAGAATGGACAATGGCCCTGAGCAATGAGGGGAGAGGGGGAGGGAGAGAAGGGAGGGGAACCAGGTGCAACAGCTAAGAGAGCAAAAGGTTAAAAAAAAAGGGAGGGTAACCAAAATGGCTGCATTCTATAGAGAAGAGCATCTAAGGGGGGGGGGGGGGGCTCAGTTCCTGGGATGCAGGGTTCAGGGTTAGAGGGTGGGGTATGCCAGCCACATCACTGTAACAGGTAGGGACTGAAGGATGCTGAAAGAATCTGGGAGTCAGGTCTACTTTGATATGCTCCATAGGCATATCTCAGGGTTTGAGACTTAACATAGAACACTTCCCTTTGAGACAGTCTTACTATGTAACGTACTGTGTCCAGGCTGACCTCAAACTCAAGGTCCTATTGCCTACACCTCCAGAGGACTTGTGATGCAGGCATGTGCATGTGGGGCCTTGTGTTTTACCACAACGTTGGCAACATAGAGAGACCCTGTCTCAAAAGTATCTATCCTTCCTTCCTTCCTCCCTCCCTCCCTCCCTGCCTTCCTTCCTTCCTTCCTTCCTTCCTTTCTTCCTTTCTTCCTTTCTCCCTTCCCTCCTTCCTTCCTTCCCTCCTTCCTGGTGTCTGTGTCTACATTCACATTATTGTGGATGCGCAGAGAGCAGAGGACAATGTGCCAGAGTCAGTTCTCCCCTCCATTATACGGGGCCTAGAGCTCAAACTTAGATCATCAGGCACCTTTGCCTGCTGAGCCACCTCACCGGACGACTTTACCATAACTTTGAAAAAAGTTCCCAAGCCAAAAATTGGGATGTAGTTGGCACAGTGTTTGCCTAGCAGACACAAAGTCCTGGGCTCCATCCCTGGCACCAAAAACAAAACAAAAACAAGCAACAACAAAAACCACAGGCGGAGGGACACATACCTTAAAATTCCAGCACTCCGGGGATCAAAACGTTTCTCAGCTACCCAAAAACTTTGAGGCCAGTCTAGGCTACGGAAGGCCATGTCTCAAAGAGTGGAGGAAGAGGGGGGAGTTTCTAGACAATAACGCCTCTAGATCTTTTAGGATCCTGCACTACAGGAGTCACTGGCAGCATTTTGGTCTGGGAGCTGTTTAATCAGCAGGAAGTTGACAGTGGGAGGCCCCACTGTGGTCCAGCTGCTAAAAGGAACCACAGAGTTAGGAAAATTGGTGGGCTTTGTTGGAGGGGGTTACAATGGCCCACAGGATTGTCCTGTCTTCCTTCCCTCTGACTTTTTTTTTTTTTTTTTTTTTTTTGATTCTCAAACTTAGACTAAGAGGCTTTTCCTGGTCATCAAGTTTTGAGACAGCAGGTGGCGATGTTCAGCAAACTTGGGCACTAGCAAGAAACCTGAACTTTGAACATGGGAATTAGTCCCCTATAGCCTGCTAACCACCTCCTTTTATGACTACCGCCAAATACGGTGCTGGACAAAGGACTTTTCTTCCTCCTTAAGCTTTGCAGAGCTCCTCAGTGGATCATAGGACAGAATGCAGCTGGGATCAGAGAGAGAGAGAGAGAGAGAGAGAGAGAGAGAGAGAGAGAGAGAGAGAGAGAGTGAGAGTGTGTGTGTGTGTGTGTGTGTGTGTGTGTTCGGATTTCAAAGGCCTTTGGAATGCAGTTCTGGTAAAGTCCTGGGTGGAGGCCACCTGAAGTCTTTCTGGAGAGGTGAAGAAATTCAGAGGCGTCTCCATACTTCTTCTGCCCAGCACACAGCACCCTCTGCCTGCTCCTCATGGTTTTAAGTTTGGCACCTTTCCTCAGAAAGCTGAGTTCGGGATGGGTGGTGATGGTGTCCATCTTTATCCCAGCACTCAGGAGGCAGAGGCAGGTGAATCTCTGCGTTAGAGGCCAGCCTGGTCTACCGAGAGAGTTCTGGGACAGCCAGGGCTACACAGAGGAAGTCCTAGGTTTGATCCTCAAAATTGTCAAAAAAAAAAAAAAACAAAAAAAACAAAACAAGCAGAGGGAGCTGGAACTCTGCAGTAAAACATATCTTAGTTTTATATTTATTAAAACTATTTCTTATTTTTAAAACACGTTTATTTCATGGGGGTGTGATTCACATGTGGTATCACGTGAGTATGGGAGCGTGAGAACAAGTTATAAAAGTCAGTTTCATGCGTCTACCATGAAATCACTCTTTCGATCTTGTGGGTCCTGGGGATTGAACTCTGGTCATCAGGCTGGGCAGTGAACATGTTACCTGCTGAACTCTCACACCAGCCCCTGATTTACTTATATTTCTTATACATATGACTGGTGTGTGTGTGTGTGTGTGTGTGTGTGTGCGTGTGCCACATGTGTCTGCTGCCTTTAGAGGCCAGAGTAAGGCATTGGATCTCCTGGATGTGGAGTTACAGAAGAGAAGAAAATGAGTTGCCAGTGTAGTGTGTGCTGGGAACCAAAATGGATCCTCTATAAAAACCCTCTTAATCATCACTGAGGTGTCTTCTCAGCCCCACCTTAGACATATTTTAAAATTAAATTATATTAATTTTGTTTTTGTTTTCGTTTTTCGAGACAGGGTTTCTCTGTGTAGCCCTGACTGTTGTGGAACTCATTCTGTAGACCAGGCTGGTCTCAAACTCAGAAATCCGCCTGCCTCTGCCTCCCAAATGTTGGGATTAAAGGCGTGCACCACCACTGCCTGGCAATTATATTTATTTTTAAAGGGTTATTACTTGGTTTTGAATATGTGTATAGGTTTGTGCATATGGGTACAGGCGCTTTGGATTCCCTAGATTTGAAGTTTATAGGTAGTAACTTTGAACTTGAGAACTGGTCATGCATACAGCCTAGTAGCCAGGATGTAATATTGCATTCACCAGAGTTAAAGCTACAGGTGATTGTGAACTGTACCATGTGGGTGCTAGACATGAAACGGGTCCTCTGGAAGAGCAGCAAGGGCTTTTCACTGATGATCCACATCTCCAGCCTGTTTATTTATTGGGGGGAGGGGGGCGGGGACATGTGTGTACCAAAGCATGCACTGGAAGGTAGGGGACAGCCCCTAGAAGTTGGATCTCTCCTTCCATCATCATGTGAGTCTCAGAGGTTAAACTCGTAAATAGACATGGCAGCAAGTGCCTTTACCTACTGAGCTATCTGGTTGGCCTCTTAGATGTACGTTTTAACTTCCAGGTTGTTGTTGTTGTTGTTGTTGTTGTTATTCAGCAAAGAAAAGAAAGGTTCGGAAGGCATGAGCAAGTAGTAGGTGGCCTCATGGTACCTGCATGAGGGTCAAAGCCTTGAAATGAGAGGAATGTTAAGCCCCTGGAGTCAGCCATCCATCTATCTCCCTGGGCCTTGCTTCCATTGGAGACAGGGCTCCGGGAAGTGAAAACACCACGCTGGTCTCACAGCCCCAGTAAATGATAAAGCATCAAGGACACCAAAGCCCTCAGAGGTCACAAGCACACTGGTCTCCCCTCTGCCTCCTTTGCTTCCACTTTGCCTTTCTCTGGCCCCTCTGGTTTATACAGCTTAGCTTTATGTATGTGGATTGGAGACGACCTTGAATCCTTCTGGGGAACAGGGCAGGGAACAAATAAATAGAAAGAAAACTCCTTAAAGGACTAGATGCCTGATGCCGACTGAACCACGTGATGACATAAGAAACCGTCATCCTTGCGTGGTCAGATCATGAGAACACCGGTGGAGGAAGGCTCTCCTCCCAGAGCAAGATGGCAGAGCCTCCCTGGTCTGAGCCTTAGGCTGCTGAGATTCCTGATTGCAGGGGGTAGGGTGGGAGGACACGGCTGGATGGGTGTGCCGTTATTGACTTGTGATCCTTCCCCAAACCCTGACTAGAGAGCTTATAAATCCATAAAGCCAGAACACTGGAAATGACTTTTCTAAAAGAACACTATGAGGATTAGGAAGTGGCTGGGGGTAGAGTGCTTGCCTAGCATGGAAAAGTCCCTGGGTTTGTTTGTCACATGTATACACACACACACACACATACACACACACACACACACACAGAGAGAGAGAGAGAGAGAGAGAGAGAGAGAGAGAGGCTGAGATAACAAGCAAACTGTACACATAAAATAGCATAGAACCACTGGTCTACGTATGCCTTTATGCCTTGCTTGTTTCTTTCATTTTATTTTCTATTGCACATGTCCCTCTCCTAAGCAATCGCCTTCCTCAAGTCAGTGAGACTGTCTTAGGATTCTCATGTATACCTCTCCCAAGGCTAGACTGAAAACAACACGGTGCTTGTTTGCCAAGATTCCCTAAGCCCCTTGGTTCTGTTGTCTCTGTGAAAATCTCCTTTTCTTTCAGATGATTGACAGAGAACAGCTTTTGTCCATATCAGCCCCATAAATCGCGTGTTGGCCTTGACAAGAGCTTGTGGGTGTGTGGGTGTGTGGATGTATGGGTGTGTGGGTGTGTGGGTGTGACGGGGGCACTCGTTCTGTTGTACTTTCCCTCACTCTGTAGACCAGGCTGGCCTCGAACTCAGAAATCCACTTGCCTCTGCCTCTCAAGTGCTGGGATTAAAGGTGTGCACCACCACTGCCCGGCTTGATCCCTGATATCTATGCTAAGGAGAAAAGAGAGAGCAGACACCATAATGTCGTCATATGACCCCTATACACTAGCTGTGACATACATATGTGCATACATAATACATACATACATCATACATACATATATGCATACACACACACACACACCACACACACAAAACACACACACTGGACAGAATAGTGTTCTGAAACATGGTATTGGTTGAAAAGCTCATGGACAAAGGCTGAGACTGAAATCCACAACTCTGGCTGTCCTGCATATTCATGCATTAAAAAGTGATTCTTGGCAGGGCAGTGGAAGCACACACCTTTAATCCCAGCAGAGGCAGGTTGATCTCTGAGTTTGAGGCCAGCCTGGTCTACGGAACGAATTCTAGGATAGCTAGGGCTATACAGAGAAACAGTCCTAAAACAAAACAAAACAAAACAAAACAAAATGACAAAAAGTGATTCCGGACTCTGTAACATTATATGGCAGGGCAGTGTTTGTGCTTCGGTGGAAACTTTCATTATCTGCAGCACACTCTGGGGCATCCCGTTTAGAGTCAATGGCAGCTATTTTGCAGCACTGTAAGCTATAGACAACCACTAACAATGCAACATTCATGAAAGCCAATTGTCTAGCTGTGACACTGCCCTTCTCCACCGAGGAAAAACCAGTTCTGCTTCCATCTGCCATTCGTTAAGACATCTTTGACCTATAAATGTGTATGTTCCTGAGGGCTCACCTCTGAACAGGTCATAGCATCTTACCAGTTTCTCTTATTGATAACCTAAATAAAATTTTAGTGACCATTTTATATCTGTATGAGAGTCATGATTTCATCTTTATCTTTTTTTAAATTATTTTTTTTAATGAGCTCAGAAGGCATCAGGCTTCCGGGCAGCATTAAACTCTGTCTCCTGAGCATGCTTCTCCCTCGTCCAAACCACATGTGTTCTATTTCCCTCATTACCCACGTCCCTTAGAGCCCCCTCCCCCACCTCTCATCAGCTCCACACATGTTCACCTCACATAAATATACATACATTAAAATGAGGAGCTGGCATCTGCTTTCTTTTTTTTTTCCTTTTAAATACTTTTACATTTACTTATTATCTGTGTGTACAACATGTACATAGGTTTGCCATGCACACTTGGAGAGCTCAGAGGACAGTATATGAGAGTCAGCTTCCTCCTCTCACCATGTGGGTCTTGGGAATTGAACTCAGATCCTCGGGCTTGGAGTGCCTCCAGTGCCTTTACCCTGGAGCCATCTGGGGCTGGAGAGATGGCTCAGCGGTTGAGAGCACTGACTGCCCTTCCAAAGGTCCTGCGTTCAAGTCCCAGCCAGTAACCACATGGTGGCTCACAACCATCTGTACTGGGATCCGATGCCCTCTTCTGGTGTGTCTGAGACAGCTACAGTGTACTTGTCAGTCATATACATAAAACCATGGAGCCATCTGGCAACTCCTAGGGTCTGCTTTCTTATGGTGCTGGTGAGCATGCCCAAGGTCTTGACTGTGCTGATCGTGTGCTCTGAAGCACACTCCCAGTCTCAATTCTAAAAATTAGCTATTAGCAATACACAAAAATTGATTCCAGGGCTAGACTGCAGTTCAGGTGGTAGAGTGCAGAAAGCCCGAGTATCATAAATCAGACTTGGTGGCACGAGCCTGTGATCCCAGCCCTTCAGAGGTAGAGGCAGGAGATCTGACAGTCAGGCCATCCTCAGCTGCACAGAGTGTAGCCAAGGACCAGTGAGAAGGCTGAGCGAGCAGAGAGGCTTGCTGCCGAGCCTGATGACCTGAGTTTGATACCTGGGACCCACATGGCTCAAGGAGAGAAATGACTCCTGCATTTTGTCCTCTGACTTCTACCTACGCGCATGCCTCTGCACATCTGCACACATGTGTTCACATACATGTGCGTAGACATTAATGTAATTTTACAAACTGAAGGAAAAAAAAAAAAAAAGAAGATGATTCGAGGGGAAAAACATCCAGGTGGTTTGCTAATCTAAATGGGAAAAGGAAAGGTAGGCAAACATCCCACAACAACTAACTATGTGAGAAAAGACTGATAAATCCAATTGCATTTAACTTAGGAGCTGTCTTTCAGTAAGCAATGCCACTGAGTGGAAAGGGGACAGGTCAAAGTCAGAGAAGATGTGTATGCTATCTTGCCTTGCCTTGCCTTGCCTTGCCTTGCCTTGCCTTGCCTTGCCTTGCCTTGCCTTGCCTTGCCTTGCCTTGCTTTTCTTTTAAATAGGAGCTCCTTCCATTGTTGAGGTTGGCCTTGAACTTACTATGTAGTACAGATTGTCTCAAACTCTTAATCCTCCTGCCTCAGCTTCCTGTCAGCTAAGATAGAAAAAAAAAAAAAAAACTACTAAGAAGACAGAGGTGGGGGGAAATTATATAAAGACACGCTGGAGTGCATCACCAAGACCTTGCCCGTGTGGCAGAAAAAGAAAGATCATTGGATGTTGGGTAATTACAAATTTAAATTACTGCTCAGCCCCCAGAAGGGAAAGGTTTCTTACAAATACAGCAACAGTAAAGGTGGACACGACAGTGGAAAACTGGGTCTTTCAAACATGGGGAGGAGTATGAATTGGCATAGACTCCATGGGAAACTGTTTGGTAATAGCTTTTAGTGACAAACCTATACTTACCCCATGACCTAGCAATTCCATCCCTGGGTGTGAGTATTCATCTGTGTATATGCACCGAAAGAGTCATAGGAGGAGGTGTGGTAATTATATTCCCAAAATTCTTTGGCTGCTATAAAAATATACTCTAAGCTTGAAAACTTAAAAACATAGAAATTTATTCTCTCCCCAGTGTTCTAGAGGTTTCAAGTCGGGGCATCACTAGTGCTGAGCTCACTCCAGGGACTCTGGGTGAGATTTTATCCCTTCCAGCTTCTCAGTATGTATATCAGAGGTTGTGTCACGTCACTGGGACTAAGATTTAACACATAAACTCTGGGGGATGTTGTGTCCCAGGGGAGCCATGTCTAAGCCCCAGAGTACCAAAAAAAGGCTCTGCCCAACCCAGCTTTGTGAACCAATGAGTTGATTGCTGTCACTTACGGGAGCATGGTCAGGGGTCACTTAGTAGAATATGGAGTGATTCAAAAGCAACTAGATCACAAAAACAAAACAAACAACAACAACAACAACAACAACAGACCCCATTCTTCTCAGGGCAGCTGCATCCTAGGAGCTCCACACGGGACTCTCCCCAGCAACTAGTTGCTGCGTGAATAACCTTGGCAACTGGCCTTGTGGATCTTGCAGGTCTTGAGCTTCTTGAGCAAAAAACTCTTACCTTCCCTCTATACCACAAATGACTTCAGAGAAATCAAGTGAGGCTTACAACAAGAAGTAAAGAATATTTGCTCAGGGCTGGAGAGATGGCTTAGTGGTTAAGAGCACTGTCTGCTCTCCCAAAGGTCCTGAGTTCAATTCCCAGCAACTACATGGTGGCTCACAACCACCTGTAAAGGGATCTGATGCCCTCTTCTGGTGTGTCTGGAAATAGCTACAGTGTACTCATATAAATAAAATAGATCTTAAAAAAGAAAAAGAATATTTTCTCATCTGTAGTCCAATGTTCTACTCCTGATATATACCCCCCTTTACTTTTGTAATAAAAGCAAATAAATAAACCTTGAATTTTAAAAGTGTTTGTTCAGGGCAGTGCTGCAGCTGTTGCAGAGATTGCTGAGGGATTGAGTCATTTTTTTTTAAAAGGTTTACTTATTTTATTTATGTGAGTATACTGTTGCTGTCTTCAGACACCCCAGGAGAGGGCATAGGATTCCATTACAAATGGTTATGAGCCACCATGTGATTGCTGGGGATTGAACCCAAGTCCTCTGGAAGAATAGTCAGTGCTTCTAACTACTGAGTCATCTCTCCAGCCCCCAGTTTGAGTCATTTATATCTGAGTGTCCCTAAATTTTTTTTTTTTTTTTTTTTTTGAGACAGGGTTTCTCTGTGTAGCCCTGGCTGTCCTGGAACTCACTCTATAGACCAGGCTGGTCTCAAACTCAGAAATCCACTTGCCTCTGCCTCCCAAGTGCTGGGATCAAAGGTGTGCACCATCACTGCCAGGCTAGTCATTTATATCTCTTCTACTTAGCTGTCGTCTACTCACAAGAAATTGGAAGACCTAGATAGCTAGCAATGATGGTCCAGAGGTGAAGTGCTTATTTCCTGTGTACAAGAGAAGAAAACAGTGCTCAATCAAAGCACCAAGGAACAAACTAGAAAAGAGGAGACACAGGAGGTCTTTGTACAGAAAGAGTGGAAGTGGGGGCACCTCTCTTCTATGGACATGGGGTTATAGAGGAATCTAGAGCTTTCTCTGAGAGGTCTTTTTTTTTTGTTTGTTTTTGTTTTTTCAAGATAGGGTTTCTCTGTATAGCCCTGGCTGTCCTGGAACTCACTTTGTAGACCAGGCTGGCCTCGAACTCAGAAATCCGCCTGCCTCTGCCTCCGCCTCCGGAGTGCTGGGATTAAAGGCGTGTACCACCACGCCCGGCACTCTGAGAGGTCTTGATGACACTTTTACACTATCAATGACACAGGCTTGTTCACCAGAGGCATCAAGGATGCAGAAAACATCAATGGACATTATCCCCATCCATTTCTGCCAGTTTTTTTATTTTAAAACTTTTGGGGGACGGTTGTGTATTTTCTTCTTCTTCTTCTTCTTCTTCTTCTTCTTCTTCTTCTTCTTCTTCTTCTTCTTCTTCTTCTTCTTCTTCTTCTTCTTCTCCTTCTCCTCCTTCTCCTCCTTCTCCTCCTCCTCCTCCTCCTTCTCCTTCTTTTTCCTCCTCCTCTTTCTCTTCCTCCTCCTTCTTTTTGGCAATACTGTGCATTGAATCCAGGGCTTCATGAATACAAGACCAGAGCTCCTCTTCTAAGACACACAGGACAATGATGATGGAGACCTGCACTTCCTCCATGAGTCAGCCGAGAAATAATTCTTCATTCCCTGTCATAGTTTGTTTTCAGTTGCTGTGATGAACACCATGCGTAAAAGCAGCTAGGTCTCTGTGTAGCCCTGGTCAGCTCATAGTCAGTCACCAAGAGAAGTCAGGACAGGAACTCAAGGCAGGATCTCAGAGGCAGGAACTGAAGCAGAGGCCATAGAAGGATGCTGCTTACTGGCTTGTTCAGCCTGCTTTTTTTTTTTTTTTTTTTTTGGTTTTTCGAGACAGGGTTTCTCTGTGTAGCCCTGGCTGTCCTGGAACTCACTCTGTAGACCAGCAGGCTGGCCTCGGACTCAGAAATCCGCCTGCCTCTGCCTCCTGAGTGCTGGGATTAAAGGCGTGGGCTACCATGCCCGGCTCAGTCTGCTTTTTAATTCAACCCAGGACCACCTGCCCAGGGGTGGTAACACCACCCACAGTGGGCTGGGCCTTCTCACATCAATCACTAATCAAGAAAATACTTCAGGGACACGCGTATAAGGCCAATCTGATCGAGGTGTTTTTTCTCAGTTGAGTATCGGGTCTTCCCAAATATAGCCAGGTTTTTCGTCAGGTTGACAGAAACCAACCTGCATGCTCCTCAAACCGTCACACAGGAGGCAGTCACAGCCCAGCTAGTGGGCAGGTGCCAAGGCATCTGGACACAAGAGGCTAGAGAGCTATTTACCAAGAGCTGGGTGAATGAATCACTGTACCAGGACGTTTGTCACCACCACACCCTGGAATCTGCAGCAAAGGATGAAAACAGGCAGCCATTATTACCAGGCTCTTCCAGCCCCTCCTCTGGACTGCCTGCCACATCACCCACCTAAAATTCCCAGTGATCATTTTGGATTTAACCCTTCCTGGGGCGGTGGTTGGCAATTTAGGATAGCAGTGATTAGGGTCCCTTTGCTTGTCTGGCTCTTCTCCCCTCCCCCAGCACGGATGAGGAAGCTACTGGCTGGCCTCTACAGATCTGCATTCCTGATGGACCGGAGCTGCCTGGCCGCTGCTTGAGGAGAGGCCCGGGAGCCT
Organism: Mus musculus; assembly: GCF_000001635.26. NCBI lineage: Eukaryota > Metazoa > Chordata > Mammalia > Rodentia > Muridae > Mus > Mus musculus. Next base: position 27,177,473 of record NC_000074.6, on the reverse strand, counting down.
TCCTGCTCCCAGCCACGCTTTGGTGCCTTTGCAGGACGACGGCTGCCCTGCCTGTCCAGTCTAACCTGCCCAGCACCTTGTCTGTGTGCTCAGGGTTGACTGAAACTCTCTTCCTCTTTCAGTTGGAACCAGGAGTGGGCGGGGCAGGTGGACCCAGGAGTGGGCGGGGCAGGTGGGAAGAAGTGCAGTTCTTTCACTCCGCCCTGACCTCGGGAGGTATTTACAAACATTCCCAATGGCCCTTTATGGTTGCAGACCTGCCTCTGGGATAGCCAGCTGCCTGGGAGTGGTGGTGCTGTTAGTTGGTGGGCGGCCAGAACCTTCTCAACTGTCTGTCTTGTAGCCTTTGTCACTGTGCCCGTGTATCCCTAGTCAGGTTACAGTGTTGTCAAAGCAGACAGATTCTCACTCAGTCACTGAGTCTTAAAGACAGTGTGACGCCCCCCCCCCCCCCAAAAAAAAAAGAGGAAACAGCCATCTTGTAGGTCCATATCTGGCTGGAAAACACCTTGTTCCTTCTTTATTGACATGTCTGATATCCTCCCCCCGCCCCGCCCCCATCAGTCACCACCCCCATCACTGCTAAGCCCAGCCCCAGGCATCTCAGCGAACCCCAACTGAGAGTCAAAAATATAAAATAAAAAAAGGCCCTGGTGTGTGCTGGTGATGAAGTGGCACTGCCCTCTTCCACCCTGCCATCTCTCTTAGCCAGAGTCTCTGCCTGACAGAAACCCAAACACATGAGGTCACGCACGCTCGTGGTTCTTTCTCGCCCCACCTCCCTCCCTTTATCCCTTCCACGAGAGAAGAGATGCTACCTCTTGCTCATCCAGCTTGGGGTCAATCCTTGCTTGCTTCTCGTGGAAGCAGCACAGAAAATGTGAGTCTGGGCAACATGACCCATGTCTGTAATCCCAGCCCCCAGAGGACAGAGACAGGACAAAGAGACCTTTGAGATCAGCTTGTTCTCTCTCTGTGTGTGTACAAATAGTAAAAATAAATATTTATAAATTTTCAAATTTTATGTATATGGGTGTTTTGCTTGCAGAGGCTAGAAGAGGCTGTCAGATCCTCTGGAGCTATAGTTATGAGCCACCATGTGTGTGCTGGGAATAGAACCTGGGTCATCTGGAAGAGCAACAAGTGCTCTTAACTGCTAAGCTATCTCTCCAACCCCTGTATATATATATATATATAAGTGAGTGTGGAGGGAATCAGAGCTGTAAACTTCCAAAGCCAATTTGGACCCCAGATGTAGAGTTCATCTAGTAGGGCCCATTGGACAAGCAGGACAGCCAGCTGAGTATAGACAGCAAGGATGGGTAAAGTGAAGGCAGATGGGACAGAGAGCAGACAGTCCCCAGGGGGAAATGAAGGCAAATGGCTGTCACTGGCATGCTCTTCACAGGCACCACCACCTCCCAACTGGGCTCAGTTTAAGGATGCCACTGCTCATAGCCTTCCAGTGAGCTTTCTAGCTCGCCAGGTCTAACACTGATGTATAACTCCAAATCCTGGTGTTCATAATCTGTATGACCCAGCCACCTTGGCAGTCCTATTTTCTCCCCCCCCCCCCCCCCCCGCAAGACTGAGAAGCAGGGAGTTAAACAAGTCACCTGTCTTTCAGGCAGCTATGTCAAGTGGAAATCTGTGACAAGCAGTGAGGTAGATAAGGGACAGCTGGGGCCCCAGGGAGAGAAACTCTCTAGGCTGCAGGTTTGTTTACCCAGAAGTCAAGGAAAACAAAGGGGTGGGACCCAAAAAAGGAATGCCTTCAAGAGTCTAAGTGAGAAGTACCGCAGCTGGCGGTAATTCAACACTGCAGGGGTTCCAGAAGTCGGGAAAGCAGTAGGCTGGTCGACCAGAGGGAGCTCAGTGGAGAGGGAGGGGTGTGTGTGTGTGTCTGGAAACCTTTAAAGTGTTGTAGCGCGGGAGGTGTCCTCAGTTCTAGCATGGGAGCCAGGGCACCAGGGCTCTATCCCCAGCTTTAATGTAAGAACTCGGACGTGTCACATCTTTCCTGAACCTTAAGGCTTTCAAAGTTACATTTCCACTCTGAATAACTCACCATCGGAGATTTCAGCCTTTGAAGGATGACCCGAAACACTCAGGGAAGTCACCAATCTGCTAGACACTGACTGGGAACAAGAAAACCGAGTGGGAGGCCAGAGATGGAGCCCAGAGAGGACGCAAGAGGCTTACGTAGGAAGAAATGGGGAACCGAGGGGTTCGGTTTGGCAACCCCGTTTCCAGTTCCCCCTTCTTGCTCTTCCTAACCTAGCCTCACCCTATGTGGTAAGGGCAGAGTAGCACAGGCTAGTCCCTCACCTACCCTCCGCTTCCCCGACACAGTCTCTCACAACATCCCTGGCTCCCCGCCTTCCTCCAGAGCAGTACCCAGGGGACCAGAGCAGGAGAAGCATCCCTGGAGTGGTGTGGTATAACCCAAGCATAGCTACCACTTTCGGAGCCCTTCCCATAGGCATGCAACTATGCTATAAACTTAAATGTATTACTTTCTTTACAGCAATCCAAGGGGTGACTGTCGCCTCGTTTTACGCAAGAAGAAACTGAGGCAAAGTCTCACATCTGCTGCTAGGCGGATCAGGCTTGCTCCTGTTCCCTCATACGGACTCAGACAACTGGGGACCACTTAGTGCATCATTACTTCTCTGATCCAAAACTCTTCAGGCTGCGCCAGCCCACGTGACCTTTAGGTCCCCGCCTTCTCCGCGAGGCCCGCCCCCAGGGCAGGTGGCGCGCGGGCGCAGGGGGCGTGGTGGGGGCGTGGCCGGAAGCATTAAAGCGGCTCGGGAGCCCGGTGGGCGGTCCAGACCGAGGACAGCGGCTACCTTCTGGCTTCCTAGCCTGGTGCCGCGTCTGCCACCATGTCCCTGGCGGCCTCAGCGGGCCGGGGCCCGGGGACCATGTGGTCCCCTACCCACGTGCAGGTGACGGTGCTACAGGCGCGGGGCTTGCGGGCCAAGGGACCCGGGGGCACGAGCGACGCGTACGCGGTGATCCAGGTGGGCAAGGAGAAGTACGCCACGTCGGTGTCGGAGCGCAGCCTGGGCGCGCCCGTGTGGCGCGAGGAAGCCACCTTCGAGCTGCCTCCGCTGCTGTCCTCCGGGGCCGCGCCGGCCGCCGCCGCCACCCTGCAGCTCACCGTCCTGCACCGCGCGTTGCTCGGTCTCGATAAGTTCCTGGGCCGCGCCGAGGTGGACCTGCGGGAGCTGCACCGGGACCAGGGCCGCAGGAAGAAGCAGTGAGTGGCTGCAGGGCGCGGGGAGTCCAGGGGAGGAAGGACGCTCGGGCAGTGCACCTTGGGGGCGAGAGTGGCAGCTACCGCGCTATGGGAGGATGGCCCTTGGCTCCCCCTCGCCCGCAGGCTCACCTAACCCAGCTTCTCTTCGGGCTGTCAGTTTCCAGCTTTCCCAGTTATGGGGGCTTTTGGAAGATAGGAGAACCTTTGAATCCTCAGGGCGCCCTTAGACCGCACAGCACACTAAGCACTAGATGAAGTTTTGGTGAACTGAAATAATATGCAGGTAGGAGAATTCCTATTAGGTGGGGTATCCGCTTTATCTTGCATGGACGCTCCCCTGAGTATTTTGTTGAACTTGAGAGGCTTTGAGCTGAGAACCCTTGGGCCAGGGAGGGTAGCTATTTGGAGTGAAAGCCTAGGGCCCCCAGAGCTGGACGATCCTGGGAGGACAAGAGTGGGGGAAAAAAACCACCAGCCTGGTGATTGCTGATTCTCATGCCCATCTGATTCGACCCCTCGGAATGAACGCTAGAACAGTTTGTTGTTTGTCTGGGATCTGAATTAGTGGTCGATGATTGTTCCAAGATCTGTTACTGACTCAGTAGAAGTGAGTAGAATAGGTTGTTGCTCTTTGGAGTTTGGTAAATTCTGTCTGGTTCTAATTCCTGGTACCGTGGCTACTCACTAGCCTACCTGTGGCCCCTTAATTGAAGGTTCTGACAGGACATCCTAATTTTGCAGAAAAAGTTAGGCAAACTCCAGTTCACGTTAAAGTCTTTTGTTTGTTTGTTTGTTTGTTTGTTTGTTTGTTTCGAGACAGGGTTTCCCTGTGTAGCCCTGGCTGTCCTGGAACTCCCTCTGTAGACCAGGCTGACCTTGAACTCAGAAATCCGCCTGCCTCTGCCTCCTGAGTGCTGGGATTAAAGGCGTGTGCCACCACGCCCGGCCACTTGAAAGTCTTCAGATTATTTTACTTTATTTTATTTTGTTCACTGGTGTTTGCAAAGGGCACTTTAACCAATGGAACCTTTGATTACGGTTATCTCGTGTACCAAAGAGCTTGGATTAGCCTAACTGGGTACTTTGCTTGACCTTATAGATGCCAGCTCTGTTAACAACCAAACCCCCCTGGGCCGAAAAACATATCCTTATGTTCCTTCCTGGTACTTCAGGTACACTGGGCCTTTTAACTTTGTCTTGGGATGGGGCAGGATTCAGAGGAGCTGAATTTTCCAGGCTAGGGTAGGATCTGTTTCAGCAAGCAATGTTTAGAATTGAAATACCTGATGTCGTTTTTGTGGCCACCGATGAATAGGCATTTCTGAACACAGCGTCTTACAAGCCAGACTGTATCTGCGGAAGGGAAGCCGAAGTTAACTTTATTTCCTCTCTGGATTCAATGCCATTTGCAGGGCTTGACTGCCAGCTCTTCATCTCGCCCCATTCCAAGATGGATGTTCACGTCTCTTGTTTAACTGTTTCTTATATGACTATTTCATTCCCCTTGCAAGATAGATTGCATCTCCATGCTGGAGATGGGGGTTTCCCAGTCCTAGGTCTGACGTCCACTAGCCCCTGACTCATAGCTGGGCTCCTCTGGCTCCAAACACCCCAGTTTCCCTATTTATAAATGGAGCATGCTGCTACCCTTAATTGGTGTTTGTAAAGAGTTGCTGCTTCCTGGATTAATGAAGCCAGGGGAAAGGTTCAAAAGGTCCTGCGCTGCTGTGTGAGGGATGAAAACCTCCTTAAGCTCTCTTTCTTCTCTGTATCCCTCTTCCTCATTTTCTCTAAGGTAACCCTACACCTACATGGCCACTCCTGTTTCTGTCACATGAGCTGCTTACCACTCAGTCACAATATTGACTGGCAGTAAGACTGTGTAAGTCTTACAGTATTGACTAAGTACAGTATTGACTAAGTAAGACTGGGCTTACCGGGTGGGTTTTTATAACTGACATCAGATGTCTTTGCTTTGCAAAAAGTAGGTGAAATCTCAAAGTTTCCGACGACTAGGAAGCTAGGGGCTTTCCCAGCTGCTGGGGGAACCCATTCAAACCAAGCCTATTGGATGCCCTTGTGTAACTCCAAGGTGCCCCGGGTAGCTGAGGTGAAGAACACAGGAGAGCTATTAAGTTTTAGCAGAAAGAAACAGGTTTGGCTAGAAAGTCGATTTGAATTAGTTATTAATGGTTTGATTCCACCTTAACGTGTTAGAAATCAGAAACAAAAGCTAAAATCTTGGTCTGCTGTGTTTTTGTGTGTGTCTGACACAACAGTTGCTGGACAGAGGGTGATTTTTCTTAGAGTTTCAGACACTTAAATTTGAGGTCCATTATCACATTAAGAGCCAGCTTCTTAATTGTTCTCTTGATAAGCCCTATATAGCAAGATTTATTTGCAGACAAGGGAACATGCTTTTTATCATGACTCTGAAGTTGCTGACCTCAAATTTAGTGTAATGACACACTTTGAAAGCACCAAGCAGCCTAATATATAGGACAGCCTGCTATATGGGCAGGATCCATTTAATAGCATGGAAGATGTGGCCTTCAGTTAGGAAAAATTAGACAGGAATGAATATTACTCTTTTTTTTATCTGTTAAAGACCTGAGGCTTGCGTGGGTGTTGGTTAAATAGTAGTCAGTTAGTACTGAGACAATAGACGATGGCAGACATGAATCAGAAGTATCTCAGGTAAGCAACATGCGGGACCCTCAGCCCAGCTTTCTAGTCTCATGTAGCAGATTGGTTTCAAACAAAACCAGACAACCCTTCTTAAGATGCTAAGAGTTACAAAACTTGGGAAATACTCTCTTAGAGGTAGTTTAAAATGTTTATTCAGCCTCTGAGCTGGGTGGGTGGGGGTCATTATGCAGGTAAGCGTCATAAAACTTATAACTGCAGTAAGCTTCAGGATTTTAAGACAGGGAAGCAGTTGTGGAGGGTCCATTTCTTCTATCTGCTGAGACGCAAATGCCTGCTTCTGCAAGCATTGGGACATTGCAGAGGTTAGATATTTTGAAAACCTTTAAAAAGTAGTAAGATGCTGAAATAAGTTACCAGTGGAAAAAGATTGGGTTATTAAAAATAAGCGCTGAGCCAGACGTAGTGGTGCACGCCTTTAATCCCAGCACTCGGGAGGCAGAGGCAGGTGGATTTCTGAGTTCGAGGCCAGCCTGGTCTACAGAGTGAGTTCCAGGACAGCCAGGGCTACACAGAGAAACCATGTCTCAAAAAACCAAAAAAAAAAAAAAAAAAAGAAAAAAAAAGCATTGAGTACTTGTTTTCCTGAGAGGCATAGAAAAAAAAATGGCTTATCTGACCAAAGAGGTCGTTAAGTCACAAGCAAGCAGCTGGAGATGGCTTTAGGCTCCTTGTGCACATTCAGATTGTTTTATAGCAGCGTGGGAAATTCAAGCAATACTGTTACTAGTTTCCTCTTTCTCTCTCTCTCTCTCTCTCTCTCTCTTTCTTTCTTTCTTTCTTTGTTTTTTTCTTTTTTTTTCTTTCTTGTAATTTCCCTTAAAGATAATGTTGGGCCTTCCTAGAAATGTTCATCTCAGCAGGCAGGACTACCCTAGTGTAGAAAGTTGAGCTCCTGGCTCTGGTAGATCCTGTGATAAGCAACCGTCCCTTCTGTTGGCTGTGGGATGAAATGAACACAGAAAAGAGCCCGTCAAAGTTGTCGCCAGGTGGTTTCGCTGGTTAGACATTCAGTTAGCGGAGAAGTTCCGGCTTTGCCCCCTTCTCATCTCTAAAGTATATCCAGTCTTTTAATAAATCCTTTTTTGCCTTCTGGTATTAGGAATTGAAATGGAGGCCTGATGTGTGCCAAGTGATTTCTCTGAATCCCTGAACTCTATTCTCAACCCTCCAAAATACTTTTGCGTGAGTGTGCGTGCATATGTGCGGGTACGGGAAGACACCAGAGGTTGGCATCAGGTGATTTCCTCAAGACGGCTCTCTGCCTCGTAAGGTGTTAGGCAAGGTCTCTTTCACTCGAGCCGAGAGTGTCTAGCTAGCCAGCTTGTTCTGGGGATCCCCTGGGCCTGTAGCAGATTGCTGGTGGGCCACCACAGCGGCCTGACATTGGCATGGCTGCTGGGGGCCAGAACTTCGATCCTCAGGATTGGGGGGCAAGTGCTTTGCCCATTAAGCCATCTCTCCATCTTCCTCCACCTTATTGTTTGACACGGGGTTTCTGGATGAACCTGGATCTCATTAATGTGCCTAAGCTAGCTACCCAATAAGCTGCAAGGTCCTACCTCTCCTTAGTGGCCCCAGTGCTGGGGTTACAGATACCGGCTTCAGTGCCCAGCTTTTGCGTTGTGCTAGGATCCAAACTTGGGCCCTTATGCTCCATGACAGACACTGTCTACACTTTACCAGCTGGGCTAAAAATTATTCTTTAGTGTGTGCCAGAGGCCAGAGGCAATGGGCTTGCTTCAGGAAGTTCAGACCCTTGTTGGGAAGTAGATCTTAAGCAAAAGAACACAAGAAAAAAAATATACTGTGATAAATCGTGGAGAGGGAAAGAACAAGCTATCAAAATCAAAAGATCGGCACTGGTGAGATCTTAACTAGCCCAGCAGTTAAGAGCATTGGCTGCTCTTTCAGAGGACCAGGGTTCAGTTCCTGGCTAACAATTGTCAGTAACTACTGTTCCAAGGTTTCCAGCACCCTCTTCTGGCCCCTTCTGACACTTATGCACATGGTGAGCAGATATATGTGCAATGGAAACACATACACACACACACACACACACAAACATACACAAAGTCAAAATAAAAAATATATCTGAGAAAAATGATTTATAAAAGAAAAATGACCAGGGTCTGGAGAGATGGTTCAGCAGTTAAGAGCGTTGTATGTATGTGAGTCCGAGCCCTGGGTTCGACTCCCAGTGCTCACATGGCAGCTCACAGCTGTCTGTAACTCCAGTGCCAGGGGATTTGTTGCTTTCTGTCCTCTGGGGCTACTGGATGGACATAGTGCACTTACGTCCGTGCAGACAAAACACCCGTATGCAAAAAATAAATAAATCTAAATTAAAAGGAAATTATATTTTAAAAAATGACCAGTAAGGATGTGAAGAAGGCGATTGATTGGAAAGGAGGGCATGATGGGAAAGTGGTCCCAGCTCACTTAGGAGTTTGAGGCAGGAAGACCACTTGAGCCTGAGAATTCAAGGCTAGCCGAGGCTGTACACCAAGAGCCTATTTCATAAAGTAGTGAGTGATAGGTAGGCCTTTGTTTTATGCTTATGGTGTTGGGGATTAAACCCAGGGGGTATGCAAAAGAATAAAGAGGAATGGGGTGGGGGGTGGTGCTGTGCAAAGGCCCTGAGGTACAAGTAGTGTAAGGCCAAATGGAAAGGAAAATGGAAAGGAATGGCTTAAAATTGAAAGGAATTGGAGGCCACCCAGTGTTAAAAGGATGTGTGATCCAACTTGTCCAAGTTCTTGAGTGAAAAGGGATTTGAACTTGGCCTAGTGTGGAATCCCACAGACCAGATGGGAGGCTGTTGCAATAATTGAGGAGGTGCTGTGGTACCGTCAAATACAGTGAAGGTATGGAGGTAGCGAGTAGTGGGTCCTTTCAGAAATATGTTATAGCTTGAGTTGCTCTCCCTTGGGACAGATTGGCTGTGATGGGGGAGGGGGGAGAGCAGGGGGAAGGAAGATTAAACAGGTAAACTCAGGGAGCTGTGCGTTGAAAGTGAACCAGGAAACAGTTCTGCTTTCTCACTCCAACAGTCACCCTGATACCAGGGTGAGGTCACCATGACAAAGACAACTCTGGGCAGTGCCACTTGTGAGCTGAGTCTTCTGTTGAAACCAGTGACTCCACTGAAAGTGCCATTGAAAGCAGGGCGTGGATGCCTGTGTCTACAAATGCCGCCTGTTTTAGTGTGGGCCAAGTACCTGCTTGGTAATGGTGTGGCTGGTGTGTGACCTCGTTGGAGTGTTCTGGCAAAGTGATGACATCACAGTTTCAAGGAATACAGAACCCAGGAAAGGAAAACCTGATATAACAGTGGAGAAGAGCTTCCCTGTGCAAAAAAATAACACTTGGTTAAGAGCACTGACTGCTCTTCTGAAGGTCCTGAGTTCAAATCCCAGCAACCACATGGTGGCTCACAACCACCCGTAATGAGATCTGATGCTTCTTCTGTGGTGTCTGAAGTCAGCTACAGTGTATTTATATATATATAAAAATAAATAAATCTTTAAAAAAAATAACACTCAAGTATGCAAACCATCTATTTCACATCAGAGATGGTGAGTAGTGGAAAGCCATCTTCCTAAATTCCCTTCTATCCAAAGGCCTTTACAGTGTTTCTCTAGCTACCGTCCGAGGAAGAATTTTATAAGCAGTATCTGATAGGCCGTTTGAATTGTAGCTATTAACTTTGAAATGCAATAATTATATTATAGGCAGTACGTGTGCTTGTTAAAATACCATCAGCTCCCCACATGTAGCTGCTTAGCTATTCATTAAAACACTTTGCTATGGGAAAGGTCGCTTCGCCCGCCCTCCCTCCTCGGAGGACAGCTAGTGCTGGCTTCAGCTTAAGCTCCAGGAGTGAGAGGGAACTCAAGACCAAGGTGGAGGAGAGCGTGGGTAATAAGAGGCCATTTGATCTTTACATCTTACAGCAATTCCCAGCGTTGCCTTTGGCTCTGGATCTAGGGCAGGCCTCTAAACCTTCAGGGCCTTTGGAAAACACCCAAGCCATGTATTGACTGGCAAGTGGGTCTTCCCCACATGGTGCCCCAAGTCAGACAGAGTTCATGTCCCCCAAGAGGCCATGCCTGAGATGCCTGCTTTCACCTGACCACTTCTGTCTTGTTTATTGTGTGATCGGGGACTCGGTCATTGTTGAGAGTCAGTGAGTGGCTTACTGAGTGAATAGCTGAGATTCCTGCATGGTAATGGTAGTTTGCATTCAAGGTTTTTATTTGTTTGGCTTGTTGGTTTGTTTGAAACATGTAGTCCAGTCTGGTTTCAAACTCTTCATCCTGCAGCTTCTGCCTCCTGAGGTCTAGAATTTCGGGCGTGAAATACCTCCACACCTAACTAAGAGAGCCTCTTTTTTTTTTTTTTTTTTTTTTTGCAAAAGGGGAAGTGTGTTGATAACCTGGTAGAGAAAAAGCAAGGGTCTGAGTGTCCAGGCTGTCCCCAGGGGACATGAGGAATGTGCTGTGGAAAGAAGAAAGGCAGCTGTAATTATCTTCCCTGAAAGCCCGCCTTTGAGCTACCCAAAGGGAAGGCATTATCAAGCAACACCAGAGCCGTCCGTCCACCCTGGAGATGTGGCTGCAACACACTTCATTTCTCCATGCCCTTCTGTGATCAAGCTAAGCACCAGAAGAGGGGGATCCTCCAGAAAGCCCAGCCTAAAAAGGCCTCTTGTCACCGAGAATGGTGCCAGGTCTGAAGAGAAGCAGCGGCAGTGGCAGGCTGAGCCCTGGGGTATGCTCTCAGAACCTCTTAGAGCACACACGGTTCTCTCACGGAGAGTGAATATGACCTGCAAGTCACAAAAATGGAACCTCTCTCATTTTTTTTACTACCCATTTGTTAAGTTGTGATTTAACATAAAACTCTTTGGGCGTGTTTTCTTCCTGCCTTGAACTTACGGTGATAGTAAGATAAGCCACATATTCTCTGCTCCCTTGCCAGGAGCTCACAGAGGGAGAACGTCCACACCTGTTTACAGGGTGAGGAGCGGACTGAGCGTTCTTTGATGTTGGTCACTGAAGTTTGTTTTCTCTCAGCCAAGGCATGGAGCACCAGACTGTGCACTCTCTTTCCCCAATCTCCTTGAATGCTGTTTTCACAAGGGATCTGTCCCTGTCATGATAAACTCCTTTGGCAGGCCAGGCATGATACATTGGTGGCTGTTATATCTGAGCTCAGGTCTCACTATAGAATAGCACCCATATATAGCTTTCTGAAAGATGATCAACTTTATAAGTAGACCTGATATGATAGGCTTACATGTCGAAAATGAGTTAAGTTTTCTAATTTGTAGAACGTCTTTCAGAATGAGTGCTTGAATTTTGTTGTCTGCTTAGAGATCCCATGGTCATATGTTGCCACTGGCTGCCTGCACTGTCCAGCTGTGTTGCTGATTGCAGGAGCTGCTGGTTCCCCATTTTACCCACTGGTGTGAAAGCCAGAAAGGCCTTGGTGATGGTATTTACACCCCTAACAAGTTTCAGAACATAGACTTTGATCATGGGATTTTTAAGTTCAGGAGGAGGAGGAGGAAAGAAAAAAAAACCTTCTGGAAATGATATAAGAAAACTAAACTGAAATTATATAGTGCTAATTGTGTAGGTGAAGGTGAATATTTTCCTGTACCTTCAAATGCAAGTCCCTTGGTACTACTTTAGATGGGCGTGTTTGAGTATTTGGTAACTAACATAGAACTATTTATTTTTGTGTCGGGAACCATCTGACATTGGTTAGCTGTAGCATGCTCAGGTGTCCTGTAGCCATCAGACTTGGTGGTGTGAAGATTATAAGTGTTAGCTTACAAGTGATTCCCCTAGGCTCTCCCGGGGACCTAGCAACCGCTTACGTCGTCACCTGCTGCCTGGCAGGACCTTCAGGTGTGTGCAGCCGGATAAAAGGACCCCACCTCCGTTCTCTCTAGATAGATAGATAGATAGATAGATAGATCGATCGATCTCCCCTCGCTCACCCCATGTGTTCCTCTTTTCTGTCTTTCTCTATGCCCTATCCTCTTCTCTGCCCTCATGGCTCTGTTCCTGCCTGTCTGTCTGTCTACATGTCTACTTGTCTGTCTCTACTCCTTCTCTGGGTACTCACTCCCCTCCCTTCCTCCAAATAAGCCCTTTTATAACAGATCTGTTGCATGGTGTAATTTCTCCGAGGAACACCTTGGCATGGGCCCGCCAGGTACCTTCTCGCTGTGTTCATAACTATAAGGCATATGCCCTGTACTACAAATAAAATTGCCTGTGCGTTTGGATTCCAGCTAAGTACTAGTTATAGCTGCAGTTCATGGCAGGCCGTGTTCTAGAAACAGATCATCTGCACTTTATGAGCCCCTTCTGAAGCAGGTGCCCTCAGCCTTGTTTCAGAAGGGGAGCTGGAACCAGAGAAGAGTTAGACAAAGTTGCACAAGGTCTCTCAGCTCAAAACTACTAACTGCACAGGGGGAAAAGAACCCTAGAGGAAATGTATGAAACAGTAGTGGTTGGACTAGCATGGCTTGAGTCCACTTTTAAAGCATACTTGATTTTTCTTTTCCTTGTAACACGCCTTACTTTTGTTTGTGTGTGAGGGGGTGGCTTTGTTTTTGCTTTCGTTTATTTCTGAGACAGGATCTTGCCATGTAGCTCAGTCTGGCCTGAAACACTCAAATCCTCCTGCCTCAAGTCTAAGTGCTGGGAGTCCAAGTGATCTCCACCATGTCCTGGTGTCTTGATTACTGAAGACTACAGTACCGGGAACATTCTTTTACATTTCTTTGTTCCCCACCCTCTGCGCATGTGCGCACATATGCGTGCGTGTGTGCGTGTGCGTGCGTGCGTGTGTGTGTGTGTGTGTGTGTGTGTGTGTGTGTGTGTGTGTGTGTGTGTTTCACTACACATGTGAAGTTCAGAGGATAACTTGAGGTAGTTTGGTTCTTCCACCACGAGTCCCCAGGACCTAACTCTGGTCATCAGGGTTGGCCACAGTGACTTATCTGCTAACCACCTCAGCAGCCTCCAAATCATTCTCACCTGCCTTTCCTGTGGGTGTTTTGTTTTGTTTTGTTTTTCATGTCAAATACTGGCTCTTAGGACCAAGTTTGGTGTTTCCTAATGAATAGCCTTTTCAGTGCTACTAAGATGTTTTTGGAGCTGCGGCAGGTGCAGTCCGTCCACTGCTCTCAGGATGGGCCAGTTCCTCCAGCAGCTGTCAGTAGGCAGAAGGAAGGATTCAGGTGGAAGGCTAGCCAATGGGTAATTCTATAATCAAAGCTCGGCCCTGGTTGCCACCTACCCACCCCATTCCACAGCAGAACTGGCTAAACTGCATAGCTGCTGTGGAGGACACAGCGCCCGAGTGTTAGAGGACGTAAACATGTCTGTCCCTGCTACTCTGATCAGTTGCTGTGCTATTCAGGGCAGAAGTTTTCTTAAACCTCAGCGGCCTGGCCCACAGTGTGGCATTCTGCCCTATTTATAATCGCTGGGGAAGACAGCTCCTGAGCTGCTCCATGAAATGTCCCTATCTAGGAAAAGACTGTGCTCTGCTTTCAAACACCCTGGAGGGTGCCTTCCTCCCAGAGGAGCCATAGTCGGCTAGGTTCTGATGCTGGGTTTCTATGGGGATGATGCTGGCATGGGCCGCTGGAGGCTGTAATTGAGATTTGGCCCAAGAGAGAAGTGGGTAGCTGTGCTGACCCTGAAGTCTAAGCTAGACCTCGAGACCCTGAAATGAACACTGGCACATCTATAGAGTGGTGAAGCTGTGGTCTTCTTGACCTTCCCGTTTCTGGACCCTTCTGATGCTCAAAGTAGATGCTATATTTATGAGTTTAACGAGAGAGGTGGCTTTGTATCCCGTAGGGTCTTAAGTTAGTAGAGTCTTCGTGGTGAAATTTGTACTTTAGTGGGAGTGTCCTTTTATGTGGAATATTTTTACGTTCTTCACAGTGAGGAAGTTTCCAGCAGTTGTCTCAGTGTTTAAAGTTAGAAATTAGTGGCAAGACTAGCCTCTAGGCTCCGTGAGTCAAGGCACTTCCCGCCAAACCCTTCAGTACCCAGGAGTCACTCCGAACCAACCCCTACAAGGGGTGCTGACCATGGCATGGCTGCTCGCACACATACATGCACACCCACAAATAAATACATAGACAAACAAATAGAAAACAGGCAGCTGCTGTCCGAGAGCAACTAATGCTCTGTGATGTTTGGAGCTCAGGCTCCTCCCTGTCAGGAGGCAAGCCATGCCCCCCCACCCCCCCTTCACCACTCTTAACTACAGTGCAAAGAGTATAAATACGTTTGCATGGGATCTCCAAGACTGTGATTCTCTCAGTGTGGCTGCCTTGTGGAATGTGAACAGCATTTGCTCCAGCTGAAGAGTGACGTTTCTGAGGCGATCGTTCCTCGTAGCCCTTTGCCCACCTGCGTGAGTGAGGGAGGATCTGTTTTTCCTCATCTGTGGAGAAAGATCCTGTCCTCCTCCACACTCCCTAATCCACCCTCCTTTCTTCCTCCTCCCCATCCCCAAACAAGAAGAGAGGGTCCATCTCACTGTGTACCCAAGGCCAGTCTCCACACTCTCCCGTTTCTCTCTCCCAAGTGCTAGGGTTACAAATGTGATGATTGATCGCCTTAAGGCACCATCCGAAAATATGTAGGAGACATAAACAATGTTTTATGTATTTTTAGGTGTTAACATTATCTTGGAATCCTCACCACCCCTCCCAGGTCTCCCTCCCCCCCAAAGAACCCCTGCGTAAACGCCACAAGGTAGGTAGGTGATTTTTTCACTTATAGGAACACAGACTGTCAATTGGGAGAGAATGCAAAACTGGGCGTTGCTGCTAGGAGAATATGGGAAAGGGATGGCAGAAGTAAATGGACCAAGTTTCTTATTCTCTGCCACACTGTGTGACTGGGATTTTATCCTATTATTTTAAAATAGTATATATTAATCTTATTAATTATTAATATACTGTATTACATATTAATATATAACATATATTAAAATATCCTATTGTTTTAAAATATTATAGAAGGGCTAGACATATAGCCCAAGGGTGGAGATCTTGCCTTAGGTCTGATTCCTACACCACACACCCACACAGGTTACACACCAAACCCCAAAATGTTTCTGTGACCCCCCCGCCCCAATCAGTTTCTACAGGCTCAGAGGACCTTTTTAATTTCAAAGGACTAGATTTTAATTATAATAGTAAAATATAAATGTTAATTTTCTAAATATAATTACAAATTATAAAACATATATTATAAATGATATACTTTTAGGAGGGATCATTTGATTTTTTTTAAAGTTTTCTGATAGGTGGAGGACTTTTTTCATATCATGGGCTTAAAAAATAAACTCGCTGCATGAGATTATGGCTGTCTTACTGTACTCTGCCCTTTGGACAGAAAAAATGAACCCAGCCCTGATCCCAAGATAACGGGCCTGTTCTGGGCCTATGTGAAAGGTAACACATACGTTGCTACTTTATGCTGTGTGGTCATGCTGGGACAGATTGTTTATTAACTGCTTCTCCGGGACAGGAATTAAGTGAATTAAAAAACAGATTCAAGAAAAAAAAAAAAAAACCAACAACACTGAAAAAATGGAGTTGATTGTAATGTTGAAGCCCACAGCCATAATCCGATTTGGGATTCCAGAGGGCGAGTCACTCATGAATTTTGTTAACAGTTTTCAGGCTCAAAGCCTGGGCCCCTGGCAGATCAAAGGCTCGCCCACCAGCCCCAGTGTGCCTGCCTCTAAAGAGACCAGACATACTGAAAAACAGGAAAGGGGGTGTGTTCAACATGGCCACCGTGGGAAGAGGTCCAGCTCCCCGCCCCCTCCCCCTGTCTGATTTGAGGTGGGTTTAAGCACAGGGCAAATGGCATGCATCACTAAGCAAACCTGTCATCGTGAGACCCCACCCCCACCCCGCCATCCAACAGCATTGCCTAGCTCCAGTGTACCTTGTAAGATATGGTAAGTTGCCAGAACTGTGTGACAGTTTCCTCTTCTATCTAGCTGGCTCCGGCCTTTCCTCAGTGTGAGACTCCTGAGGACATTTTGTTTTTGTTTTTGTTTTTTCGAGACAGGGTTTCTCTGTGTAGCTCTGGCTGTCCTGGAACTCACTCTGTAGACCAGGCTGGCCTTGAACTCAGAAATCCGCCTGCCTCTGCCTCCCAGGTGCTGGGATTAAAGGCGTGCGCCACCACCGCCGCCGCTGCCCGCCCGGCTCCTGAGGACATTTTAATATTTGGGACACAGGTGTCTCTTTAGAATATCTTGTCTGACTATGAGAACATAGCCCACAAGATCAACTAGGTAGGGCTCCACGGGGGCTCACAGAGACTGTGACAGTCACAGACCCAGTGTGGGTCTGAGCTAAGCCCTCTGCATGTGTGTTATGACGTGGAGCTTGCTGTTCTTGTAAGTGGGGCTGTCTCTGACTCTTGCCTGCGCTTGAGATCTTTGTCCTCCTACCGGGTTGCCTCGTCTAGCCTGGATGTGAGGGCATGTGCCTCGTCTTATTGCAACTTGATATGCCCTGTTCAGTTGATATCCCTGGGAGGCCTGCTTTTTTTTTTTTCCCCCTTTAAGAGAAACAGGAGGAGTAGATCTAGGGGCGTGGGGGAGGACTAGAGGAGGAGGTAGAGAAACTGCATTCAGAATACTCTAGGTGGCATTTGCCAGGGAGCTCTCTACCTCTGATTGCAGGTCTTCTTATTCACACCCCCTGAAAGACCCCTCCTGGCAGAATTCGGGTCTGCTTAGGAAAACGAGCAGCAAGAACAGTTGGCGAGGTTTTTGCCGACATGTGGTGCTGCAGGTTTCCAAAGCCAGTCCAGCTCCAGTGCACGAGCAGCGGGGCAGCACAATCGGTGGGAAGCGTTCTGAGCGGAGCGGGCTCTAAGTTTGCTTAAGATAAGCACTTTGCCCCAGGAAACCTTTAGAGAAAGGCGAGCCCGGTCCCAGGAAGAGTCGGGTGGCATTTTCTGAAGGTCTTGAATGTGTTTGCATGCCTGACTGACTGACAGAAAGCCTGGTGGAGAAGCACCCGCCCCAGTACCCTTCTTCCTGACTGGCCCTGCCGCCTGTAGCCCCTGCTGTGGTCATCTGAGCTTCTCCTTTTCAGGTTTCTACAAGTGACATTACAAAAGCCCAAACACCTTTCATCACCAAGGCAACTGTGACTATCAGGGAAGAAAAACACAAATAATCCTCTCAACCTCTTGACAAATATGCAAAGTATTCCAGGCCCCTCCAGGCCCTGGAAAGATAGAGGCTGCCGGGAAGAGCTGATAAAAGACCTGCATCTTCCTGCAGTGGCTGTTCCTCTCCCACCCCTCCTTCCCAGCTGTGTCTCACAAACCATGAAAGATCTCTCTTTGCCGATCAGAGGCCGGCATCTCGCGTGACTTTGTTGGTCCTGGCTGCATCTCTTGATGCATTTCATGTTTTTTCCTGGCAGTTCTCTGTGCTGGATCTCCATTGGTCATCTTACAGATTATGGCTGGTGGCAAGCTATGGTGGCGAGCTATGCTGGCATTTCCCTCTCTCCTTTTATTGTGGGATGTTTAAATTGAAAGAGTCTGGGCTGGGCTTTCCGCTCTGTATTAGAGCACTTGTCTACCACCCATGAAGCCTTGCAGTTCGTCCCTAGCACCCCACCACCACCCACGCACGCACTCCTGTACGCACACATACCCACACAAAGTGGAGGGGAAAGCGGCTCAAACTCTGCCCAGAAAGAATTTGAAAGTGAATCAGGAGAATAAGCTTAAAGCAAGCCTTCTGGTCAAGGAGAATGGAGAGGGACTCAGAGAATGGAGAGGGACTCAGAGAATGGAGAATCCTTGCCAGGTCTGCAGCAGTGCTGGTGGCATTTTCTAAGCTTTGTTTCCCTCCCCTGTAAAGTGAATGCACTTCCCCGGCCATGCCATCCTGTGAGGTGCAAGTGTGGGAGGTGCAGGGCATGCTGGGAGTGCTGCTTGAGGGTTAGGGTTCTACTTTCCTGTGTGCAGACTGAGTCAAATAGCTGGGGGTTGGAGGGTAGAGAGGGTGGGGGAGGGATTGGCCTTTGCTGAGCTACAGTCAAAGGTGAGAGAGGAAGTTGTGCTCATTTGGACAAAACCATCATTTCCTTAAAGTCCAGGCTCTAAGCTTTTAAGTAGGTCACTGAAGAAAACAAAACAAAACAAAACAAAAAAACCCAGTAAGTTCTCCATTTGTGAGGTGGCCTGTGGGTGGCTCTCTGGAGGCCAGGTATTGGGAGTTGTTGTTCCTCAATGGCCTGCAGTGAATTAGGCTCCTAGTTCACTAGAGATCAGGTTTCCAGAAGGAAAATGAATGCCAAGGAGAATCCCCCTTCCTGAAGTTTGCAGTCAGGATATGTCTGGTACCCTGGCGTTTGAAGTAGTTTTGAAGTAGTTTTGCAGAGGGCCATGTAAAATGTTTAAATGATGTTTGCAATATTGTTTTATGATAGCTAAGTTAGAAGTGAATACTTTCCGGTCAGGCTTTCATTACTTCAAACGGTTATAAAGTACAATCATGGGCTGGTGAGATGGCTCAGTGGGTAAGAGCACCCGACTGCTCTTTCGAAGGTCCAGAGTTCAAATCCCAGCAACCACATGGTGGCTCACAACCATCCCTAACGAGATCTGACTCCCTCTTCTGGAGTGTCTGAAGACAGCTACAGTGTACTTACATATAATAAATAAATAAAAAAAAAAAGTAAAAAAAAAAAAATAAAGTACAATCATATAATTACATAATGTGAAAGTATATAATAGAAAATATAATAAAAATTATATAATAACGACCCTATTGAAAGAAAATATGACATTGGAACTATCCCCCCCCCCCCAAGACAGGGTTTCTATGTATAGCCCTAGCTGTCCTGGAACTCAGTGTAGACCAGGCTGGCCTTAATCCCAAGTTCTGGCATTAAAGGCATGTGCCACCACTGCCTGGCTAAACATACCAGAATTTTTAACAAAGAAAAGAAAACACAGAGACATGCCCACAAAAAGCAAAACCTACAAAAACACAGAAATCAGAAACCATAATATACAAGCAAAAGATCAGTAAGGTTTAAAAAAAAAAAAAAAACAAAGCAAAACAGACAAACAACAACCTGAGACAAAAGGTCGACAGAAATACTACTGAGATCATTCGTGTTGGCTAATACTGCTGGGCACGGGGCCTGTGCGTCAGTGTGGTTTGTATATCTAGGGAGACTCCCTTGGAGAAACTAATGTTTCCTTTGCAAGCTGTTGTCAGTTGGAGATAGCTTTTGGGTTAGGGTGGGGGCTTGTGTGCACTTCCCCTCTCAGCACTGGGACCACCTGACTTGAACCTGTGGTGCCCTGTGCATGCTGCCATAGTTGGCATCAGGACCTCTAAAACCTGTGACATCACATAGGCAGGACCTACAGACCTGTTGCCAAGACAACGACCACCATATTCCCAGAATCCACTTGGCTCACTTCCCACCTTTACCTGTGTTGTGTCATTATCCATACATTCAGGGGAATGGCCCTCCCCAACCCTTCCCCCCTTTTCTTTCTGCCACCACCCTCCTTGCCTCTCTCTCTTTCTTTCTCCCAATAAACCTCTTACACATGGAACTGTTTTGGCCTGGGGTGCTGTGTTCAGACGAGAGCAGCTATTCTAACATACCAGCCTCCATCTCTGTGGGACCATATGTGTGTCCAGCCTGTTATCTCGAAGGCCTTCTTAATATTCTCCATTCCCTCTGGCTTTCATAACAGAGTTCCTGAGCCAAGGGGAGAGGTTTGATGGAGACCTCCCACTTAGGACTAGTGGTCCAAGATCTCTCGCTGTCTGTATGTTGTCCGGTTGTGGGTCTCTGTTAATTCTTGTCTTTGGGGGTTTGTTTGTTTGTTGAGGTAGGGTCTCATTATGTAGCCCTAGCTGGCCCAGAACTAGATAAACAAACCAGGCTAGCCTCAGACTCACAGAGACATGCCTTTCTCTGCCTCACAGGTGCTTGGATTAAAGGCATGTGCCACCACACCTGAGGTAGAGTCTTGTATTTTCTAGGCTGACCTCAAGCTCCTACCTTGCCCACCAACTATCCCAATAGCTGGGACTCCAGGCCTGCATCACTGTGCCAAGCTCTTGATTTTTAGAACTAACTCATTATTGGGTTATTATTCTAGCTAATTATAAGGGTTGAGGGTGGAACTCAATGGTACAGTACTTGTATAGTGTGCTCAAGGCCCCAGGTCTAACCCCTAGTAAGATGAATGTGCTAAGTACACCAGACTACGTATAGTCTAGCGTATGGGCAGAACGACTTCTTAGAGATAAGCGTTCAGGGCCAGGGCCAAGTGTTCTGTAGCCTGTTCTGCATGCCGGCTTCATTCGTTCGATCCCTTGGTCTACAAAAATGAACCGATAAGTAAAAGCGAAGTTCTCTACTCTCCCCTCCATTGAGACAGAGTAGAAGTGCTTTGTGGGGCTGGAGAGATGGCTCAGTGGTTAAGAGCATGGATTGCTCTTCCAGAGGTCCTGAGTTCAATTCCCAGCAACCACATGGTGGCTCACAACCATCAGTCATGGGATCTGATGCCCTCTTCTGGCGTGTCTGAAGACAGCTACAGTGTACTTGTCTAAGTAATACTAAATAAATAATATTTTAGAAGCGCATTTGTGTAAGAGGTTAGAGTGTAAGAGGTGAGAGCAACAGAGAGGAGAGGCTGCTGAGGGGATCAGGAGCCCTGCTAGAACTGCTTCCATCCAGAGCTAACCTCTTCCTCTCCTCCTTTAGATGGTACACCCTGAAGTCCAAACCCGGGAAGAAGGACAAAGAGCGCGGGGAAATCGAGGTCGACATCCAGTTTATGAGGAATAACATGACGGCCAGCATGTTTGACCTCTCCATGAAAGACAAGTCCCGGAATCCATTTGGAAAACTGAAGGACAAGATCAAAGGGAAGAATAAGGACAGCGCCTCGGATACCGCCTCGGCCATCGTCCCCAGCGTGACACCCTCAGTCGACAGTGACGATGAGTCCTTCTCGAAAGACAAGAAAAAGAAGTCAAAGATCAAGACTTTGTTTTCCAAGTCGAGTCTGCAGAAGACGCCCCTCTCCCAGTCCATGTCTGTCCTGCCCACTTCCAAGTCAGACAAAGTTCTGTTGCGGGCCGGAGACTTCCAGTCCCAGTGGGACGATGACGCCCATGAGGATGAGTCCTCCTCCGCCTCGGATGGTGAGTTCCCGTCTTTGCTCACTCACCCTCCTCCCCAGTTTACCTGACTGTGCTCTGAGAAGGGAGAGGGAGGCCTTGAGGTTTTAGTTAACTACAGTGATGATGGTGAGTGTTCTTCACAAAGGCTTTGTTTCTTACGAATCTCCAAGGGCTTGGCTCGCAGAATCAGCGCGTTTGAGGGTTTCTGCTGTTGCTGTTTTCCTCCCAGTCCTGGGGATCCGGCCCAGGGCCTTGAGTGTTCTCAGTAAGGGCTCTAACACGGCTCCTACTGTATATGAAAGAAGACTATAGGCCCTCGTGTGCGTCATGTCTCATTACTTTATCAGATAACTGCTGAGCTTTTATCGTGTGCTTGCCTCCTATGTGGTTCGTCCCTGATGGAAGCTCAGAAGTCCAGCCTCCTTAACTCTGAACTGTGTAATCTGAGCTTCAGCTACAATTACTGAAGCCCTTTTGGAGGTTCTGTTGCTCTTATCAAGAACGTGGCCTTTTCCACTGGTTTAACACTGGATTTCTTAAATTCTTCACCGCTGATTGTTCGGGCTGTTGTGTGTTACAGAGTGCTTAGGGTCCTCCTGTCAGGTACCATGATTGGTAATGTGTCCAGATGTTGAATAGATTGACAGATGCCCCTGCCGATCGCAACTGCTCATTCCCACCCCCCACCCCAACCCCACCCCCATCCCATCTCCTCCTGTCTTTGCAAGGCTGAGGTTCAAAATGACATCATCGTGCATGCTAATCAAGAACACCACCACTGACCTTTGCCCCAAATCCCTCTCATTTAATTTTTTTTTATTATTATTACTAGAGATTGAACCCCAGAGCCTTATGCATGACAGACAAATGCTTTAACTCTGAACTATATCCTCAGCCTCAATTTTGATTTATGTGTGTGTGTATGGAGTGTATGTGTGTGTATCAGTGTGTATGTGTGTGTGTCTGTGTGTGTGTGTGTGTGTATGGGTGTGTGTATGAGTGTGTGTGTGTGTGTGTGTGTGTATAAGTGTGTATGTATATGAGTGTGTATGAGTGTGTATGGATGTGTGTATGAGTGTGTATGGATGTGTGTATATGTGTGTGTGTGTGTATGGGTGTGTATGGGTGTGTGTGTGTGAGTGAGTGCACGCATGCCTGTAGGTCAGAGGGATAGCTTGTGGGGCATCGGTCCTCTTTTGAGCATGCAGGTCCTGGGAACTTAACTGAGGTCACTAGGCTTCGCGGTACATTCCTTTTCTCACTGAACTGTCTCTTCAGCACTCACCCCTTTTGCTGTTTCCTTTCTTCCCAGTCATGTCTCACAAGCGAACATCCAGTACAGACCAACAACCGAACCAGTCCAACTTCAGCCTTCCCAAGAAAGAGGGGCTTTCCTTCCTTGGGGGCCTCCGGTCCAAGAATGACTCTCTTTCCCGCTCTACCGTCTGTATCAACGGGAACCACGTTTACATGGAGCAGCCGGAGGCCAGGAGTGAGATCAGAGAGAGCAGCCCTTCTAATTCCCCATCCCCGCAGGGCTTCAGGAGGAAGCATTTGTTCTCGTCCACTGAAAACCTGGCTGCCCGCTCTCCCAAGGAACCAGGGGAAGGAGGCGGCACATCTTCTGACAGGCGACTGTCCGACTCTTCCACCAAGGATTCCATGAAGTCCATGTCTTTGCCATCCTACCGGCCTCTGACCAGTGGGGACAATAGAGAGAGCATGTCTCCAGCAAACGTGGAGGCTGCCAGAGAGACAAAAGACAGCAAGAAACAGGAGAGCAAGAAGTCCTCTTTGCTTTCTCTGGTGACGGGAAAGAGGGATGCGGCGGCTAAAGGCAGTGAAAGCGAACCTCTTCCCACTGTCTCAGAGAAAGAGAAGGAGAGGAAAGGCGCGCTCGTGGAAGCCCAGCTGCGGGAGGAAGACCTCATGAGAAGGCCTGAGAAAGATGCTCTACCTGTTGCCTCCCAGTGGGGCAGCTCCTTGAACCCCTTTGAGGACGTGCAGATCTCAGACCCGGGAGCCACCACGGAGTCCAGGTCGGAACCGAAACCACCAGTTCCTGCGGCCAGGGTTCCCCAGACCAAGGCTGTGAAGCCGAGGTGAGTCTTCGTCTTTACATATGGGGCCTTTCTCCACCACTGCCTGGTATTCAGCAAAGCCCCCGCTAGGACAAACCCGGCCGGTCTCAGGATGTGCGTGCAAAGGTTTGCTAGCCTCACGTCATTTGAACCAGGCCCCTCTGCTGGCCTGGCCTGCTCAGCACAAAGGGCAGGGCTTTTCCCAGCCTAAAGCTACAGCATGCCTGAGTGAAGGTTGTCCTCAGGGAGCTAGGCAGACTCCGGTGAGAGGAGACCACCGTCTGTGGCCGCTTCCGAGCGTGTGAGCGGAGCGTGCGTGCTTGTGGTGGGTACAGGCAGGGCCTGTGTTTTAAAGGTTTTCAGTGCTGTCCTGTGGAGATGGCTGCCTTTCCTCCTGGTGCTTGGGGTCAGTTTGCTGGTGTGAGAGACCTGGGTCGGCTCTTTAGACCGTTCTCTGTCTCCTCTGTGCCTGATCGTTAGAGCCTGCCTAAGCCGGAAGGAGCGTCTGCTTTTCTGAGTGACTCTCACCTTGACCTTGACCTTGCTCTGGAATGGGGGTGGCGAGACAAGCTTTTTGGGGATTCTGCAATGGATGCACTTTCTCTCCAGAATCCATACTTGTTGCCTTCCATTATTTCGATGCTTTTCGTTCTGTCATAGTCAACTCTTGGGACTGAGTGTATCTCAGAAAGAAACTGTAGGCTGTCGGCTGCTCTAGCTGAATCTTTCCATTTCTGTTAGAACAGACCCGTGTGTGACGGCTGTGCTTGGCGCTAAACAGTGTCTCTTTCTGTGGGGAGACTACGCCTCAGTCGTGGAGGATTCACATAGCAGGCACGGGGCCCTGGCTTCGACTCCCCAGCACGAATGATCAATTTGTATGTCAAGAAGTGCTGTTTCCTTCACCTTGATCATTAAAAACCTGTCCCTCCCTAATGACTACTTTAATATGTGTCTTGAAATGCATCTGCCACTGACCTGCAGATTTTATTTTGTCCTTTTTGCAGACTGGAAGTTTCTCCAGAGGCTCAGCCCAAAGCCAGGCTTCCCTCCCCCGACTCTGCTCTCTTTGCCCCCTTTCCCTCTGACTCTATTCAGCCTCCTGTCCTTTCCGACTTGAGATGTGACTCAGAGACACAGTTCTCTGAAAGTCCTTCTGCCTCCTCTTTCTTGTCCCCCTTAGCAGCTCCTATCTCCACATCCACTCCAGTCGAGCCCTGGCCCACAGGCCAGGGTGAGGCCGATGCTGAAAAACCTTCCTTGCTCCTCAGAGCAGTCCCTAGTTTAACACCGGCTGCAAACACTGGTTCTTCTGCCTCGGGATCACCTTGTGAACAACTTCCTACACCTGTGCGGAAGGGGACGGAAGAGGCGTCAGGGGACACAAGGAAGGAAGCTGGCAGTGATGAATCGGGAAAGACCCTCATGACAGAGTGTGTGTCTTCTGTGGATAATGTTCACGATGGCGGAATGACTACAGCAGGGGAAGAAGCAGCGCCCCCTCTTCTAGAGGACGAGGCCTCCTCGTTTCACCGCATCGCACAGAAACACGAGGGGATGCATCAGAATGCCAGCGGAGGGCAGAAGAAGGGCAAGAAGCGCGTGTCTTTTTCTGAACAGCTTTTTGTGGAAGAAGAAACAGAAGGACCCACTAGGCTTGAGGAGGAGGACAGAGGTCATGCCCAGCAGCTGACACAGGAAGGGCCTGTTGCTGGAAGCGTGCTCCGTGCAGGGTCTCCAGAGTCTCCCCACACAGAAGGCACAGGACAGGAACCTGTGACCGCAGAAGCTCAGCCTAACATTTCTTCTGAAGGCAAGTGTTTCCCGGAAGGCCCCACAAGTGAAGCCAGCCCAGCAAGAGGTACCCAGCCTTTGATGGATGAGAAGGATGACCTCATGGCTCCCTGTCAGAGCAAAGCCAGCGATCATGAAGGCCTGCTCTCTAACCCCCTGAGTGACCTTCCGTCCGCCTCGGATGTGAAATCTCCCATCATAGCTGATCTGAGCTTGTCTCTCCCGTCCATTCCTGAAGTGGCATCGGATGATGAAAGAGTCGATGAGGTTGGAGATGGAGGAAAGGCAGAGAAGTTGGTTGATCTAGAAGCAGGAGTTTCACCCTGGAACGTGTCACATTCCATCCTGGAGACGTCAGGAAGGTCTAGTGGCAGGGCAGGTGAATCAGTGCCCACAGAGAATCAGTGTGACTTCAGGCCCCAGGTTCGCTCAAGTGAGAATGAAGAGCTACCAGGCCCTGGCACTGTCGAGGAAGAGAAGCTGATAGGAGGTGAGAAGCCAGCTTCACCTCTGTGCGTATCCCAGGACTCTTCTGTGCCCAGCCCCTCAGTCGCTGAGACCTTTCCCGCCGCATACTCTTCCCCCAGTTCTCCACCTTCCGACACTCACCACACCAGTGAAGCAGAATCGCAAAAACAAGCAACGGCAGACGTCTCCACTAGTAGAGCTGAGAATTTTGGCAAGAAGAAGCCACTTCTACAAGCCTGGGTTACACCCTCAGAGATACATCCAACCCCAGCTTTGCCAAGCGCAGGAGCTGGGGCAGCCAAGCACAGGTGAGACATGACGGGGAGACTACTGTCTTTGTCCATTGTCTTTGCTTTTACCCGACACCATGCCTTCAAACCAAATGGATGATGTCCCGATGCCCAAACGTGCCTGTTTGGCTGGCAAGGCTTGTCACACAGGGGCTGTGAACTTTGTGCTTGGAATAACTCAAGACCCAGCCGTGTGGATAGCAAGGACGTAATCGTCTTCAAAGATAGCTTAGGGATGTTTCTACAGTGTGATGGAGTTTTGTAGCTGTGGAATCATAGGGGGGCGGTAGAACAAAGCAATGCTGGAAGTTCTGGGAGCTTCCTTACGGCAGAGCCCCTCAGTGGGTTCCTAGTCTGTAGCGTTAACCTCCAAAGATAATAAACTATTGTTCTTTCTATCTTCCTTACTATTAATAGTATTTTATTTATTTATTTAAATTAATTAAAAAATTTTTTTGCAGTGCTGGGGATGGAGCCTGAGGCCTTGTGCATGCTATGCAAATACTGTGCCGCAGAGCTACGGGCCAGCCTAAGAGATGATGGGTCCCACTGTTCTTGTGCCCATAACCAGACTGAGGAACTTAGACTGTGCCGGGACACCCTGCCAGGGATGTGCGTTACCGGCTGTGTGTGGCCGTCTGGTCCTGCTTCCTTTGAATTCCACAGGAGCTAAGTCGTGAGCTGGATTTGGGGCCAGAGATGCTTCCCCCCCTTCCCCCTTGCCTGTCTTGCAGGCAGCGGGTCTTTGAGATGGGCACGTCTCAGCTTCGTGGTTACTGGAGGTTTAAGGACTCTTTCCTTGTCTCTCCAGGCCTCACCCTGTGAAGCCCATGAACACAACAGCCACCAAGATTGCAAACTCTAGTTTGGGAACCGCCACCATCATCACTGAGAACCTGATCAGCGAGGCCCTCATGAAGGTGAGTGTCCAGAGAAGACGCGGTGAGGGGTTTGGTAAGATTGCGGAGCTTGTGTGTATAGAGTCGCCCGCCCTTACAGCTGGCCTCAGCTGTTGCAGCCACACTGGGGGCTGATGAGTAGGGTGGGGGCCAGCCTGGGCAACGTAGGAAGATCTATCCGAAGAAACCGCAGCCAAAGTTAAAGTGCTTGGCCGGCAGGCAGTTCTGGGAAGTCCTTACTCCGGTGTCTCTGGAGTCTGGATAACCTCCGAGAGCCCCCAGACTTTCCATTGACTGGGTAGTCACGTTTCCTTATGATGAGCTGTTCCTTACTGAATTCTTTTTTGTCTCTAGCAGTGTGAGTCACTGCACTCACTGTCTGTTTGTCAAGTATGGTGGTACTCATTTGTTTGTTTGTTTGTTTCTGAAAAAGACAGGGTTTCTGTAGCCCCAGCTAGCCTAGAACTCACTGTGTAGCCCAGGTTACCCTCAACTCATGACAACCTCATGACTCAGCCTCCTGGGTGCTGGGATTACAGGCCGGTGCCGCCACATCACCTGACACTTTCTCTCTCTCTCTCTCTCTCTCTCTCTCTCTCTCTCTCTAAAAAGATTTTCTTTCTCCATCTTTCTTATCTTTAGACAAAAATATAAAATTCTTGATACAGATGTTCTGGGTTTTGTTTCTCAAAAATAGTTCCCAACATTTACAAAGTTGCAGAAGTAGTGCGGGGAGTTCCTGTGGCCTCCCTCTGGGTTCGCCCCTGTTCCTCTGGACCCAGTTCGCTCTCTCCCCTCTGGTTCCTCCCTCTTCCTCCTACTTGTCCTCTGTCTGCCTCTGCACGTGCCCATTCTTATCCAAACCGTGGGAAAGTAAGCTGTGTGCTTAGTGTCCTTTTTCACTTCTAATGGTCTGTGTGTGAGTCACGTGCGTGTGTGCACATGTTTGTGTGTGCAGGCGTGTAGAGGCCAGAGGTTGTGGTCAGGTAGATATCTTTCTCAACAGCTCTTAATCATTTTTTATTCTTTTGAATAATGTTTTTTCATGTAATGTATTTGATCATGGTTCCCCCTCCCTCCTTTCCTCCCAGATCCTCCCGGCCCATCCAACTCCATGCCCCCCTCTCTTTACAGAACATACAGATAAGTAAAAACAAAACAAAAGCCAGAATAAAACAGAAAAGTATACACACACACAGAGAGAAAATAAAAACACAAAATTGGAAACAATAATATATAAGCAAATGACCAGCAGGGTTTAAAAATAAAACCTCCAGATAAAGCAATAAGAGACCAAAAAAAAAAAAATCTACAAAAATACTATTGTTCATTTTGTGTTGGCTATCTACCACTGGGCATGGGGCCTGCGCATCAAGTGGGTTTGTGTACCCAAGGAGACTCACTTGGAGAAACTAATGTTTCCTTTGTAAATGTTTGTCAGTTGGAGATGGCTTTTTGAGTTAAGGTGGGGCCTGGTGTCTGCTTCCTCTCTCCGTGCTGGGAGGCACCTGGCTTGAACCTGAGCATGCTGCCCGTCTGTGGGAACACAGGCATGTCAGTCCTTCTTGCCTTGCTGTACTTCCCTCTGCCCCTTATACTCTTCCTACCTCCTCTTCCACAGGGTTCCCGGAGCCCCGAGGGGAGGGATGGTCCAGTTGCTGGGACTTCTCAAGACCTTAGGTATGGCAGAGTGTCATTAGGAGTCCTTCTATTGCTCTGTCCCTTTAGCAGAGTATTTGGCTTTCCCTGGGTCCGTGGCCTGTCTAGTCTCAGGTTCTTCACGACTGGAGCGGTGTCCAACACGGGTTCCGTCTCAGGGAGTGTGTCTGTAATCCAATCAGATAGAAGCTAGTTACTCCCCCAACTTAGATCTCTCTATCCCTGGCTGTCCTGGAACTATGTAGACCAGGTTGACCTCAAACTCAGATCTACCTGCCTCTGCCTCCCAAGTGCTGGGATTAAATGTCTGCACCACCACTGCCTAGCCAAATTTAAATATATTAAAAAGCACTGTGTATTGGTGCACACTTGTTTTGTTTAAACATTTTTTTATAAGATTTATTTATTTTATGTATGTGAGTATACTTTGTTCTCTTCAGACATACTAGAAGAGGGCATCAGATCCCATTAGAGATGGTTGTGAGCCACCATGTGATTGCTAGGGATTGAACTCAGGACCTTTAGAAGAGCAGTCGGTGCTCTTAACCGCTGAGCCATCTCTCCAGCCCTGTTTTGGTTTTTTTTGGAGACAGGGTTTCGATGAGTAACAGAGCCCTGGCTGACCTTGACTTGCTTTGTAGACTAGGCTGGCCTTGAACTCACAGAGACCTACCTGCCTCTGCTGCCTCCGAAGTGCTGGGATTAAAGGCGTATGCTACTACGCCCATCTAAATTTATTTTTCTAAACTTGAAAAATATTCCATTGTGTAAATGTACAACATGGTTTTTTAATCTTTTCATCCATGATAGACATCTAAGTTTTTTGCAGTGTCTGGCTATTAGGATATGAAGAGTAGTGAGTGAGCACGTGTCTCTGTAGTAGGATGTAGACTCTTTTGCGTATATGCCCAAGAGTGGTATGCCTCCTGCATCTTAAGATCTGTTTCCACCTTTCTGAGGAACACCACGCTGATTTCTATGGTGGCTAGATAAGTGTGCTCTCCTAGCAGTAGATGACTGTCCGTCCCCCTTACTCCACATCCTCCACAGCACAAGCTGCCATCTGTCTCATTGATCTTAGCCACTCTGACTGATGTAAGATGAAATCTCAAGCCGGGCAGCGGTGGCGCACGCCTTTAATCCCAGCACTTGGGAGGCAGAGGCAGGTGGATTTCTGAGTTCGAGGCCAGCCTGGTCTACAGAGTGAGTTCCAGGACAGCCAGGGCTACACAGAGAAACCCTGTCTGGAAAAAAATCAAAGTATTATTTGCATTTCCCTGATGATTAAGGACGTTGAACATTTCTTTGTTTCCCTGTGATTTATGTCTCGTCTTTTGTGAACTCTATTTAGTTCACACTCATTTTTAAATTATGTTTGAGTTTTTTGGGTTTTGTTGTTGTTGTTCTGAGATAGGTTTTTTGTTTATTTGTTTGTTTGTTTTTCACATAGCCTTTGTTATCCTGGAATTCTTTACAGACCAGGCTGGCCTCAAACTCCAAGATCCACCTGCTTCTACCTCCTGAGTGCTGAGATTAAAAGCATGTACCACCACTGCCTAGACTCTTCTAATGATTTCAAAGTTGTAGATATATTCTTTACTCTTTGACTACAGATTCAAGTGGAGATTTTTTTAATGTGCATATGTGTTCTACCTGCATATATGTGTATGTACTACATGCTTGCCTGGTGCCCACGGAACCTGAAGAAGGCATTAGATTTCCTGAAACTGGAATTAAAGATGACTGTGAGCCACCGTGTGGGTGCTGGGAGCCGAACCCATGGTTTCTGCAGGAACAACAGAGCTCCTGACCACTGAACCTCTCTGGCCGCATCATTCTTGCTTTTGGAGACAAGGTTTCATATAGCCCAGGCTGGCCATTAACTGAGGTTACAGGAATGAGTCCTTATAACCAGCATGCAGCACCAGATGAGGTAATGCCCTCTTCTGGCCTCCATGGTCATATACACTTGTGTACACAGTACACAGACATAATTAAAAATAAAACAAACAGGGGGCTGGTGAGATGGCTCAGTGGTTAAGAGTGCCGACTGCTCTTCCGAAGGTCCCGAGTTCAAATCCCAGCAACCACATGGTGGCTCACAACCATCCATAACGAAATCTGATGCTCTCTTCTGGAGTATCTGAGGACAACTACAGTGTACTTACATATAATAAATAAATAAATCTTAAAAAAAGGGAGAGAGAGAAAAATAAAACAAACAAACAAAAAACTTTTTTAAAAGAAATGTTGTATGTACTTGGGATTGTTGAAAACAACAAATACCTAGCATGACAGTGATGGTTGAAATATACTGGAATTAAATTTTTCAAAAATCAAGTTGAACTAAAATTTAATTATGCTTACAGAATAATCACCAAAAAAAAAAAAAAAAAAAAAAAGGCTATCCTTGGGGGAGATGGCTCCTCTATAAATGCACTCTCTAACAAGCCTAATGACCCGAGTTCAGTCCCTGGGACCTACAAAGTAGGAGAGAAATGACTCTGTCCCTCAGTTTGTCCTCTGACCTGCATACAAGTGCCATGACTCACCCCCACCCCCACCCCCACATATGATCTCTGGAAATAAGTGTAATCATGATGTAATATTTTTAACTTTAAAAAAAATGCTGCAAAACTATACTCTGCCTGATGTCAACATTATAAAGCATACCATTTTAAGAAGTAAGTAAAAGGAAAGGGCTCGGGGTTTAATTCAGTTGATGGAGTTCTTGCTTAGTAATCAGGAATCGTGGGGTTGATCCTCAGGAGCACATAAACAGGGTGTGGTAGCTCAGGCTTGTAATCGCTCGCGGCCCTGGGGAAGAGGCAGGAAGATCATAAGCTAAAGGTCAACCCTGGCTACAAAGGGAGTTCGGGATCCTCCTGAACTACATGAGACCTTGTCTCAAAACGAAAGGCAAGGAAGACAGCAGAAGGGGGAGAGAGAGAGAGAGAGAGAGAGAGAGAGAGAGAGAGAACACCAGATGTGGCACACACTTGGGAAGTGGAGGCCTGAAGCTCAGGAACTCAAGTCCAGCATGGGCTACACGAGACCCCGTTTCACAAGGAGAGGCGGAAGGAAAGGAGGAGAAGGAAGAGACGGAGAGAACAGAGTGGCTATGTAATGCTGGGCCTTGCCCTTGCTAAACACATGCTGTCACCAAGCTTCACACTCAACCACCAATCAGCATTTCTTAATAACGCTCTCTGTTGGGGCTGGTGAGATGGCTCAGTGGGTAAGAGCACCCGACTGCTCTTCCAGAGGTCAGGAGTTCAAATCCCAGCAGCCACATGGTGGCTCACAACCATTTGTTACGAGTTCTGACTCCCTCTTCTGGAGTGTCCGAGGACAGCTACAGTGTACTTACATATAATAAATAAATAAATAAATAAATAAATCTAATTATGGCAAAATGTACAGAGCATGTTAGCTTTCCACCATACCCTTATATTGAGAACAGGGTCTTAATCTGTAGACCTGACTGACCTGGAACTCTTGATGTGGATCAGGCTAGCCCCTCCAGATCTGCCTCTGCCTCCAGAGTGCAAGGATTAAAGGTATACCCCACAGCCAGTCTCATCGTACCATTTCAACATAGTTTAGTAGTGTTGAATAAATCCACATTTGTGTGTGTTCAGTGTCCAGAAAATTCTAGACATGATACTGACTTTTGTGGTGTTTGTTTTTTGAGATACTGTCTCTCTGTAGCCGAGGTTTGCCTAGAGCTTGCTTCATGATACAGGCTAGCCTCCAACTCAAGATCTCCTTGCCTTCATCTCCTTAGTGCTGGGATGGCAAGTGTGCACCATCCTGCCAGGTTTGAATCCAGTTTTGGAAGTCACACCCGGAGCGGCTCAAGGGGTTGTAGCTCAGTGGTAGAGAGCTCTTGCTTGCCGTGGCCAAAACCCTGAGTTTAAGCCCTAGAAGCAGAAAACAGAGACGAAGGGTATACCCCCTCTGAATGTACATTCTCAACAAGAAGAAACAAAGAAGGAAAACTGGAATGGGGGGGTGGGGAGAGAAGCAGATGTTGGAGAGGAGGCCAGTGTCTCCATTATTGTGTTACTCATGTACCGCCTGACCTGCATTCACGCTTGCTCAGTGCGAAAGCATCCGAGTGTGCTTCTAGCCAGCCAGTGAGAGAGTGGGAGTCCTCTGAATTCCGCTCCCTGAATAGGGTAGAGGCTTCTGCACTGTGGTTGAGCTACTAGTGTTGCTTCTGCCCCTGACTCTGCTTGGAGCTGATAGGCTCTTAATTTATTGGTCTCCCTGATAGGTGGTGAAGGTGGCTTGCCCCTGGGGCTAAAACTGTTTACTGCCTTGGAGTTCTTTGAGTAAAAATCACCTTGAGTTGCCCTGGAGTCTTGTTTCCTGGGCCTTATAAATCTGCTCAGCTGCAGCTCGGCTGCCAGGTCTTTCCTCCCACTCCCCCCTGAGACCTTGGTGTGACTTGCTACTTCTCATTGACTTTTATCTCTCATTTCCTTCTGGCTCAGAACTCTGTGCTCACAGTTAGAGCCCCCTTGTCCCAGATGATAAATACCAGTTAAAAGCCACTGTTGTGGGTACATGCCCCTATCAGAAATGAGAACAGTCAGTCTCTGGGAAAGGCCACTGTGTACGCAGAGAGTGTGCGCTCTGGTGACGCATGGCTTTAGCTATCGTGTTTTCAGAGTGTGGGGTAGCTTTTGGTGGGGTCTCAGAGGGAGCTCAGAGGTAGCAAGCTGGGCTGACTGGCAGGCGTCCTGCATGTACACTGGATACCCGGGCCTGGCTCACTAAGTGACAACTACCAGATACCACCAAGGACTCATTCTTTCTCTCCTTTATTTTTTATTTTATGTATGTGATTATTATGCTTGCATGTATGTCTGTGAACAGCGTATGTGTTTGTGTGTGTGTGTGTGTGAGAGAGAGAGACACGAGAGAGAGACAGAGACAGAAAGTCACCATGTCGTTGCTGGGAATCGAACCAGGGTCCTCTGAAAGAGGACCAGTGCTCTTAACCACTAAGCCATCTCTCCAGCCCCCCCCCCTTATTACATTCCTTTCTTTCTTTTTTTTTTTTAAAGATTTATTTATTTTATTATATGTAAGTACACTGTAGCTGTCTTCAGACACACCAGAAGAGGGAGTCAGATCCCATTACGGATGGTTGTGAGCGATCATGTGGTTGTTGGGATTTGAACTCAGGACCTTCGGAAGAGCAGTCAGTGCTCTTAACCACTGAGCCATCTCTCCAGCCCCCCCCTAATTACATTTCTTGACAACATGTGCCTCTGCAGAGTCAAGACCAGAGGTGTGAGAACTGTAAGCCAAGTAAGGTTCTTTGATGCTGTGGATCAATCCTGGGGCCTTACCCGTGCTAGGCAAGTCTTCTGCTATTGAGCTGCCCCGAGGCCCCTGGCTGTTACAATTTTAAAGGATAATAAAGAAAACA
Source organism: Mus musculus (assembly GCF_000001635.26). Classification (NCBI taxonomy): domain Eukaryota; kingdom Metazoa; phylum Chordata; class Mammalia; order Rodentia; family Muridae; genus Mus; species Mus musculus. The sequence continues at coordinate 27,143,613 of NC_000074.6, read as the reverse complement.
AACAAACAAACATGTAACCAACTCATACCTACTCTACAGACTCCAAAGTCCTTCTCTCTTCTCGTCAGCCGCCTGGTTTCATCCTTTGTGGAAAGTGGCTTTCTAAGCCGGGTGTGGTGGCGCGTGTTTTAACACCTGGGAAGCAGGGGCAGGTTGATCTCTGCGAGTTCCTGTCTCTGCTGACTCTTAACCCCTTCCCTCTTCCTTCCCTCTCCAAAGAAATACCAGCCCTCGGATCCCGCCTTTGCCTACGCGCAGCTGACCCACGATGAGCTGATCCAGCTAGTCCTCAAACAGAAGGAGACCATCAGCAAGAAGGAGTTTCAGGTGCGGGAGCTGGAGGACTACATCGACAACCTGCTAGTCAGAGTCATGGAGGAGACCCCCAACATCCTCCGAGTGCCGGCGCAGATGGGCAAGAAGGCCGGAAAGATGTAAACTGCGGGAAGGAGGCGTGGTCTGAAGGAGGCGTGGTCTCCCTAGTAACTAGCACACCGGTTCCGAAGGCCTGCTGTGTGCATCATCTCTCAAGAGTTAATTCTCCTAGCTGAAAACCAGATTAATGATTACAACGAATCTTTTACTATACATCTCCCAGCGTTTTGTTTTTCAATGCCACTGTGCCTTTGACTACATTGTAAATATCAGATTTGATCCGATGTGTTTTAACGCCAGGGTTGTTGCCCTTTGATGCTGAGATCTTCCGGTATGGATCCTCCGTGAAGGCAGGCTCAGGGTGAGATGAGAAAGGGACTTTGGGATGTGTGCTGTTTCACCCGCTCTCTTGGCCTTTGAGCACCTCGGTTGAGGCACAAGCTCAATTTTTAATTCGGGTAAACCCGAGGACTCAAGGGTTGTTTTGGTGAGGGTTGGTTTGGGAGGCGTTGTTCTGTTTTCAGGGTGGGGTGTTATGTAGCCCCGGGCTGGGGCTGCTCTTGAACTCACTGTGTACTGAGATTGGCCTTAGATTTCTGACCTTTCTGCCCCCCACTGCCAAGTGCTAGGATTACAGCCGTGTTTGATGCCTTCTGGTCGGAGCACGGTTGTTTACATAAAACCTCTGAGCATGCTTCTTAGATTTTTGAATATGCCTTTTACAATTGGCAGTACCCTCTGGCCTTAAAAATATGTTCTCCATGGATTGGGGGATATAGCTCAGTGGGTAAGGTGCTTGCACTACAAACCTGATGGTCTCCGTTTGGATTCTTAGCATCTATGCTAAAGCCAGGAAGAGTGGCATGTGCCTGGGTGGGGGCTGGGCTGGGGGAGGGCAGAGCCAGGCAGATCTCAGGGGCTCACTGGAAACTCCAGGTTCAGTGAGGGACAGTCTTAAACAATAAAATGAAAAGCTACCATAGACCTCTGCCCTTCATGTGGTCACACACACACACACACACTGCTCTTTAGATCTATAGGGCCATTTCCTGGAGACATGAAAGAACTAAAGAGTCACTTTTCAGGCTGGAGTGATAGTCTAGTGGTTAAGAGCACTCACTGGCTGAACAGTGGACCAGGTCCAGAGGACTTGGGTTCAATTCCCAGCAACCACATGGTAGCTCACAACTGTCTGTAATTTCTGTTCAAGGGAATCTGACCGTGTCACCCGGACATCCATGCAGACAAAATATCAATACACATAACATTAAATTTAAAAGGAAACAGAGAGTCGGTCTCTCCTCAGGGTTCGGGGTTCCTGTTGCCCCGCTGGCCTTTCCTAGGTGGGGAGGGGACTGAGTTCCTCTACAGCATCTCTGTGAGGTGGAGGATGATTTTAGGACCGGACCTTTGGCCGTTTCCTGCCATCGGCTTGTCTCAATGGCGTTTCCTGGAAGGGAGTAGACAGTCCACTGATTTCTCAAGATGAAGGAGGCTCAGGCAGGGGCTGGGTAAGTGCTCAGGGGTAGAGCGCCCCAGCCACACGTCAGCGGTAAGGAACAGTTGTGAAGAGCTACAGGATGGCATCTGCTTCTTTGCTGCTACCTCCTGATTTGGGGAGTTTTGTTGCTGCTATTTTGAGACAGATCTCACTGGCTTTAAGCTTTTCACACATACACACACCCCCACCCCCACCCCCGCCTCAGTTTTTCAAATTTCCAAATACTGGAATTACAGGTATGTGCCACCATTCCTGGTAGATCAATGTATTTTTTTTTTTATAAAATGTACACACACACACATATATATATATACACATATATGCACACCTTAATATATATATATATATACATATATACACACATCTTAAAACACACACATATGTATATATACATACACATATAGATGCACACCTTAATATACACACACACACACACACACACACACACACACACACACGGCCGCTTTTTCACTAGTAGAGGGAATTCCATTGCTGGTCACCTCATTCTGGAATTAAAATGTTTCATGATTTTTTTTTTTCTTCCTGGTAGTAATAAAAAATCTCACTAAATCTTAACACCTCTGCTCAGCGAGTCATAGGCCAATGCCGTGGATAGGGTTGCCGTGGATAGGGTGGGGTAGCGGTGGTTCTCAATGAAGAATCTGTGTGTTCTTATCACCCGGAAGGTGAGGAACGCTGGTTATACTGCAGCACTTTAATCTGAAGGGCAAGACTGTAACTTGATTTACCTAACAAGCTGTTGATGATCCACACGTATTTTTATTTAATCTCTCTTACAGTACTAGGGACCACTGTAAATTTCTTGAGATGATTTGTATTTTTTTTTTTTTTTAGTGTCATGAAATTCATTAATATGCCTATAAAGAAACTGTATCCACTTGATCTCTGAAAATGTACATGTATATTTCTGTTCTGCATCCTGGGGTTTTGGTTTGATTTTTTGTTTTGTTTTTTTTGTTTTTAACTTGATATAAGTGCATTTTTACTGTGATAACCTAAGTGCACTGGAGCACTGCTCAGAAGAGGCAGCCTGGGGAGCTGCCTTGTGTATGAAGAGTCTGGAGGTCTCTACTGCTACTCAGACCTTTGGTATGTAACCGAGTCAGCTCTAGCGAGGACCGTCTAGGTGAAGTGAATTCCTGTGCTCTGAAATGCCACTTGGGGACTCTGGAGAATGAAGGACAGTTTACTTCGGGGGCTTTGCTGGTTTCTGCAGTGCTGGGAAACACTGCCTTTCTGACGTTGCTGTACCTCACAAGGTAATAGAGGCCCTGCCTACTTATAATAACTGTTCCTGACTATTTGGTCGGGCACTAAGGAGTGATACCAACCAAGGGAAGCCGAACCTGCATTGAGCCACTGGCAGAGGCTGGTGACAGGGAGAGCCCTGGAGCTACTGAGGCTGACCTCTGCCTTGTGCTTGTAGCTTCCACTGATGCCAACTTGAGGTGCCCTGGAGGGGCCTACACTCTGGAGAAAGAAGAGAAGGAAGGGAAGAAAGAAGAAAGAAAGAGCCCTTTCCTTGCCCATGCCTGGCTACCTCCAAGAAAGCCCAGCCAGAGATTTGGGTGGGGTATGAAGGCGTTGGATTAAATACCAGCATACTCCATTTTAGGACAGCATCCTAAAAACCAGCCAGCCCTTGGCCTAATCGTTTCATATCATCTTATCTTTGGCTTCGGCACTTGGCCTGGCTTCCCTGTTTTATTCCACCATATTACCTTTACTTGGGCCACAGAAAGAAGGAGCAAGCAACCCTGCCCTGTGCCATGCTCCACTGCTGTCCAGCAAGAGAGGCTGGTCCATGACGCTTCACCGTGCACTGTATCGAGGCTAGAGTTCTCCATCCCTAGGTTCTTCTCCCAGTCAACCACACCGCCCCCTTTGGGTGTCTTGTGCTTGCTAATTCCATGCTCTGTTGCTGAGTTACACTCTTAGCTGGACCCTCCCCCGAGTTGTGTTTCTGTCTTTGTTTTTTGAGACAGTTTCTCATGTGAGCCAGGTTAATCTTGATTTTATGGCTATTAATGACCTTGAACTCATTATCCTCCTGCCTCTGCCTTCTGAGTGCTGGGAATATCAGAGTGTGCTATCATTCACAGCTTTTAATTTTTTTTTCTGAGGGTGGGGGTGGGTACTAATTGAGGATCCTTCAAGACTGAAAATCTATTGTCTTAGATAAGAAGCATGAACCCGGGCTGGAGAGATGGCTCAGTGGTTAAGAGCTCTGACTGGGGCTGGAGAGATGGCTTAGCAGTTAAGAGCACTGTCTGATGTTCCGAAGGTCCTGAGTTCAAATCCCAGCAACCACATGGTGGCTCACAACCATCTGTAATGAGATCTGATACCCTCTTCTGGTGTATCTGAAGACAGCTTCAGTGTGCTTATTTATAATAATAAATAAAATCTTTAAAGAGAGAGAGAGAGCTGACTGCTCGTCCAGAGGTCTAGAGTTCAATTCCTGGCAACCACATGGGGACTCACAACCATCTGTAATGGAATGCAGTGCCCTCTTCTGGTGTGTCTAAAGAGGGCTATATGTACTTACATATATTAAATAAAAAAGCCTTTTTTTTTGAGAGAGAGAGAGGTGAACCCATGCCAACCCCAACTCTGACTTTTCCTACCTACTTTGATAAGCTACTAAATTGACTTTCACCTCCCTCTAACGGAAGGTTCACCTAATACTGTGTGTTTGCCTTACATGTGCAAAGCACTAGGCTTGATCACACACTCCAGCCCCAGGACTGTAAACTGAGCAATGTGACGGACGATCTGTAATCCCAGCCAGCACCAGGGAGGTGAAATCGGGTGACCAACAGTTCAATTGCATTCTCAGCAGCATAGGGAGGTTTAAGTCAGACGGCGATACACAAGCCCTTGTCTCAAAACAAACAAAACCCTAAGACTTCCTAACAATAAATACAATCACACTACCTTTCAAGGTTTGTGTCTGTACTTCAGGTTGGGTGTGATACAAGTTCCTTCTGTCTTGTTGGATGGTGGTCTCACACAAAGCCCTGCAGCCACCACCATGATCTGTGCCAACGACTGCATCTCTGTCCTGACTCTTCATAGTCCTGAGTGACCATGGCATTAACACCATGAGAATGTCTACCCAAAAGTTTCCAGAGGGAAGTCTTTGCCTTGGGTTCAGAAGCACCCCATATGACAAGCAGACCCCAGGGGCAGTCAGCTCAGCTGATCACTAAGAAGTTATCAGATGTCTCCTCCCCCGCTCACTAATCCAGCTCACCTTTCCATCGAGGCTGTGGAGCATCTGTTAGCCTCACAGGTGTGGAGCGTGGCTCATAGACACCGCCCCACTCCATAGACTCTGGAAGGGGGCAGATACTGTTCCCCCCACAGAAATCACATTACAGGGCTCATGAACATAATCCCAGCCCCCCCAAATAGATTCTTGATAAAACTCACAGCCCTCTTAAGGAGGGCCGGACAGCTTGGGGAATTCTAGAGTCTCTGAGAGCAAAGTTTTCCTAAATGATTGTCGTTGTGAGGTTTGCTTCTCTTGCCTCTTTGTTTCCCTCAGGTTGGTTCCTGCTACTGCTACCAATGAGCACTTACCGTCAGCCTAGTATGTTTTCAAATATCCACTTTGAGAAAGGTCACAAGTGTCTTGTCCTATGAGTCCCTTTAACTTGACAATTACTAACAGAAAGCTTTTGTTTAGATAGATAGATCAGACAAAGAAGACCAGGGAAATGGTTACAGAGTATATAAACAGCATAAATAGAAGCTTTCCCAAATCTGGACTTCTGGTAGAGGTTAACCCCCAAGGTCCAGCAAGCACCTGCCCATCTCAAGCCAGGTAGCCTTGAATGCTACCTGATGCGGTTACTTTGACTTAATGCCAGGATTTTCCCTTAAGGACGATGCCCTTTAAAAAGAGATCACTGTTTGGCTTTTCAATCTTAAATGTTTTCCAAAGCCTCGTATTACATGCTGGGTGACCATCACGATGGCTTTGCCACACAAGCCTGGGGACCTGGGTTGGATCCTAAGAACCCACTGTGGAAGGAGAGGGCTAGTGCCTTGTAAGTTAGCTGTCCCCCACACGTGCACTGTGGTTTATCAGTGCCTGCATGTACAGACACTGAGGATTTTGGTTGTCAGCCTGTGGCACTATTGGAAGATGGCCCAAGTGCTAGGAGGGAAATGTAGTGAAAATAATTTAGGTCATTGGGGGTATGTCCTTGAAGGGGATGCTGAGAACTCTACTCCTTCCTGAGTCTCTTTCCTGGCCACTATGAAGGATCAGCCCTATGTCCCAGCCAGGATATGCTGTGGCAACACAAACTTAGGGCAGAAGAGCCAATCTGAAATGAGAAACCCAAATAAACCTGCCTTTTTCAATCGATCACACCAGGCTCTTCGCTCCTATAGTGGGACTCTTAACCACACAGGACCTCTGTTTTGAACATACCCTCGTGAAGATGACCATAATTTGCAACAATCAGTACTTTACCAACGTGGGCTGATAAGATCGGAGCTGACATCCACCCACCGAGAAAAGCCAGGTCCTTTCTAAAGCATGACTGCCACCTATGGGCCACAGCGGGGAATCTGCTGCTGGAGGGCCCTCTGCTATCAGCCCATCCTTGTTCCGTTTGCAGGATGTTGCCTGTCCTTCAGTAAACCCAAGGTGTCAGCACACAGCCTTCCTTACCTTTGAGCTTAATAACCAAACAAGCAGATCTTGTGTTCGGGGCTCCCCTTTCAGCACCATCTTCAGGATCCCTACAGCCCCCCCCCCCCCGGGGCATCCTGACCATCAATTCTGACCCCAAACTGGCTTACTTGGTCCAGCACCTCCCACAACCAAAAGCTCAAGGGTGAATGTTCTCAGCATTTTGGTTCTCTGCTTTGTCACACAGAAGACTGTATCCTGAGCTCTGGAAAGGGTCATGTTGGTGACACAGATGCAGCCTCCACAGATTTGAAAAGAGATCGTTGCTTTTGTTCAAGAATATTGATGGGTGATAGACTCAGGCTGCACCTTCACTGCAAAAGGGAGGCACCAAACTAATTTTAATTTTTGGTCAAGGCAGATATTGAGTCTATTAGACAAATGAGACAGACTTAGAGACAGGAGACCCTTAGCTTCCTAAGTCGCATCTGGGTGTCGAAGGGCAGATTCAGGTAGGTGCGGTATCAGTCACAGCTGCACAGGAAGAGTCCAAGGCTCTGGCAGGGGATTGTTGCAGCCCAGGAGTCTGAAACTTCCTAACCTGTCTGACTTTGAGGTTTAGAAAAGCGGCCATCAAGCTCTGCTCTGTCGCACTGCGCTTACACAGCTTTCAAGCCAAGAGGGATTTGTAGATTTACGTGATTTAAAGAAAAATCAAGATAGTGGCATCCATTACATGAAATTCAAACTTTGGTGTTCACAGAAGGAGATTCACTAGGCAGGACCATACTCATTTATGTTCATGGCTACTTATGTCTTTGGCTATTTTCAACTTTATAATAGCAGGGTCACATGGCTTCAGCACAGTCCATGATTTTGAAATCCCTTGCTATCTGGCCTTTTATACAAAAAGCATATCACTATTCTAGAATTGATATTGGGGCAAGGAGATAGTGTTCTTTGATTCTAGTGGAATTATGAAAATAGCTCAGACTGGGAAAATGGAGTCCACATAATTCAATCCCCTCAGAGACGTTGCATAAGGCCAGATAGTTTTCCAGCTCTATAGTCTCCCAGAAGCGCAGTCTGGAGGAGTATCTAGTATCTCTGCTGAGTGCAGTAAAGTGGGTCCTGTGACCACTTCTTATCTGTCACATGTCAGCTAGGAGTGGTGGCACACAGAAATCCCAGCGGAGGCAGATGAGCATGAATTTGAGGTCAGCCTGGGCTATAAGGGTTTATCTCAAAATATTGTTTTTCAAAAGAAGAGGTAAAGAAAATGTTAACAGATATCTCTAGTTTTGGATGTTCAAGAAGTTGGGCATATTACTCCTCTTCAGTCATATATATATACATACACACACATATATACATATATATATATATTCTGTGTGTGCACACATGTATGAGTTTATGTGTGAGAGTGTGAGTACATGCTTGTGTGACTGTGTGTATATATAAATACACACACACATATATAAACAAAAGGGGGGCTGGCGAGATGGCTCAGTGGGTAAGAGCGCCGACTGCTCTTCTGAAGGTCGTGAGTTCAAATTCCAGCAACCACATGGTGGCTCACAACCATCCGTAACGAAATCTGATCCCCTCTTCTGGAGTATCTGAGGACAGCTACAGTGTACTTACATATAATAAATAAATAAATCTTAAAAAAAAAAAGGGAAAGGTGACTAAGACCTAGACAAGCCCTGCCCACACTCCATACTGTGGCTCTCTTGTCAGTGAGTGCTGGAGAATGAGTGTCCACTAAAGAGCTCAGGTGATGGAGAAGAAACGCAATCAAAACAGCTCCAAGGCCTGATGAGACAGCCAAGCTTGGAGTGGCTACAAGAATCCTCAGAATGAAAGTGGCCTGGTCCCAAAGTTGCGGTCAAGTGAGCAGAGAGTAACACAGCTAGGGCGGGGTCACACACCTCACTGGTGGCTCACACTAGATTAGAAGGGTCTAAACAGATGATCTGAGGAATTCCATCTATTTAATGTTTCTCCCGGGCCCACCCAGGACTGCTATTCATAGCCCCTGTACCTTTTTTTACACAGTGTTAGCCCTCCCCAAGATGATTAGACTGCAAGAATTTGCAGTCATAGGGAAGGTGGGCAGACCAGACTGACAGTGTGCTATAATGACTGTATCTAGCCCGGGGCAGGGCAGATGGGATTCCTTGTCTCCAGACCAGCATCTCTTTGAGCACATTCCTTTCTGGTCTCCCTTCTAGAAAAAGCCCCGATCTCAAAAATTGGCATTGCACACACGGCCCATGCCTGGACAGTCTTCCCAGCAGTCTGTCTGGAGCTACCTCTTCATGTCTGCTTCCCCAGAGGCTCTAATGCAGCTATTGTGGCAGTCTCTCAGGAGTGCCTCAGATAAAACAGACGCCACTGTGGGTGGCCAGTAGCTCTCAGCAGAGTGGATGACAGGAAGTCCCGGAAGTACCAGGAATGAAATACCCGAAGTACCAAGAGCTGCAGTGACAGATGCCAGCAATCTGATTCGGTTCCGTGTATAATGTAAGAACGACATCAGAGCAGAATCGGTGGCATGTAACTGTGACCCACACTCCAAGACTGAATCAGGAAGATTGAGGGATGGAAATCAGCCTAGGGTACACAAGAAGACCCTGTCTCAAAAACTTTAAAAACATTCTTGAGAACCCATTATTATTTCTAATGCTAACGGAGTTGCTTCTAGAGATCTGGATAAAAACATCAGCTGCACCGTCTGAAAAGCATACACACATAAAAAATGAAATTATGAAAAAAATAAAATGAGTAGCAGTCAAATTAGTAAGCCCCCCCCCACCCCCCGAGCTGGCCAGTGAGTCACCACTCCTCATTCTCCCATTCCTATCATCCCCACTCGACCCCTCTTTGTTCAGCCCAGACAGGAAATTGGGGAAGGGACGCTCCTGGACAAAGGGACCATCCTTTCTGAAGGCAGGACCTGGAAGAGATGCCTGCCCATGTGCCTGTCAGTGATAGGAAAAGTTCCCTGACAGAGGCAGGGAATCTGGGGCAGGGAGAAGTGCTGGACCTCAGAGTCAGAGTCAGTTTTACTCGTGTGTGTGTGTGTGTGTGTGTGTGTGTGTGTGTGTGTGTGTGTGTCCCTAACCCTTACCCTGTGCTTATGCTGTGCAGATTCCAGTGAGATCAATCTATGGTCTTCTTCCTCAGTTTTCCCGGAACGCAATGGATCAGGCTGAACTAGAACTCATAAAGATCTGTCCGCCTCTACCTTCCAAGTGCTGGGATTAGAAAAGGTGTGTGCCACCACGCCCAGGCCACTCTTTTAAAGAATCCTTTCACTGGGGCTGTAGAAATGGCTCTGTAGTTAAGAGTACCTGTTGCTCTTTTAGAAGGCCCGAGTTCTGTCCCTAGCACTCACTCTGGGCCACTTGCAGCTGCCTGCCATCCTAGCTCCAGGAGATCCGATGCCTTCTGACTACTGCAGGCTTCTGCACACACGTGACTATAATTACACTGACACATATACGTAAATAAAAGGGGTTTTATTTGTCTGTTTTTGTTTCTCGAGACAGTTTTTCTCTTTGTAGTCCTGGCTGTCCTAGAACTCACTCTGTAGACCAGGCTGGCCTCGAACTCACATTAAATCCGCCTGCCTCTGCCTCCCTAGTGCTGGATTAAAGGCGTGCACCACCACTGCTCCTCTAAATAAAGGTTGTAAGAGAAGTGTCTGCTCTGCAGATAATTCTTGCAAGGCCCAAGACCATCAGAGCAGGGAAGGACAAACAGCTGGGTGACAGACAAAGCACAGCCTATGGTCAGCAAGCTGCCCCTTTTCTCAACTATAGTTCTGGGAACACACAATCTCATTGGATACAAAGGAAGCCCATGGCATCTCACTCCTCATTATAACTCTCCCGGGAGCAGCTAGCCTTGCCTACTCAACTCTGTCTTCCCGAGGTTCAGCGCTTCTAGCTGAGGAGTCACCATGAATGTGGTCATTGTGTCACCTGGGCTCTTTTGATGAATAAGCATCTTTCCTCTTTTGGGGGTGGTTGTTATCAGCTGCATGGAAATATATTGATCTTCTAAAGAAGGTAGCTATACTCCTTAAGAGAGGACCCTTATTTATGAAGAAGGTAGTAAGACACTATCTGGAGTGCACTCTGTTTAATAGTTTTCTGTTTGGTCTCACACTGCCCCTCCAATGTAAGGCTGAGAATGAGTTAACAACCACCTGGAAAGACTGCACGTTCTCCATTGTCAGCCCAAGAAGCAGGAATTCTCCACAAACTTGAAGCCCTGGTGCCAATGAGGCCCTGTTGCTCTCAGATTCCTAAATTCTGGTAGCTCTCAATATTTAATTCATTTTCCCCCCATTTTTCCAGATACAACCGATTCTAAAATTTCCAAGCTTTTCATTGATACTATTTCCAAGCCCAGTGGTACACATTTCTAATCCTACCTTTTAAGGTAGGCTCAGGAGGATTATTTGAGCCCAGGAGGGTTGGTTTTGTTTTTGGTTTTGTTTTTTGTTTGTTTACTTTTAGATAGGGTTTCTCTCTGTAGCCCTGGCTGTCCTGAAACTACCTCTGTGGACTAGGTTGGCCTTGAATTTACAGAGATCCACCTGCCTCTGCCTCCAGAGTGCTGAGATTAAAGGCATAGACCGCCACCTGGCATTGAGCCCAGGAGTTTGACATGACCTTGCGCAATATAGCTAGATCCTGTCTTCTAAAAAAATTTGTGTGTGTTATTGTTGTTGGATCAAACACAGGATGCTGATAGACAAGTATTCTACCGCTGAGCTAGCCCAGTGAGTGCAATTAGGTTTGGTTTATAAAATAATCTCAAAGGCTGGAGAGATGGCCCAGCAGTTAAGAGTATGTACTGTTCTTACAATAAGCCAAGCTGTGTTTTCAGGATCCACATCAGGTAGCTCACAACCACCTGTAACTCCAGTTACAGAGGATCAGAACCCCTCTTCTGCCGTATGGGCAACTTCGTGAACATGCACCTGCACCCACATGTGCACGTAGCTACTTGAACACACACACACACACACACACACAATTTGAAAATACAATCTTAAAAAATAAAAGGCTGTCAACCAGGTGTGGTGACATGTGCCTGTAATTCCTGCCCTTTGGAGGTGGTGGCAGTAGAGTTAACATTTCAAGGCTACACAGCTCATTTGAGGTCACACTGGAATACATAGGATCTGATATCTTTCAAAGTTTATTTTATTTTTATATGTATAGGCCCATGTAAGTGTATGCTGTATGTGTGCACACCTGTATGGCCTTGGAGGCCAGCTGGAGTTACAAGCAGTTGTGAGCTGACCAATGTGGGTATTAGGACCCAAACTCATGTCTTCTGGAATAGTGCCAATTACTCTTCACCACTGAGCCCTCTGGCCTCCTACTTTAAATAAAAAAAAGGTTGGAGAGATGTTTACATGTTTAAGAATGCTTCCTGCTTTGTCAAGGACCTGAGTTTAATTGCCAAAGCCCATGTCTGACAGCTTCTAACTGCCTGCAACTCCAGCTCCAAGGGGTCTGAAGCCCTCTTCTGGCATTGAAGGATACCTACATAGGTATGCAGATACATACACACATAAACACACATGTAATTAAAATAATAAATCCTTTAAAAATATTTTTGTTCCTTAATTTAAACTCATATTTGTATAACACCACGTCTTATATAATTTGTGCTGCCATAACAGAATACTTTCAAGTCTGAGTCATTTATAAGAAGCTAGAAATTTTTTTCTCACAGTCCTAGCAAGCCCAAGATCAAGGCACAAGCTTGGCGTTTGGTGGGGGCTGCTGTCTCTTCTAAGAGAGAGTCTTGAAGACTGCATCCTTCAGAGGGATGGAATCCTATGTCCTCACAAGGCAGAAGGTTTAAGGGCAAATGGAATATATCCTTTTTAAAACTGTATTGGTCCATTCTTAAGTGCAGAGCCACCATGGCCGTAACTTCCCAAAGACCCCACCTCTCAATACTATTTCCATGGGGACTAAGTTTCTGACACAGGTGTTCAGAACAATGGCACCAACACATTAAGCACATCAAATTTGTAATTTGGTTTTTATAATGGTATCACTGAAAGCAATATTTTACTCAGGATTCTTTGATCTACATAAAACTAAGAAGTCTGGAGTCAGAATCTTAGGGCATCTTAAAGCTCAGGTTTTATTTTATCTTTTTTATTTGTTTCCTTTGGCTGTTTTTTGTTTGTTTGTTTTCTCTTTTTTGTTTTTTTTTTGTTTTTGTTTTTGTTTTTTTGAGACAGGGTTTCTCTGTGTAGCCCTGGCTGTCCTGGAACTTACTCTGTAAACCAGGCTGGCCTCGAACTCAGAAATTCGCCTGCCTCTGCCTCCCAAGTGCTGGGATTAAAGGTGTATGCCATGTATCAAAAGATGGCCTAGTCGGCCATCACTGCAAAGAGAGGCCCATTGGACTTGCAAACTTTATATGCCCCAGTACAGGGGAACGCCAGGGCCAAAAAGGGGGAGTGGGTGGGTAGGGGATTGGGGGGGTGGGTATGGGGGACCTTTGAGATAGCATTGAAAATGTAAATGAGGAAAATACCTAATTAAAAAAAAAGGTGTATGCCACCACCGCCCAGCCCTTTGGCGCTCTCTCTCTCTCTCTCTCTCTCTCTCTCTCTCTCATTTGTTTATTTATTTTACATATATGAGTACACAGTCACCAACACACAAGAGGGCATTGGATCCAATTACAGATGGATGTGAGCCACTATGTGGTTTCTGGGAATTGAACTCATGACCTCTGGAAGAGCAGTCAGTGCTCTTAACCCCTGAGGCATCTCTCCAGCCCCTTGCTTTTAACTCTTGATTTCCTGCCTTTACTTTCCAAGTGCTGGGGCAACAGGCGAGTTATATTAAAGTTCAATACAAGATTGTTTTCCCCTTTTCTCTCTTAAAAAAAAATTAAGAGAGGGTCTAGCTAGCCCTAGCTGGCCAGGCACTCACTCTGTACATCAAATTGCCCTTGGACTCAAAGAAACCTGCCTGCCTCTGCCTTCTGAGTGTCAGAATTAAAGGCACGTGCCACGTGGATAGCTCAAAGTTCAAGGTTTTAAACATGTCTGAGTCGGCCTGTAGCTTCCAGTTTGCCAAAAGTTGAAGGGGAGAGAGGAGGTGTGTGTGTGTGTGTGTGTGTGTGTATGTGTGTGTTTGAAGGCCAGATGTAGTAGCAAATGTCTTTAATCCTAGCACTCAGAAGGTAGAGAGAGGCAGATTTCTGTGAGTTTAAGACTATCCTGGTATATATAATGAGTTCCAAGACAGCCAGAGATATACAGTGACTCTTGTCTTAAAGTACAAAACAAAACAAAACACCCAAATCAAACCAACAATAAAATCCGACAATTTAAAATGCATTCTTACCAACTCCTAGCCTCCATCAATTCAGAAGATAGCATCTGAAACCCATGGAAAGGGTTTCCCCATATTCTGTAATGTTATTACCAGTGGTCCCTATCGTATGATATATGGCTCTCTTTGTTCTAAATCTAATGCAATCTTCATGTAACCACTTAACAGTTCTATGTGTTATTTGGAGAAACTTGTATCTATCTGTTCCTGGGCTCAAGTCCTCCTTTTTGGCTCTAGCATAAACTCTTGTACATCCTCTTTGAGGAGAGAACTATGGTTTTTCATGCTATTCTCTGAAGATATTTAAATCTACCACTCAAGATTTTAGTTCATCTTATTGTATTTATTTAGAGACATGTTCTTATTAAGTTGCTCTGACTGGACTGAACTCATTATGTACACCAGGCTTGGCTCAATCTCTACCTCCTAAATGCTAGGATTAAAGAAATATGTTGGAAAACAACAACAACAAGAGAGACTTTGAAAGAGAGACGGCAACTTAGTGTGGGGAGGTCCGTAGAGTACAACACAATTTACTGCTCTCTCACTGCAGAGTGATCTATTTTCTACTACGGTCAAACTTAACGTTCCTTACTACATAGAAAGGAAAAAACTGGTTCCACTTTTTTGAAGGGAGTTAAATCAGGCATGGTAATACAAGCCTGTAATCCCAGCATGTAGTAGGCAGAGGCAGGAGGATCAGTATTTTAGGTCAGCCTGGGCTACATAAGCATGATAGGCTAAAAAATAAATTATAAATTGGATAATATATTTTAAAAAATAGTGTTTTGCAGACAACAATTCCACATCTGTGGTTTGTGTCAACTCCCCACGTGGCCTAACCACAAAAACCCAGAGAGCCTGAGAAACAGTTAAATCCAGGAACCTCCCTTTCTAACTCAGGTTTCTACCCGAGTCCACAGAAGGGATCGGAAGTGGCGTACTGCCGAGGGGAGGAGCAAACTGCCAGCCGATTGGCCAGCTGGCCGGAGGAGGATGGTGCATCCGGAATAAGCGCCCCTCCACTTTATTGCCGCTGCCCAGTTACAAGTTCTCTGGGAGTTTGTGCCTGACGGCGGTACCGCAGCCCTGGACCGACCGACGAGATGCCGAACGGAAGCCGCTGCCCGGATTGCGGCTCCTCCGAGCTCGTGGAAGATTCGCATTATTCTCAGAGCCAGCTGGTGTGCTCCGACTGCGGCTGCGTGGTCACCGAAGGGGTCCTAACTACCACCTTTAGCGACGAGGGCAACTTCAGGGGTACTGGTCTTGAACCCGGGGATCGCCAGCCTTGGGCGGTGGAGTCCTTAAACCCAGCTCCCTCTTTCCAGCCTCCTCCCTTTCTTGGCCATGCGCACAGTTAAATGTGAGAGAATTGGGCTTAAGTAAACAGATGAGCTGGAGGAGGGTGCGATCCATCTGATTTCCCAGTACCTACAACGGTGTCTGGCATTGGGTGGGTATATTGGTTGGTGAATGAACGAAACGATAAAGGTTTCATTCGTCTTGTCAGACCTAGTCAGTGTTGAAGGAGTGCCGGTAAATTATTTGAAAATAACAACACGAACCATCATCTCCTAGCAGGTTTTAGCACTAATTGGCAACTTGCTCTCCTCTGCGTTCCACGCCATTGCTCTAGTACAGCGGTTCTCAACCGGTGGGTGGTGACCGCCGTGGTGTCCACAGAATCTTTCACAGGAGTCCCCTAAGACCATCCTGCATATAGGCGGTTTACATTATGATTCATAATGCAATTCATAATTCTCTTTTTTTTCTGTAGCTAATGCAATCTTCGTGTAACCATTACAAAATTACAGTTATGAAGTAGCAACGAAAATAATGTTAAGGTTGGGGGTCACCACAACGTGAGGAACTGTATTAAAGGGTGGCAGCATTAGGAAGGTTGAGAACCACTGCTCTAGCCCTTGGCTAATGCAGCCCTCAAAAGTGAATGTATCAGAGAAATTATTGGAAAATCAGAATTGCCAGTGCAGCTTTTAAAAATACAGTTCTGTCCTATTACTTTTACATAGATGGGTATCTTCTCTGAGGTAGAAGTAGATACACAGTCATTTGAAATCTCCCTGGCCTTATGCAGTCAGAGGGCAAGGAGGAGGTGAACGAAGGCCAGCTGGGTAATTTGTTGTTTGCTATTTTACAGAAGTGACATATTCTCGAAGCACTGGGGAAAACGAACAAGTTAGTCGCTGCCAGCAACGAGGTGAGAATCAAACTTTTTTCCCCCTTAAATTTCAGCTTTGCTTTTATTTATGTCACTGTTTAATGTTTTGATATTATGTGTATGGGTGTTCTTACTGCATGTATGTGTGTGTGTGCAGCATGTGCATGCCTGGTGCCCATGGAGTTAGAAGAGGGGGTTGGATCATCTGGAATTGCAGTTATAGATGGTCGTGAGCAGCCCTGTGGATGCTGGGAAGCAAACCCCAGGTCGTCTACAAGAGCAATAGTGCCTTTTAACTGCTGAGCCATCTCTCCAGCCCAGAGCATCAACCTTTTTTTTTCTTTTCTTTTCTTTTTTAAATATATTTTTTTATTACGTATTTTCCTCAATTACATTTCTAATGCTATCCCAAAAGTCCCCCATACCCTCCCCTCAACTCCCCTACCCACCCATTCCGGAGCATCAACCTTTTATGACACCGTGGCCTTAAAGACTTTTTTGTTTTGTTTTTGTTTTTCAAGACAGGGTTTCTCTGTGTAGCCCTGGCTGTCTTGGAACTCCCTCTGTAGACCAGGCCTGCCTTGAACTCAGAAATCCTCCTGCCTCTGCCTCCCAAGTGCTGAGATTAAAGGCGTGCGCCACCAACACCCGACTGAGATGGTTGTTTTGATGACCTAGTCTGTCTGTGTGTCCTTGTTTTCAGTGTTACTGGCGTCAGGCAGGCTGCGAGAGAACAGTTGTTAATGTGGCGTGTGCCTACAATCTCGGCACTCTGGGGTTGAGGCAGGAGGATAGAGTTTGAGGTCAGCCCAGCCTACATACTGAGTGTGTATTAAAAACTAAAAGGCATAGAGGTAGAGGAAGGTTTGGGTCTGCACAGAGAGCCTGAGTAAAAGCATGGCTTTGGAGCTAGGGGTAGGTCGGTGATAGAATATGTACCTATCATGTGTAAGGCTTGAGGTTCAATCCCCAGCACCAAAAAGAAAAAAAAAAGGAAAAAAAAAAAGAAAGAAAAGAAAAGACATTTTGCCTTGTCCATAAGTTAAAATACGAAGGTGGTGGATTGAATGTGACCTTTCTACAAGTGTTGTGCACCATTGGAAGGACCATGGTTCTAAAGGGCTAAGAATGTAGCTCGGTGATTAAAAGGTGTGCCCAGCATGGTTGAGGATCTCATGTAACTCCAGCTCCACAAAACACACGCCATATCAGGTGTCCTGTTAGCACAGAAGGGCATATTATTTGTGCATCTGGTATATATGGCAAGTTTAACAGAAGTCAATTAAGCCCTAGCAGAACTTGCTAGCAGTTGTACACTACTCTCTTTGACCTCTCTGCTTCCTGCATGTTTTCCTAGATCTCCGTCGAGTAAGAGACCTGTGTCGGATTCTGAAGCTGCCGCTAACGTTTGAGGATACAGCAATCTCCTACTACCAGAAGGCATATCAGCTGTCTGGGATCCGAGCTGCCAGGCTGCAGAAGAAGGAAGTGTTAGTCGGATGCTGTGTTTTAATCACCTGTCGGCAACATAACTGGCCCCTCACCATGGGAACCATCTGCACACTGCTCTATGCCGATCTGGACTTGTTTTCTGGCACCTACATGCAGATGGTAAAGCTCCTGGGGCTGGATGTGCCCTCCCTGTGCCTGGCAGACTTGGTGAAGTCTTACTGCAGCAGGTACTGGTCTAGGAGGAACACCGGGCTGGGCTGGATCCCGGGCATCTTTCACCCAGAGCCTGTCTCAAAGGATGGGAGGGTCTTTCCTGTTTTGTGCTTACTACTAATGCAATTTATACATGTTAATACTGTTTATACTGTTCCAAAACGTTGTAATTTCAAATCCCTTTTCCATCATAGGAGTGTGATAATTACAAAAAAAGAAAAAAAAAAAAGCCTGTTAGCCAGCCTTGGCATAGTACTGCTGAGCTGTCATTTCCTGCTTTATGAACGGCAGTCGATGGAATTACATGGCAGGGGCTACGTCATGTGCAGTGACCCTGTTCCAGCAGGGTCACCTCTATATGGAGTCCAAAGATGCCAGTTAATGGTGGGTCAGGGTCAGAAGCTAAGGCTTTACTGGGTTTTGGTCACTGTTTTGTTTAGACAGTCTCACACAGCCCAGGCTGCCCTTGCACGCATGGCTTTCTTGTCCCTATCCTCCCAGTGCTGGGATTACAAGTGTGCACCACTGTCCTTAGCCTGCCTTTGTTTTGCTTTGTTTTAATAAATTAGTTTTTTTTTTTCTCACTAGTATACTTTAAAACAAAACCACAAAGTGGCTGAACAAGTATGTTAGCACACATTCTTATTTGTTGTTGTTTTTTTCGAGACAGGGTTTCTCTGTGTAGCCCTGGCTGTCCTGGAACTCACTCTGTAGACCAGGCTGGCCTTGAACTCAGAAATCCTCCTGCCTCTGCCTCCCAAGTGCTGGGATTAAAGGTGTGCGCCACCACCGCCTAGCCAATGGCACACACTCTTAATCCCAGCACTTGGGTGACTGAAGCAAGAGGCTCAGGAGTTCTAGGCCAGCCTGGATAACATGGTGAGACCCTATATTTAAAAACAAAACAAAACAAAACAAAAAGCAAAACACCAGTAATGGTTGGAACTTGGTCATATCCTAAGTAGATGCTGGTAACAGCACACTTTCCATAGAGCGATCAAGGACGTTGGAACTGTGCAAGAGGAAGGCGCTCAACTCTGTTAGTGCCCTTCACCTGGCAAACGTCTGCCCCCTTTCCTCAGTCCCTCTCCCCAGCAAGCTTGGGTGTCTCCAGGACAAACAGCTTCCCAATCAGCCTTGGGAGGACGACACTTCTCACCCTGAAAGGGCACCGTGATCATTCATTCACTTGACCCTCACTTTGGTGTTTCAGCTTCAAACTGTTCCAAGCGTCCCCGTCCGTGCCAGCCAAATACGTGGAAGACAAAGACAAGATGCTGTCTCGAACCTTGCTGTTGGTGGAGCTAGCAGATGAGACGTGGCTAGTGACTGGACGGCATCCCTTGCCCATCATCACTGCAGCCACCTTCCTGGCATGGCAGTCTCTGCGGCCTTCAGACCGGCTGACCTGCTCTCTTGCCCAGTTTTGTAAATTGGCGAATGTGGACCTGCCCTACCCAGCTGCCTCTCGCCTGCAGGAGCTCCTGGCCGTGCTCCTTCAGATGGCCGGCCAGCTGGCCTGGCTACAGGTTCTAAAACTTAACAAGCGGTCGGTGGTGAAACACATTGGTGACCTTCTCCAGCACCGCCACATGCTGGTCCGAACGGCTTTTCGAGATGGAACAGCAGAAGTGGAGACCCAGCAGCAGCAGCAGCAGCAGCAGGGACAAGGACAAGGACAGCAGGACGAGGTGGGGGATGGTCCCTTCGATTTGCCCAAGAGGAAACGTCCCGCCAGTCCCACTCCCCTCCTGCCCCCCTGCATGTTGAAGCCCCCCAAGCGGACCCACACCTTGCCCCCCGAATCTGCAGTGACTGGCGATGAGGATATTTCAGATAGTGAAATAGAGCAGTATTTGCGCACCCCTCAGGAAGTTAGAGACTTTGAGAGAGCCCAAGCTGCTAGCCAGGCAGCCATGCGTGTCCCTAACCCTCCCTGATGCACGTTCTTTAAGGTGTCTTCAGTTCTGACTGCAATTTATTAACAGGCCTGTTGTGTTGCAAGAAATGACTCTTGGCTTTTCTTTTTTAAAGAAACCAAGAGTAGCCTTGCAGTTAATTGGACCAAGGTCCTAGAGAAGATGGGAGGCAGATGCGATGACTATGGTGGTGGGGTAGGGAAGTCCTGACCCGTGGTGCAGGTCACTGAGCCAGCTGTCTATACAGTCCAGGATGAATCCTTCCTAAGACTGTTAAGGAGTCTGTCTGTCCAGCTCTCTTCTACCCTAGTGTGCAGTAAACGCATTGCTGGGGTGAACGAGCTGCATCCTAGTGCTATCAACCATTCCATGAGCAGGAGCAGCAGTTCCTGGCTGGTGTCTGGTCTAGGCTCTAGTGGTTTGCAGTATTCATAAGACCCTTACATCATTAACAAAAGGACCATGGGTGGGCGACAGCTGTCGCTCAAAGAGTTTTGCAAGATTTTAATATATTAAAACAAAGAGGCATCTGCTGGAAAACATTCTATTGTATAAAACCAGAGCTTTTAAAATGTGTTTTCTTTGGCACTTCATCCCCTCCCTCCCCTTTCCCCAGCATATTGCAAAAAGCTCTCCAGTGCTAAGGCATTGGCAGGGTAAACAGCAGCAGCTCACGTGGGAGAGTAATACAAAGCTTTTCCTCTAATAGTGTCTGTGCAGCAAAGCATAAATAATGGGACCCATCTCAGCGAGTATGGCGTCTTCCCTGCTCTGTCCTCTCACTTGATCAGAGCTGGGATCCCTGCTACTTCCCAGTGCCCAAGGGTTCCTCTACTTCCATGTAGTTCTGTATTAAAAGGCATCTTGAGTTGAGGAAAATGGGGGCTGGAAGCATAGGCTCTTGAGCAGCCTGGACCCAGGCGCTGCCTCAGAGTGTGGTTGGGTTTCAGCGAGTTAGGAGGTGGTTTGGCATTTTGGGTTTCTAACTGAGGTTAGAAGTCAGATTATTAGCATGGCTTTGCCACAGGAGCCTCATGGAGGCATTTCCCCTCAGTCCCCCGGAGTTGGAGGGCTGGGAACAGACAGTGGGTATTATAATTAAGCAGCTAAGTGGAGCCACTTGCAGACCACTGTATAGGTTGTGAGATCCACATATCAGCTCCCTCCCCTTGAGTCTTAAGGCACCTGCTGGCAGTATCACTTCCCAGGTGTGTGGGGGTTCAGGGTTTGCTGTGAACTCTGCTGGAAAAACTGTGTACCACTCCCATAGTTAGGGATTCTGTCTCCCTAATGCACCTTTTCCCACCTGCCTGCCTCCTGAGGGACAAGCTCATCTCTAGAGCTGCCCACCACACTGCCCTACCCCTCCCACCCCCATCCCCCTTGCATAGTTAATCTGAAAGGCAGCACCTGTTACGCCCCCTGGCTCACCTGCTGGGATGGTTTCCCAAGCCAAAACTGGGAGAGAGGCCTGGGATCTTGGCAGTCACAGGATACCTTGCCGGGCTGGTGTGGAGAACCCAGTTCCCCGGTCTCCCTCTCATTTCCTGAGCCTACCTGGGCTGGGCTCTTCAACTCAGTTTATGGGTTACCCTAGGGACCGATGGATGTTTTATGCCTACCTGGCAGGATACCAAGAACTTGGCCACCAAAACTGGTCTGGGATTGTCTGTCGCTACTGCTGAGGGATAGTCCACAGTAGGGGCAAGCATCTGCCTCCCTCCCCTTTCCCTAGCCTGGGTAACTAATGATGGTGGACTCAAGGGCAGCATCAGCATGGCCGCCTTAAACCTACATACACATCAGTAGACGGCTTGGACCGCCCAAGAGGATTTGGGAGTAAACAAGCCCGCGTGACCCGCCCATCCTAAATCTGGACCTAGACGGTGGTCTCGCTTTTCCAGAGGCCAGTCTTCATGGAGCCTCCCGCTATGGCCTCTGCACCAGTTACACTGGCATCCTCATACTTGCCCCCTTTGGGGGCACCGTTAAGACTGGTAGTGTTGAGCGGATAGGAGCGGCGCTTGCTCTCCCTCTCCAGCGCGCTGCCGCTGCCCTTGAGGTTGTCACGGCTGGCGCTGCGGCGCTGCCCGGGGCGCCCCGTCTCAGCGATTGGCGCGGCGCTTGTGTCACTGCCCTCCGACGGCGTAAGCATGGGCTCACCCTCGAGTGGAAGACCGTCGCCTGGACTGTTGCGGCTGCTGCCCGGGTAGCTGTCAGACGGGCTGTTGTGCAAACTGCCGCTCTCACTGGACAACAGCTCGGGAGCTCCTGGGGACGTGCCCGCGCGCAACGCCTTGAGCCGGCTCTTACCACCAGTCTCTCCGGCTCGGTGCCCCTTGGCCCGACTCTTGTGTACTCGGCGCCCATGATGCAGGTTGTTATGGTGCCGGGGAGCTAGGCTGCCACGGGAGCCGGTGGGCTCTGGCTCTCCATCTCCGCGGGCGGCCACGCTTGCCTCGCACACCTGACTCTGGGCCACCTGCAGATTGGTGAGTTTGCAGGGGGGTGGCGGCGCGCGGCCACTGCTGCCACTTGGGGAGGACTTGAGAGAGGCTGGTCCCTCCCCCAACACTGGGGATCCATCCTCTGTAGCAGTCGGCAGGGCCCGGGCTGGGACATGGGAGGCCGAGGGCGAAGCAGGAGGGCAGCAGGCGCGCCAGGAAGCCCGGACATCTCTACGTCTGGCACAGTGGTGAGTGAAGACAAACAGACCAAGAGCTGAAGCTGCCACGCCGTACAGACAGCTACACACCACTCGGGGCAGCCAGCGCTGAGACACCGCCAAGGCACCACAAGCCCACATAGCCAGGTACAGGAAATGCGTGGTCATCAGCGCCCCCAGCTGGACTCCAGGAGAATATACGCCATCACCATCCTCTGGGGGCGCAGGTGTCCCTACTCCTGCGCTAACTGTAGCCAAAAGAGAACCAGAGTCATTCAGGAGGACGCCACTACTCCTGAGCCTGGTGGAACCCCTCAGCTCTTCCCCTGGCTCCAGAGAGATCCTGTTACCCTGCTTTGGATTCTGGGCCACATGGCTCCGTAAGTGAAGGCCTGCACACAAGAAGTAGATCCAGGTGATAGGCAGAATCAACGCCACCGGTATGTAGAAGGCACCAAGGCTTGGACGCCACACCAGCCAACAACTAGGGGGAGACAGAGAGGTAGTAGATGAAGAGTTTGGAGAGCGCCCTGGAGGCGGGGGCACAGGCTGGGTGGTTAATGAGGTAGGATGTGGAAGTAGAGAGGAGAGGCAGGACCTGGCTTAAGTCAGCATGCAGGGGCTCTCTGGCTGGGCGGAACAGCAGGCATGGGGCTGGTGTGAAGGTTGGGCAGGAAGATGGTGGTGTTGAGGTAGGAGGGAGTGGTGCTCACTAGGGACTGTGGTCCCGGTAGTTGTGGATGTTGACCGCAGCGGTGATGCCGCAGATTATGAGGGGGATCCCTCCAGCAATCAAGTAGAACCTGGGGAGGGGCAGCGGTGGGGCGGGGTTTAAAGGTCAGAGCGATGAACCACTGGAGATAAGGGAACCAGGCGCTCAGAGCCCTCAAACTGAGTCTCTGTCTTTTTCTCTGCTCTCTTTAAATCTGTGTGATTTGGGGAGGAGGGATGGGGCAGGTAGAGCTTGGCTAAAAACTGTTCTAAGAAACAAGAACCAAAGCAATCCCTCTCTCCCTCCCTAAGCAATCCCGGTGAGGGACCTTCCTTCCTTTCTTTCTTTCTTCCTTCCTTCCTTTCTTTCTTTCTTTCTTTCTTTCTTTCTTTCTTTCTTTCTTTCTTTCTTTCTTTCTTTCTCTCTTTCTCTCTTTCTCTCTTTCTCTCTTTCTCTCTCTCTCTCTCTCTCTCTCTCTCTCTCTCTCTCTCTCTTTCTTCCTCTCTCTCTCTCTTTCTCTCTCTCTTTCTTTCTCTTTCTTTTTTAAAATTTTTTTTTAGTATCCTTACCCAATGCCCTCTGGTGCCACCCAAGGATCTTGTACTCATCCCCACCCACCCCCAGCGTTGCCACACCCATCTTGGGTCTTGAGGCCCTTCTCCCAGCGGATAGCTGAAAGCACTCACCGGAGCATGGG
The DNA here is from genome assembly GCF_000001635.26 of Mus musculus. Classification (NCBI taxonomy): domain Eukaryota; kingdom Metazoa; phylum Chordata; class Mammalia; order Rodentia; family Muridae; genus Mus; species Mus musculus. The sequence goes on along the minus strand of NC_000074.6, from coordinate 27,119,840 downwards.
GCGAGGACCAGGCGGAGCTGCTTCCCCTTCTTCCAGAGGGGGTGCCCTCCAACTAAGCTCCTTGTGGAGGACTCGAGCCTTGACCCCCATCCAGAGCAGTGACGACAAGGAAGAGTAGTGCAGAGTGATGCCCACCTACAAGGTCAAGGCACCGAGGCTTGGGACCTGAGTTGCTGACTGGGCTATACCCTGGAACGTCAATGGAGCATGTTCTCACTATCCTCTCAGCTCCAGCAGCAACCCGCGGGGGGTGGGGGGGGGTCATCACACTGGTCCTAGCCCGTGTCCTCTCTGCTTCCATCCAGGGCTTTCTCCCACCCTAGGGATCCTCTGGGACCCAGGTGTAGCAGTCTGGCTGGTTCAAGACCTCTCCCCACTGCAATCCCCACTCTCCACTTAGCCCCCATCTTCAGCGATCTCGGAGCTAGCCTGACCTTTCCTGGTATTCTCCACATCACCCCTTCCCAGCCCTACAAAGCTAGCAGAGAGAACAGAGGAGCCGGGGCTAATCCCATGTACCTTGTTTCTGTTGTTATGCTTCTCCCCCCGCCCCCCAAGGCACCCTATATTTTAGAGTCCTTACCGCTTGACAAACCATTTGGTAGTTGGTGAGCGTGACGCCCCCCACGAAGACAGCAGAGGTCATGGCCATATGGAAACAAAGGTTCAGCAGCATGTGCCAACCCTTCCGGGACACGTGGATGGAGCTGCCTCAGGGGAAAAAAAAGTCTTTTATGAATGAGCTATCCAACCTCTCACAGGGTCTCAAGACCCCTGGGAGAGCCGAAAAGAGGAAGACACGTTCTCTATGAGCACATATATGAATGTGCTCTAGGCAATGGGGAAGCAGTCCTTCATCTCCCCACCCCCAAAATATGTTGTCGAACTCCAGGGCCTGATCAGGTTATGTGGACCTTCCTGAAGGAGAAACATCTGCCAGTCTATGGCAAGATCCTCCCCCGGCCCTGCCCCCCGGAGCAAACCCTCACCTGTGGTTGAGGATGTACGTGATGATGGTGGAGAAGAGACAGAGTAGCAGCAAAGCCGTGCAGGGGTACACGACGGGATGCAACCCAGCCCCAGAGCCTCCTGCCTCCCGCGGGAATGCATTCAGCTCCTGGAAAAGAGGGAGCGAGAGGGCTGAGCTGTCCCAGTCTGTCCCTAAGCCGATTTCCCTCGCACTGACCCCTGCCAGCCTCGACCCCCCACATCTGAATGCTTCAGTCCATTTGGTAGATAGAACATAAGTGTGGGGAGCTGGCCTCAGGGAACACTGGCCATCCTGTCTTCTCTCTGTCTTGCCCCTTTCAGTGTTCTGCCTTTCCGGGGGCTGCTTTTCAGATGCTCAGTTGAAAACTCAAGCGTATGGGGAAGGGCTGGGGAGATGACTCATGGTTAAGAGCACTGGCTGCTCTTCCAGAGGACCTGAGTTCAATTCCCAGCACCCACACAGCAGCTCACAACCATTTGTAACTTCAGATGCAGGGGATTTGACACCCTCACATTGATATGCATGCAGGCAAGACACCAATGCACATAAAATAAAAAGAAAGAAATCATAAAAAAAAAGAAAGTTCCAGAGGAAGACTGTCTGTAATACGGCCGTGTCTTTGCACAGTGTCAGCAAAAGTGTCAGCGTGAGGAGTGGGCCAAGGGAAGGGATGACTAGACGTGTTCCCAGGCTGCTTTTCAACTAGAACAACTCAGGTCACAATAAGTACATTGATACACACTCATTATTCTAGCATTTGGATGGCAGAAGCAAAGGATCATCAATTTAAGGTCAACTATATAGTGGGCTGGGTTACAAGAAATCCTATCTCAAAAATCAGAAACCACTCAAATGGCAGTGTGGCCCACATCTTTAATCTGAGCACTGCAAGCAGAGGCAGGCAGATCTCTGACTTTGAGGCCAGCCTGGTCTACAGAGTGAGTTCCAAGACAACTGGGGCCGCACAGAGAAACTCTGTCTCAAAACAACCAATCAAACAAACAAACCAACCAGCCAACCAACCAACCAAACAAAAAAACCCCAAAACAACAAAACCTCAAACCAACCAACCAACCCATACCAAAACCCAAAAGGGCCTGAGGCCAAAGCTAGATGGTTCGAGATCCCTCTTGAAAGATAAAGGGCGTGTTAGAGGCTAAAGGGTCATTTCCCATGAACTTTAACATCAGCAGAGCACAGGGTTGCTGTCCATTCTTTATTTTCTTGTGGCTTCAAGTGATCAAAGTCCCCCCAGTCCCTACCTCCCACACATATTTCCTTGCCTCCCTGCCCGCATCTCTGCACACTCTCCCTTCCCCCACCATTATACGCACCATAAGCACGGCCACATTGCCCAAGTGCTGGCAGTACAGGGAGCTGACGTTGGGCTGGCTGTAGCGGAGCCTGCAGCCTTCAGAACTCCAGCCTCCAGGCCCGTCCTGGTTCCACCAAGCTGCCATGGGGTCAGCTCCTTCAGCCCAGTGCCTCAGTGACACAGCCACGGGCTCCGTCAAGTTTCCCACACCACAGCCACCTGCAGGGGCAAGGATGTCCATGCAGACACATGAACCCGTCAGGAAGGTTGCTGAGAGTGGTAGGAGCATAAGGGGACAGACACTGCTGACCTGGGGACAGAACTAGAGACAGTCTGGGTTCAGGATACCCCAGGGAGACTCAGGCAGGGAGTGAGAGACAGACAGGTGACACTGCTTCTAACAGATTGCTAGATGACTGTCAGCTGAAGTGTGCACCCTCAAGGGAACAGGCACAATGGTCTGTGTTCAAACACTAGAAACTGTCTGTGCTCAGCTCACTAGAAACTGACACAAGCGAGGCACTTAACAAGTGTCCCCACCGAGACTGGAAAGAGCCTATTGTAGGAACAGGAAGGGATCCCGGGGTAGTGACAGCAACTCCTTCATGGCACACAGGAGACCCTGCATGACATGTAGAGGAAGGTATGTGTGTATATGTGTGTGTGTGTATACATGTATGTATGTATGTATGTATGTATGTATGTATGTTTGTATTTATGGTTATGATAAACCAATGGGGCCTGAAGGCGCTCTGATGTGTCTAGAGGTTTTTTTTCCAGAGGAAAAACCTGGTGACATTTAGGTCTCGTTGTAGAAGGAGGTTGCCTTGGCAACCAAGGCCAAAGTTTGTTAGGTAGAAGGAAAGACGGACTCGGAAAGACACATGTGGGCAGGCGGTGGGGGAGAAGCTGCTCTTGATGGGACAGCCCAATTAAGGCCAGGGCTATAGTGTTGGGGATCAGACGGTCAACAAGGTAGTGAATCCCTCCCCACTTCCAGTTACCCCTCCCGCTCTAGTCTCTAGCCTGTATGCTGTGTCTGGAAGCTCTGACTGCCCCTTGGGGTCAATTCTGTCTGTCCCACCTTTAAAGGGGACAATGCCATGGCTATTTTGCCCTTTTGGACACTTCTCACCAGGGCTGCTGGCCTATTGATCTGAGGAGCCTCTGGCTGGAACAGCTCAGGTGTGTGTGTGTGGGGGGGGGGTATTATTCAAATTCTCCACTACTCAGGGAGGCAACATCTATGGCCTTCCTGGTTTCCTACTTTTAACACCTGAGTATTAGGTAGCGCTAAACTTCCAGGATGCGCTCATGCCCTACTGCTTGCCTGACCAGGGGCCATGTGTGCCAGTGCAAGAAGCCTGGGGTTTGATGCAGAGGGAAAAGAAGCGAGGCTTTGTGTTTGTAGGCTTTCTGATATGTCAGATGCTCAGACTATAAAACTGCCCTTCGTCTGAGATGTAAAACCATGCCTCTTTAAGCTTCATCTCCACCAATCCCTTCTTTTATAGGACATCTCTATTCCCACCCTTCCCTGAAAAACTGGTAAGGTTTCTGCCATCCTCTGCTAACTGAACCATGGCAGTGGGGTGGGGGTGGGGGAGCCACGGAGGTGAGAAGGAGGGCAAGACAGACAGGCAGGAAGTTAGTCCCTTACTGGTTCCTGCAAATATGACTGGGGTGGCCACACCACGCCTCTTGCCAGGCCCAGCTGCTCCAGGACGGGAAGTGTTGTTGCCGTGGCTGCGGAAAAGACGGCCATTTCTGAAGACCAGCAGTTGCAGGGTGCAATCTGGAGGGACTGGGGGAGCCAGGGCAGCCGGAAGGGTTGAGAACAGGCTGGGGGGCAGCTGGATGGAGGCCAGGGCCACGCTATTCTGAGGGGACATAGGAGGTCCTCAGAAATACTCAGCAACCCTGGGCTTTGAGGTCTTCCAGCCCCTTCCTGTGTCCTGTGCGGTTCCCCCTCCCACCTCCCACCCTTACCACCTGACACCTGCATCTCAGTACCGCCCACCTCAGCTTCTAGTCCCCACACCCACCCACACTCTTCCCTTCCCCCGTGCCCACCTTGATGTGGAAGGATGACAGAGAAATGTTGGGCCTCCCAGTGGTGCAGCGGAACCTAAGCTGCTGATCAGCTAGGGGTTCGGGCTCCACTGGGGCATCCTGGCCGACGCTGCTTGGCTGTGCACCCGACACTCCTACCTCCCTCCTCTGGAAAGCCGTGCAAGTCAGACCCACGTAGCTGTGAGGCTTGATGAGGTAGGCCTCCAGTGCCACATTTCTTGAATTCTAGGGACAGGGAACTTGTCACCCAGTGTCTGAGATAAAGTGGTCTTTTTTGCAATACCACACATTTCCTCGCTTCAGATCTCCCTTTATCCTTCACTGTCTCTTCAAAGCATGGAAAGTCTTAGGTGTGCCATGGAGTCATCTATATGCACACTTGTGTTGTGCACACACACCCACATGTACACATGCATACACGTGTGTCTTCCAGCCACGGGCCTTCTTCTCTTGGAAGCATTGCTGCTCCAGTATGCTTGCTATCTTCTACCTGCTATTTCTGTTGCCTGCACCTCAGCTGTCAGGAAGGGTCCATGTCTAGCTCCCATATGTCCCCAAGTATCTAGCACGGCATCTTATATAGAGATGCTCTACCAGGCTAGAGATGTCACTGTCCCTCAGTGAACTTGTGGCACTCCTCATTCCATTCGAAGTGCTGTCCACCCTGCACAAAGCCTCCCTTTTCCTGCACCTCACACCCACTACGCTCCTATTTAACTTCGGCCAGCTAACCTTCAACTCAGCCCCCAGCCAGAAAGCCCCACACCGTGTCACCATCGCTGCCGGCAGTTCACAGCTGAGCTGTGCTTGCCACCATGCTACCAGAGCCTGCAACGTGCCCCGTGTCCCGGCGAGGGGGAGGCATGTCCCTTCTATGAACCAACTGCTACGCTCTCAGGCTCCCCTCCCCCAGTGCTAGCCCCTGAAGGGTCCCTCCCGCGCCAACCTACAGTACCACAGAGATGTGCTGGGCATGGGGGCTAAGAGCAGCTCCTCCGATTCGCTCCAGGGCACCCACAATGCCACTGCAGGCTTTGTCTTCTCTCTGGGCCAGCCACAGAAGGTGCTCATCCACCAGCATCAGGTTGCTGGCCATGTCCACCATCACCTCCACCAGCTGAGGGAGGGAGGGATGGAGGCAGGGCCGTTACCAAGGGCAGGGGTGGTATTTGGGACTCAGCATGAGGCTTGAGGTGACTGGAGGAGGCTCCAAAGGAGATGCTGAATCTCACCTCCTTGATCTGGTCAACGTAACCCAAAAACTTCTGGATCATCTGAGCCACATAGACCACGTCCATCATGTCTGAGAAGCTGGCGGCCTCTGCGGTATACACTCGCAGCTGGTGGGCCAACGTCAATGCATTGGAGGCGTTGATGGGCATCTGGGGGTGTGTGTTTGGGGGGGGGGAGAAGATCAGCCTGATTTCCCCTTTCTGTTCCAGAACTAGCCTCTGGGATTCAGGGCCAACATGGGAGAGGAACCAAGACCATCTACTGAGACCGTCATGGTCAAAAGTGTCCATGAATCCCTGATCATCACAACTCTAGGCTATTCAAGTCAAGTACCACCAGCCTAAGGATAGTAATAAGGCTATAAACCAATGTGATGGTGGATAGGGAAGACAGAGGAGAGGAGAGGCCTGACCCTGGGAAAAGAAAAGCACCAAGGGATTAAAAAAATAAAAAGGTGTCAGTCCACAGTCCTTGCTGTTACCTCCTTTTTGAGACAGGGTCTCGTTATATAACTGGTCATCCTGGAACTCACTCCATAGACCAGATTGGGCTTGAACTCACAGAGCCCCACCCCCCTCTGCTTCTGAGTGCTGGGATAGAAGGCATGCACCACTATGCCTGGCAGCTGTACCCACTCTTAATGCACACCCAGGAATCGAGGTACAGCCTCCCTTACGAGGCATCAGGCTCCATCCCAGCCAATTCCAGGAATCAAAGTTTGGGGGGGGGGTGCCCCAGCCTCACCAGCACAAAGGTGTAGAGCACCCGAGTGATGTCATTGGTGTACAGACAGTGCGAGTAGTCCCCTGGCTCCCAGCGGCCAGCTCGGTCACACCTGCGTGAGGCTCGGGTACCCGGGGCTCCCCCACTCAAGGGCACAGAGGTGAAGGGGTACTGTAAACAGGACTGGTAAGCCGTGATGCCAGCCAAGGTTCGGGGCCACCTAGCGGTAGAGTTAGGAAACTGTTAGGACCAAGGCTCTTTGGGACAAACACCCTCCCCTCCTTAACCCTGTCCCAGGACTGTGACACCAGACCACTGGAGCTTAGTGCAGGGTTCAGCAAAGGGTATCCTGGCAGACTTTAAGGGGTTCCCAAGTTCTGCTTTCTTTCAGATTGTTCAGACAATGCTACTGCAGGCAATATGTGGGGGTGCAGTGCAGGGATTCACAGACAAGATCTGCCACTAATTGCCACAATATGCTGATTGTTTTTGTTTTTTATTTTGATTTTGGTATTCTCAGCTCTACAGTACGGAATACTGTAATAATAACTGCCCTCCATACAGAGGGCCTCTTTTGCATACCAAAATGGGAAGAAGCAAGGAAAAAAGGCTTATTTTCTTGAGATGTAACAGCAAGACAGTGGGTTAAGTGACAAAAAGGGAGGCGTTGGGACTGACTGGGAGGAAGAAAGCAAGTGGGTGGGAGCTGGAGAAATGGCTCAGAGCTTAAGAGCACTGACTGCTCTTCCAGAGGTCCTGAGTTCAATTCCCAGCAACCACATGGTGGCTCACAACCATCTGTAATGGGGTCTGATGCCCTCTTCTTGTGTGTCTGAAGATGGCAACAGTGTATTCATATAAATAAATACATCTTTAAGGAAAAAAAAAAAGAAAGCAAGTGGGTGCCCCTCATCATTTGTGCTCTCAGAAGGTACAGGTGCAGGGCTGGGGACAGGGTGGGAAGAGAGGCAGCCATTTAAAAAGCAGAGGCAGCCAACCTGAAGTCCCCACGGTTGTTGGTCACCCGCTCTGCAGGGCAGTAGGAGGCAGAGGTCTCCAGCACTACTATCTCCACCTTCTTGCTGGTGTTGCCTTGGACTGTGGACACGGAGCACTCCCATTCACCAGAGGCCCACACACCAATGTGAGACAGGGTCAGCTCACTGCAGGGGAGGAGGAGGAGCTGGCTTTGGGCTCTGGTCAGCAGCATCACCATAATCACCATCACCACCATCATCAATTTTCATTATCGTTATCATTATTAGTCAACTTGACCCAAGCTAGGGTCAACTGAGAAGACAGAACGTCAACTAAGAAAATGCTCCTATGACAGAAGCATTTTCTTCATTCATGTGGGCAGGGTCACTCCTAGACAGGTGATCCAGGTCCGGAGTTGTTTAAGAAAGCATGGGGAGCAAGCCAGGAAGCGCCCCCCCCCCCATGGCCTCTGCTTCAGCTCCTGCTTCCAGGTTCCTGCCCTGCTTGGCTTTCCTTCCTTTCCTCCCCACGTTGCTTTTGGACATGGTGTTTATCACGGCAACTGAGACACTCCAGCCTCGACTCCCCTCCATGGCCCCTGGACAGCCCACCTACCTATGCCTTGTCCTGGGACAACAGCTCAGGTTCTTGTTCTAATGGGATGAGAGATCCCTGTGCGCACATACTCACTGTCTTCTGATTGGAGGGGCTCTGCGGGCACTGTAGAAGCCCCTCCAATCAGGAGGCAGTGAGGGTTTAGTTCTAAACTCTACTCAGACCATTTATGATTGCATCTTAGCTCTCTGTCACCGGGTGAATATGCCTGGCCCAGGGAGTGGCACTATTTGGGGGTGTGGCCTTGTTGGAATAGATGTGACACTGTAGGTGTGGGCTTTAAGACCCTCATCCTAGCTGCCTGGAAGTGAGTATTCTGCTAGCAGCCTTCAGATGAAGATGGAGAACTCTCAGCTCTTCCTGCACCATGCCTGCCTGGATGCTGCCATGCTCCTGCCTTGATGATTATGGACTGGACCTCTGAACCTGTAAGGCAGCCCCAATTAAATGTTGTCCTTTATAAGAGTTGCCTTGGTCATGGTGTCTGTTCACAGCAATAAACCCCAAACTAAGACACTCTCTATAATCTCTCTCTCTCCCCCTCCTCCTTTTCTCCCCCCTCTCCTAGGAGCATGTCTGGAGGGCAATGGCAACTGTGGCTATCTGTCTCCATGCCCTCCACTAGAGAGGGACAACAGAGCCCGTACCTGGTGATGAAGGTGCAATCATGGATAAGGTTTTCAGCAAGGACGATGCCGGCCTGCTCATCGCTCTCCATAGGAGCCCCATTGTGGTACCAGTGGATCCGGGTATCGTTGCCCAAGTAGCTGGCTGAGCACTGGAAGGGCAGGCGGTCACCCTGGAACACCACTTGGCGAAGGGATGGGATGAGGTAGTGGGTGTGCAGTTCCAGGGCCCCTTCTGTGCATGAGACATCAGGGATGATGCCTGAGCTCAAGCACGAGAGAGCCCAGGTCTGTGAGTGGCTCCACTTAGTGCCTTAATTGTCCTTAAAGGGCAGCACAGGGCGAGAGTAGGGAGAGTGGGGACCCACAGAGCAGGCCCAGACCCTCTGCCTCTAGTGATCTCTGGCTGGGAATGAAAGGAGTCAGAAAGAATCCACCCAGGAAAAAAAAAAAGGGAAACAAAGAAGTGTATGGTGGTGTTATGCAGAACGGGAGACCAGATGAAAATATAAACAAGCAAACAGGTCTAGAAGAGGTTAGGCATGCTGGCGGAGAGCCACCCCATGGAACTCGGTCCTGGAAAACATGGTCATCATATAACCACATCCCATCTGTAACCCAGAGAGCCTTGCCCTAGCAAGCTGTGGGTAAGGGACCTGCTCTTTGGGGCCTGGGACAGGTTCCTCACCACAGCGAAGCTGGGACTCCTGGAGGCTGCTCAGGGCATGGGCGTGCAGGGCACTGGGGTAGGCACAGAGTGTGCGCTCAGACAGCTGCAGGGAGTGATTCCGGGCCCAGGGCAGCAGCCAGCGCAGGCGGCAGTCACAGGTCAGAAACTCAGTACCAAAGTCCCTGCGGGGCAGGCACAGGGAACAGTGTGGGCTCACACGGATGAGACTAAGCAGGTAAGGGCTGAAGAAGGCAACCTTGGGTATATGTGTGCCCTGCTGCCCAGGATATGACTAATTTGGGGGCACTTCTGGCAGTCTGCCTAACCAACAGGCATGATGCTCCCCCGCCCCCCTCGGGGCTAGAAATGGCCACACAATCAATCAATGTGTTGAATAAAGAATGGGAGTTTGAGAAGAGGCAGTGTGGGGTGGTGGGCAGGTAAGGTGGTTGCTCACAGGATCTGGGAGTTTCTTGAGGGGTAAGGCAAGGGCTGAGTCCCTGGTTCCAAATGTCTCCATTCTAGGCAGAGGAAGAGACGGGGGGGGGGGGGGGGGGGGGGAGGGAGGGGGAACTACTGTTCCTGTATTGGGAAAGATACTCACACAATCTTAAGGGCTGGCAGCTCATCAAAGACCCCAGGTTGCAGACTAGAGTAGATGTTTCCAGATATGTTTCTGCAGAGGGCAGGGAAGGGTGAGATAAGATCTCAGGGACCCCCTGGGCCAAGCCAGAGACAGATGGAAGGAGAAACGGGTCTGGCCCAGCCTTTTTCCTCCCAGGTCCTCCCCTCCCCTCCCTTTCCGCATTTCTCTCCCTCCCCCTCTCTGAGGCCTATCACTCACAGTCTGAGAAGTCTAGGGAGCCCTTGAAATGTCTCAGAGGTGAGACAGCCAATCCGATTGTTGGAGAGATCTCTAGAGAGAGAGAGAGAGACACACACACATCAACTCAGCAAACCCTCAAATACATCAGGATGAAGATTCTCTTCGGAGACATTCAGCAGGAGATTCTGTGGGCAGTAGGCTTGGGCCCAATGCCACAGCAAGCTGGAAACACCTCCACGTTTGGCCCCAGCCAATGTACTGAGGAAAGGCTGGGTGTCTGAGAAGGGACAGGGCAGGGTTGGTACTAGGGGCGGGTGCTTGGGGTATCTGGGAATTTCTTTGTGGATAAGGAGAGGGGCTGTGTGTAGAGTGGGCAGGGCATGCTACTCACAAGCGTTTTAGCTCTCCCAGACCTAGGAAGGCTCCAGGCTGCACAGTGCTGATGACATTGCTCCTCAGGTCCCTGTGGGAAGCAATGAGGAGACCTTCACACTTTTGTCTGAAGGATGCCCTGCTCCTTGGGTGGGACATTTTGTCACCCCAGTTGCTGTCTCTGTGGAGCTTGGTTTCTTTCTACATCTGCTTTCCTAAACCCCACCCAACGGGTCTTTTCAGCCTCAATAGTCACCAGTAAGGCGTACTGGTCAGAGAAATGTCTGTGAGCTAGAGTCCCGTGAAAAAGGACAAATCTGCACTGAAGCCCCCATGGACTAATTCACTGGCCGCTTGTCTAATGATGACAGAGAGCTGTGTTACAAATGGAAAGCCACAATTATCTTGGGCTATCTTTAGTTCCCTTAATAGCTACTTTGTATTCAGCCAAACTTCCTTTTGACTATCAGCTAAGACCTTTGTGACTTAGCAGATAACCCAAAGCTAAGAATGTCCTCAGATAGCATCTGAAGCCTAGAACGGCTGATCTCTCCACCCTGCTGTAATATCTACCTGTTTTCACTAATTTGGTAAATGCATTGATTTATTGATTTCTTTGTTCTGGGACTATAAAGTTTATGTCACCTCTTCCATGTCATTTGGGGCAAGTGGAATCCATTCCCCTGAGCCATGGTCACCCATCTGTGGCTCAGAACCATCTACGTCTTACTCCTTTGGGACAAGAGCTGTGTTTTATAGCAACATATCTGAGATGATACAGGAGGCAAGAGATGGGATAGGAAGGGCTTTGGATGGGGAAACAGGGACAGTGGGTTAGAGAAAGCTTTGCATTAAGAAATAGAAGACTTGGTTTCCCATGGTCGTTCAACAGAGCCACTCGAGATCATAGAGGGCAGCTCTGAGGAGCCTTTGAAACAGGTATACCAAGTCAATCAGAGGAAGTTTTCCAGTTATTCTATTCCAACAGTGTTTGTTCTGCCCCACTTCCCCTTTCTCTCTCGCCTGGGAGGAAAAGGGCAGTAAGGCTGATGGGTGAGCAATGCACTGTGCCCCTGTACAGCTCCAAGCTAAGCCAATCATGGGTCCAGATGAGGCCCAGGGCTCATAAAACCTATGCAATGTCTTCAGTCTCGTGCCCCACACCCACACCCCCACTGATGCCACGAGGTGGCAAGGAAGCTGCCTTCAGGCTGAGCAGGTCACAGCAGGATGGATGATGGCTCCTGAGAGTCATCCCCACTCCATATGAAGAAACGTACCACAGATGAGTCTCACAGCAGTCTCTGACTCCCAGTTCAGGGGCTCAAACATGATGCAGGAATTCAACTCTTGACCTTCCCTCTCCTCCCCTCCCCAGCTGCTGCAGTGCCTCCCCACCCCCAACCAGGAGGACATGCCTATCTAATGCATCAGCCCATACCTACCATGCAAGCCTCCACACTAAGGGCCAAACTGGGTACCAGTCTACTCATCTTCTGCATTATCCTCTATGCTGTGCATGGCTACAGAGGGCTACAGATCATGACACACCTACCCAAAGCTCCACCTACCCAACGCTCCACCAACCCCCCACCCCCACCCCATCTTTTCTAAACTAACACAGACTGAAACTGAGGCTGCCTATAGCACTAAGTAAGGCTCATCTTTTCTGCTCCTACTTAAGAGAGCCTGGGAGCCGGGAAGCAGGGAGTGGGTGAGGAGCCATTCCTGGAGGGGAAGACGGCAGAATCTGACAAAGATATCTGGGGGTCAACTTGGGGTCAACGTGGTTTCCAAAGCTCAGCCATTCCAGCCAAGGCTGAAGGCCTTGGAGACAGCTCTGAATTATGGACAGGAGAGAGTTAACTCAGCTATGTCCCTGCTGGGTAAAAGGAAATGGGTGTCTGGGGATGGGGAGGGGCTGTCCTGTCCCACCAGGAGGCCTGTTTGTGCAGTCCCTGTTGGGGAAAGAAACACTGAGAGACAAGAGGCAGAGATGAAGTTCTACTTAGGCTGTTTGTACCTCAGCTCCCTCTCACACAGAAGACTCGGATGAAGGTGAGTTCCGGTAAGGAAGAAGGGGACGAAGAAGGGGACGCTAACATCAGGGCTCATCGTCCTAGAGAAAGCCCCAGCTGTGGGGTGGTGCCTCGGTGCTAGGCATAAGCTGAGAATGTGGAAGGCCCTGGCCTGGTCCTAGATTGCCTGAATGCCCAGTCAAGAGGACAGAGTAAGTCCCCCTGCCCAGGACTGCCCTTCCTGTGTATCACCGCGCACCCCCCTTGACTGTCAGGCTCCACCCTTCCATTCCACCCTCTTCTGTTGATCCAGCCTGTGCCCCCTGGCCTCTGCTGGGGTCTGGCCATTCTCAGGGATCTGCCTCCACCCCCTTGCAGGGGCGGGTAGAGGGAAACACATTCCTCATTGTGTGTCACTTCCCTTCATGGGCTGCCAAAGGGGCAGCCCCCCGCCCCTTCCCTCTCTGCTCACTTGTGTTTATTCTCATTTCCTCCTCCCCCCCCAACCCCACCCCGTGAACCCCACCCGCCTGTCCCACTGATGCTCTGCAGATGGGAGCAAGGCAGCCCTGGGGCCCCAGCCCCTCTCCCTGCCCTGTTTCCTGCAGCTGAGCCACTCAAGGCCCTCTCTATAGGGCAGCTTCCATGGAGACAGGCAGTGGGTCTTCCCCTTTCTTCAAGTCGGGCTCAGAGGTGACCAAGATGGTCTCTTGTAGTTAGTTCCCTAGGGGGTGGGCCAGCCCTGGGACACCAGGTTTTGGGGGCAAATGCAGGGGGACTGCTTCTTGGGCTGAACCCTGACAGCCCAGTGGGCCTAGGGACAAGCCAAGTCTCCTGGTCCCCGAATAAGGGAAGTGGCTCAGGGCTGTACCTCCCCAGGGACAGGAGGAAATGCTACCCCAGGAACTGTATGTTTTAGAAATCCAAGGCTCTTTTCAATTGGCTGTTCTGAACCCTTCCTGTTTAATACTGTTGGGGAAAGCTGATGAAGGCCTCGACTCCCACCCTAGAAGAATGTTCTACACTTAACACTGGGCACGTGGTCTTGAAGGGCCGTGGAAGAACCCTTGCTCCACAGAGCTGAGGTTGGGGCTTAGTGGGAGAGAGCTCTTACCTCATGTGTAAGCCCTGAGTTCCACCCCACAATGAAAAACACTCTCCCAGCACTCAGGAGGCACAGACAAGTGGACCTTTATGAGTTTCAGATAGCCTAGTCTACATAGCAAGACCATGGTTAAGAGAGAGAGAGAGAGAGAGAGAGAGAGAGAGACCCTAGCTCCAGATTATCTAAGCTAATCCCCCATTAATTAACTAGCTGAGGTCACAAGCCAAAGTAACCAGTCGAAGGACACAGAGCTGTTTCTAGAATATGGATTGCATGACTCCCCGTCTATTTCCTCAGAGCTCTGGACCTGGGGAAGAGGTGCTGCACCAACAGAGTGTCCCTATCCCCATTGCCTTTTGTCCAATCTTGATCATATGCTAGCTGCCCTGACTCCAGGCACACCCTTCTCCCACTATGAGTGTCAGCATGAAGGGAGGGACCCCTGACAGCAAAGGTAGATGGAGACTTCTAGGGCAGTCATGCCCTGTGAGCTTTCCACAACCTGAGTGTGGGCGCGCAGCAGGGAGAGATCAAAGCTGGCCGTGGTGGTGATTCCAACCTTCCATCCTGGCACTTCGGAGACTGAAGCAGGAGGATTGTGAGTTTTGAGGCCAGGCCACCGCTATCTAACCAGAACCTGTCTCCAAAAACCCAAAAACAAGCAGAAGCCAAAGCAAAACAAAACAAAAGGCCCACCAGGTAAAAGTTCCCGAAAGAACTCCATCATATAGCCTAAAAGACAAAAATATCAAGTATCCATCAATGTATAAATAAGTAAAAGATTTAAAGAACACTATGTTCAGTGAGTGAGCTACTTATTATTTGCCCACAAAGGGAAACCAGTGCTGATAAAGCAAGGATGAACCTGGAAAATGTTAACATGGGCTGAAAGGATCTAGTTATAAAAGATCACATATTGTATGTCTATTTATACATGTCCAGAACAAGCAACTCCATAAAGATGGGAAGGATATTAGCGGTTGCTTAGGTCTGGCAGAGGAACGGAGACCGACAGTTAATGATTCAAGTTTTCTTTTGTGGATGATGAAAATGTTCTAAAATTAGATGACAGCGACGGTTACACAATTTTCTGAAATATATCAGGGCTCACTGGATCATGCACTTTCAATGGGCGATATAAATTACATCATGTTGGAGGTGTCAAAAGTGTGAGCTGACGTGGCTATGTGTGTGTGACTATGTATGTGTGACTATGTGTGTGTGACTAAGTGTGTATGACTATGTATGTATGTATGCGCTCACACGCCATCCAGACAGAGTAGGGTTGCACAGAATTCACTCCTCTTAGCCCCCACAGACCTCCCTGCTTGTAGGTCTGAAAACCAAATTATAGGCTTGCTGGCCACACAGCAACTTGCCCTGAGCCCTACAAGGTTTCCAGAGTTCAACTTGAAAGCGCAGGCTGGCTGCAAAACTGGCCAGGACACCCCTGCCGGTATAGAGGTTGCTCGGGGAAGAAAAAAAAAGAATCTTGTGGTCAAGGAAACCCATTATGGTCCCAGCCTCTCACCTTCCCACCATCTCCAGGGCTTCTGCTCCTGAAACCTTCTACAGGTATTTATTGAGCACATACACTGTGCCCGGCACTTATGCTGACAGAGGCAAACAAGAGGGGGCTGTCCCTGACTTTGTTAGCCATCTCCCAGGGCTTCAGCTGTACTGGAGGCCAGGACAGCTTCTCCTTGTCATCCCTCCCCAGTGTTAGTGGGAACAAGAACGGAATGGAGAGACAGAGCCCCAGGCCTCACCCTTGGCCCCGCCCACAGATTAATAGAAACCACCTGGCTAGAGAGTTGCCCTGTTCGTTCCCATGAGCATCTGCTTCTAATGAGTGCCCCGGCACCCTCTGCATACCAGCCCTCAGGGCTCATTAATCTCATTAGGCAATGACAAATCACACCGAGCAGAGCGAGCTCCCCTCCTTGGGCCCTCTGCTCCAGCCTCACACAAGCCTCCGTGGGTCCACATCCACGTGGAGTCTCACACCCTTCTGCATACTCAGTCTCTCTCTCTCTCTCTTTTCTCCCTTGACCTCTTCTGGGGCATGTCTGTCCAGTGGCCGCATGGAGGCATCTTCATAGAGCCCTGAAGATTTATCTACCAACCCATTCCTCGTTATATGTGCTTGGTGGAGGATCCAGACGGAGACACATACAAGGAAGGAGCCCTCCACGAGAGGGTGGGGGTGGCTCTATGGCACACTACTTGTTTAACGTGTGTGGGGCGCTAACCAATACATCACCAGCACTACAAACGACGAGAGCTGGGCTTAGTGACTGACACACAGGTGATTGCATCTGTAGTCTCAGTACTCCAGAGGACCTTGGACTAGACACGGAGTTTTAGGGTCTCAGAACAACTGGGGCCTGCAAAACGGTTCTGCAGGGGAAGGTACTCGCCACTAAGCTTGCATCTTAGCCTCAAAACCTATGTGGTGGACCCCAGTAAAATGTCCTCTGGTCTTCATATATGTCCCTCGACATACAAAAGAAAGACACATGATGAGAAATCTGGACAACTACACATAGCAAATACCTTACATGTACAGAAGTCTTTACAAAGGAAGAACACTGCCTTCACTGGGAAAGCCTATGCTCAGAAGTACTGTATCAATGAACTAACTCATTTATCCCTGTAGCAACTTTTCAGAGAATTCCTAGCTCCATTCTCCACACAGTGTGTCAGGCAAGGCTTGTGGAAGTGCTCAAAAACAAAGGAAAAGAACAGGATTTGATCCTGAGCCTTTTATTGGTTTGTTTTTAGAGGGTCTTCTGTAAAGCTATGTAGCCCAGGCTAGCCTGGTCCACATGATGAGTTCTAAGCCATCCTCAAACTTGCAACAGCATCTCTGCCTCTGCCTCCCTCCCCAGGGCTGGGATTACAAGTGTTCTACGATGTCTGGCTACCACAGTTAGCCCTGGCGTACACTTATGTCAGTTTCTCCCCTGTCCCAAATGTCTTTCCTTTGGGTCACAAACAGACTGAGTCAGGCTGAGGGGCCATAAGGAAAAGTGCTTTAGGCACGTCTGGTCCTTCTATACAGTTCCTTGGCTGTCCATGAGCTTCCTGTGGCAGACAGGATCTTTGGTTCATCATATCCAATTGATAGAGATAGAGTCCCCCTGGATCCTAGATCCACCACTAAGATCCTTTCTTTTTGTGTTTTTCAAGACAGAGTTTCTCTGTGTAGCCTTGGCTGTCCAGGAATTCACCCCATAGATCAGGCTAGCCTCGAACTTAGAGATCCATCTCTATCTCCCAAGTGCTGGGATAAAAGGTGTGAGCCACTAAGATCCTAAACACAGCCACTTCTGCATGCAATCTGCTTCTCTTCTTCTGTCCTCCAATCTCACATTCACGCTGATGTCTCTGTCACCGACACACACACACACACACACACACACACACACACACCCTTTCATCCATTTGCAAAGACCTGATGGGCTCTCAGCTACAGCTTACCACTGCAGTGACTAGACCAGATCCCAAACCTCCCATAGGACAGGATGCCTGCAGATCGTGGGATGTGGAATGGACATGGTCTCCGCTGCCCATGCCTAGACATCCGAGTCCTCCCACTGGACAGAGGGATCAGTGTTTCCTGGACACCAACTACACACCAGGATACGATGTCACAGTTGTGATGAATAGGCCCACAGTCTGGGGGTCATCTGGTGCGTTGGCTCCCAAGCTCAGATGAGCATGAGAATTCCTTTCCTGCTGGGCAAAACTCCCAGGCCCCATCTCATCCAGTGATTTACCAAGTCCAGGAATGGGACCCAAGGCTTGCATTCCTTACGGGCCTTCTCCCTACCTTAGCACAGTGGTGGGTCATACACCCATCTGGCTGTGTGTCGTGGTGCGCACTTACAGAAATGGCTCCTTGTGGGGAGAGTCATTTGAATACAGCATTTCAAGGCCATCCTGAGCCACTCCGTGAGACTCCCATATCAAAACAACATGCAAACTACTAACGTTAGATCCTGCTAACATGAGTGCCCCATGGAGGTGTTCTGCAGATGTACAGTCAGCTGGCCTTAACGAGACCACTTCAACATTGCAGTTGGATATCCTGTAATCAGCTGAAGGCTCAGGAGAAAAATATCTTTATTAAGAAGAAATTCTAGCCCAAGACGGTAGCATCTTTCTCTGTCGAGACCCACAGGTTGAGAACCACTGCTCTAGGCATTTTTTTTTTTCCTTTCTTCTTCATTTTCCTTTTTTGAGACGGAGTTGACTATATCTTACACTGGCCTTGAACTCAGTCTGCATCCCCAAAGAGCTGAGAGCCCATTTCGTCTCTACAAACAATTTATAATTATATTCGCATATAATTCCGGTTGGATTCATACTTACTGTACCAGAGGCTAACCCTAAACTCCTGGTCCTCAGGAGTTCAGGGGTTATAGGCATTTGCTACCACATCTAGTTTACAGGTGCTGGGTGGTAGCATTTTGTCTAAGCTCTGCCCCACAGTAACCTGGCAACAGCCAGGTGTGCCTGACTCACTATAAAAGGGGCTGCTTGCCCCTCCTCTCTCTTTTGCTCTTGCTCTGTCCTCTCACCCCTCCTCCCTCACCCCCTCCCCCTCTCTTTTCAGGAGCTCATGGCTGGCCTCTCCTCCTCTACTTCTCTACTCCCTGACTCCCTCTCTCTGCCTTTCTCTGTCTCTACCATCCTCTCAACTCCTCCCCATCCCAATGCCCTGGATAAACTCTATTTTGTACTATGCCATGGTGTGGCTGGGCCCTCAGAGGCACCCCCTTCCCCCACACCTAACTACACCTCCACCACACATATTCCTTCTCACCTTATCTTTTTATGAATCATAACACTGGGAACTGAACCTAAGGTCTGAGGCCTCAGAGTTGGGAATTCTCGCCGTATCTTTTCTCATGGCATAGCTGGGTATTCAACAACTTGGCAATCAAGATCTCTTTTCAGGTACTTCCTCTGAAGGACCCTGGCTGCAGGCTCCCTGTCCGTGGTGCTGGGAAGAAGAGCCTAATTTGGTACTTTGTACAGGTAGAAAGGAGAATAGGTAGCCATGGTGTCTCTGAAGGAAAAGAAGACATAGGAAACAAGAAGACAGATGGGAGATGTCGAAGGGCCGCTTGAGATTCACAGATGTGCTCAACTATGGGTGCTAGGAAGGAAAACATATAGGCTTGCCTTTCTCCCAAAAGACCCCTGAAGAGATGCTTGGTTTCCTGCCCTCTTTAAATCAAGACATAAAAAAACCTGGTGGTGGTGGTGGTACACACACTTTGAATCTCAGCACCCGAGAGGCAGAGGCAGGTGGATCTCTAAGCTTGAGGCCAGCCTGGTCTACAGTATGAGTTCAGGACAGCCAGCGCTGCACAGAGAAATCCTGTCTTGGGAAAAAAAAATCAAGACAGATCTGTTCCCAAATGCTCAATCACATATGGAAGAAAGAACTTCTTTCCTCACTTGTAATCCTAGCATTTAGTGGGCTGAAGCAGGAGGCTTCAGAGCCCAGGGCTAGCCTGGGCTACAATAACAAGGCTATCTCAAAAAAAAAAAGATCCAAACAGAATATGCTATTAAAAGCTAGATGGTGCAGACTGTGGATGGAGTGGGGACCCAGGCTCCCTCTAGAACCGTGCTGTGCAACATTCTATGTCAATGGCACCATCTGGGGTTGGGGGGAGGATTTCTTTGAGCCTCAGACCTGAGCTAGAAGCTAGCCTTCTGTCATTATCACAGATAGGAGCTGCAGAGTCAGAGGACCCTGAACACAGACATACAGCCCTACACCACCCCACACCACCCTCGTCTCCCTCCCAGGGCCTTCTATTCCTGGCCTGCCCCAGATTAGAGTTTTAGGAACCCATGTGGACTTGACCACTCTTGTCTCCCACCAAGAACACCTTGGTGGATTTAGCAAACTTTTCACTTCCCCTGTGAAGTGGGTGGGAGGGAAGGGGCTTTTATAAGAAAGCAGAACACGGTTAAGCGAACTCTACCTGTCTGTTGCCCTTGAACTCTCTAGTCTTGATGACACCTCCTTTGTTTGTTTGTGTTGTTGTTGTTGAGACAGGGTTTCTCTGTATAGCCCTGGCTGTCTGGGAAATCACTCTGTAGACCAGGCTGGCCTTGAACTCAGAAATCCACTGCCTCTGCCTCCCAAGTACTGGGATTAAAGGTGTGTGCCACCACTGCTCGGCTGACACTTCCTTTGAAGTTGTCTGAAAGAGGCTCTCAGACTCCTCTGGGGTCACATGCACAGATTGCGCATGATCTCCAGCACACCAGCGGCACCCTTCTCTGTTTGTATTTTACATCACACTGACCCAAGGCTTTGGAACCAAATGGTACAAGAGGGAGTCAAGGGCCATAATGCATGAATTAGGAATGCCTTGGAGAAGGACGCCAGGAGGATATGGGTGGAAAAGAAAACAAGAATCAGTCCCCGGAAGAGAAAAAGAGCCCAGGATTCTTTCATATAAGGCAGTGATTCTTGACCCGTGGATCAAATGACCCTTCCTCACAGATCACCTAAGACTGTCGGAAATCATATTTACATTATGATTCACAACAGTAGCAAAACTACAGGTATGCAGAGGCAATGAAAATAATTCCATGGGGGTCATCACAACATAAGGCCCTGTTTGAAGGGTTGCAGCATTAGGAAGGCTGGGAACATGGGTAGAGGGGGACAAGAACCCAAAGTGATGGCACAGGCTGGGTTCTGGAAGTATGGCCGTTGGTTGAGGCAAACTCTCACTTGGCAGGTTAAGTGACTTAGTCCAGTCCTCGGGCACAGCAGAGCCCTCAGCCTTTTACGGTCTCACATCTCTAATTCCTGTGGCCCCCTGGCTCCTGCTCAGTAACTCTCCCCCCAAAGGTCCCTAACCAGCCCCAGGGGTCATCAGTATGGGCTGAGGGTCTCAAGGAGGGAGTAAGGACACTTCTCTCCAAGTGCACCGTGAAATCGGTGGGGGAGGGGATGTGCGAGTCCCCCACCCTCAGTCCAGGCCCTGGTTGTTGGTTTGTTTTTCTGGATGGAGGAAAGGGCGCTCAGTCACATTAAGTCTCCCTCAGCCATTTCATGCTGGGCTGCCAGCTGGGGGAAACTGGGAGATTGGCTAGAGGGCTCACTCTGCCCTCTTAGCTAATTGCTCATTAAACAGTATTAATGAGCTTCCCTTTGCCCCACCTCTGCCTAGATCAGGGAAGAGACCTTACTTTGCCTTAGATCCCCAGGCAGTCCGTACTGAAGAGCCCGTTTCTCCCTCTCCCAGACCAGCAGCTCTGTCCTCTAAACTAGCTCTGGCTCTGCAGGTCCCAGTCCCTCTCTACCTCTTCCTCCCCAGAGTGACCATCCTACCCTTTGTTATCATGCCACCCCCACCCCACCCCCACCCCACCTTGCCCCAATACTTCCAGCACTTACAACTTCTCCAACAGGGACAGTCCCAAGAAGGATCCATTGCGGAGCCCAGTAATCTTGTTGTTGCTCAAGAGCCTGAAGGGACAGAAGGAACATAGATACGTGCTATTAGAAGCTAGGCAGTGCCAAGTGTAGGCAGAGCGGGGACCCAGGTTCCCAAGATGGCCGTGCGGCACTGTGTAAATGTTGCCACCTAGAGTTATGAAGCAGGGACCCTACCTGCTACTCTAGGAGGTTTTGCAGCTGATGCAACAGTCTAGCCATAGTGAGAGCCTCAAGCCATACATTTCTTCCAAGGAAGCAGTAACGGGTCTGTAGAGTGGACCTAATTTGAGATAGGGCTGAGTAGATGTTGTGATGGCTTGTTTACAATTTCGAGCCTCATTGTCAACCCCACGGAGCCCCTGCCAGTGCCCCCCCCCCAGCTCTGATCTTGCAGAAGCCCTCCCTCGATCCAAAATCTAGAGCATAGTGATGGGGAGACTGGCCTCATCTGGGTCAGGGATGGAAAAGGAACCCTAAAGCCCTGCATGGATGCACACTCCTTCAGTTCCAATGTGTGGGAGGTAGAGGCAAGAGAGTGGGAGCTTAAGGTCATCCTCAATTCCATAAGTTCGAGGCCAGCCTGGGCTACCTGGGATCCAGTCTCACAAGACAAAAACCAAACAAGCAAAACAAAGCAAAACAAGACGAGGAGAAAGGGGTTGGAAGAGGAAACCCCGTAGAAGCGAGCTTTCCAATTCTTTCCTTGGACTTAGGGACTCTACTGGAAGGTGCCCACTCTGGGACATCAAGGTCTCCAGTTCAGAGGGGCTGCCCTGTTACTGTCTCCTTGTCTTCCCAACCTGTAGGAAGACTGATGAAGCACTGGATCTGATAGAAAAACCAGACCTCCCCCCCCCAACCCTTTGCAATCGCTGTTCCAACCTTTGTTTATTTATTGTTTATATTCTAGGGAAAAAGAGGCCCCCAGCCTCATCTTGGCCCACCCACTCAGCCTCTCTCCCAGACTTCTTGTTAGGAGGAGGGAGTTCCAGACCAGCCAGAGGGCTCAACCCTCCAGTTAATTGCTTATTAGAAAAGCTTTAATGAGATCTCTCATCCTAAACTCCTGGCAGCCCTGGGCTGAAGCAAAGGTTTTCCCCTTCTTTGCATTGTTCTTATTAGTGGAAAACTTGCTGGAGGACCAAAGTACAAACTTTAAGACAGCTCTGGAGTAGATGGCCTCTGTGCTCTGTGGTATACAGAGAAACGGGGCTAAGGAGCAAATGTCGAGGAACTGTCAAAGAGATCTGACCTCAAGCCTCATAGGTACGAATAGCTCAACAAAGCAGAGAAGGACCCCCGGCCTCCAAGTGTTCGTGACCTTTGGAATGCTAAGTAAGTGTTACACCACTGGACCATATCCCAGGCCCCACAATGGCTAGGATGGAGGCAAGAGAACGAGGTGTCGCTGGATCAATGGAAAGAGGTAGATACCTCATCTCTTCCCTCCAGGTAGATCATTTCCAACTCCCAGTATGGTCCAATAGTCTAATAGTCCTTCCAAGGGTGGCACGGTAATGTTTCCCAGCAGAAGGATGACTTAGGGGAAATTACTAGGTTTCCAAAATGCTCTGGACACACACATTCATGTGCGTGCACACACACTCCATCACGATATTTCAAAGAGCACATTAAAGATGCCGGCTGTATGCCACATACTTGTAACTAGCATGCAGGGAGCTAAGACAGGAGGAAGAAGGAATCAAGAACTGAGGGACAGCCTCCACTACAAAGGAAACCATGGGGGGAGGGGAAGCACGTCACATCAGAACTGAGCTACAGCTCAGAGTAAGAATATAGAGCATATAGCTAATATGTGCAGGCCCAACACACACAGCAAAAACAAAATGAAAGTCAAAAGATAGCTCAGACATAGGAAAAAGTAAGAGCTTTTCAAAGAAACTCCCCTTTTCTTGTTTTATGGGTATGGATGCCAGGACAGAGCTCTGATTCACAAACAGAGAAGCCCCGGAGAACTTGAGCGCTCAAGATTGGAAGATGGATGTTATCTTGGAGTGGGAAACTGGTCTAAGTTCTAAGGAATGTCTCAGGATTGAGGACTCCAGTTAGAAAACCCCTGACATTAAAAATCCTACACTAACCAGGGTAGTGGTGAATGCCTGCCTGTAATTGCAGAACACGAGGCAGAGGCAGAGAGGCAGAGAGGCAGAGAGGCAGAGAGGCAGAGAGGCAGAGAGGCAGAGAGGCAGAGAGGCAGAGAGGCAGAGAGGCAGAGAGGCAGAGAGAGAGGCAGGGGCAGAACTCTCTGAGTTAGAGGTCACACCAGTCTATATAGTGAGTTCAGACCATTGAGGGTATACATAGTATGGCACTCTCTCAAGATAAATTCCAGTTCCAAGGCGATCCAATGCCTTCTTCTGGCCTCTGTGGGCAGCAGGCATGCACACAGTACATATATACACACATGTACATAAACACACACCCATAAAACATATTTTTTTTAATCTTTAGGAAAAAAATGGCACAATCTTTTTAAAAGGTAAATCTTTGGGCCAGGTGTAGTGGTGTCCAACATTAATCCCAGCACTCGGGAGACAGAGGCAGGTGAATCTCTATGAGTTCCAAGCCATCCAGAGCTACCTAGTAAGACTATCTCATAATTACTAAGTAAGGACAGAAATCAATCTTTAAAAACCATCTTTTCCTTCATCTTACACCAGGGGCCAGCGAGACAGCTCAGCGGATAGAGGCACTTGCTGCCAAACCCGGTGACCTGAGTGGACTCAGGTCCACTATGTTTATCCTGAGACTCTCAGGATAAACATAGTGGAAGAAGAAGGTGACTCTTGCACATTGTCCTCTGACTTCCACATGCATGCCCATACCCACAAAAATGTATTCCCTCTTTTCCTGTTTTCCCTCCTTTTTCCTCTCTCCTTTTTCTTCCCTCCTATTCTTGCTTTCATATATATATATATATATATATATATATATATATATATATATATACACACACACATATATATACATACACACACATATAATTGTAGGGTTTGAGAGCATCACATATACATGTAGTGTGTATGTGTGTGTGTGTGTGTGTGTGTGTGCACGTGCATGCGTACATTCATGAATGCGTGCAAGAAACATATCAAAGTATTCGTTTCAGAGGTCAACCTGAAGAAGCAGGTTTGTCCCTTCTACCATGCTGTCTCTGAGACAAGAATTCGGGTTTCAGGGGTAGTGGTAAGTGCCCTTGTCCTTTGGGCCATCTTGCCAGCCCTGCTTTCCTTCTCTTTTAAAAATGTTATTATTTTTAAATGATGAGTATGAGCATCTGCTGTGTGGACATGTGCATGGGTGTGCATGGGTGTGCATGTACCTGTGCAGGCCAGAGGAGCTGGAGTAACAGGTCACTGTGAGACCTCTGTTCAGATGGGCTCATAAGTGGTGATGGAGGCCCTACATTCCCTAACCTCTTTCATATATCCCAAACCTTTAACTTAGAGCTGGCTCATGGAAATAGAACGTCAACCACAATGTGTAACTTTAAATTTTCTATCAGTCTCTTTTTTAAAAAAGCTTGCTAAAGCTTAAAATTAATTTTAATAAAATCTGATTAAACCCAACATACCCAACGTCTTTTCTTTTCTTCTTCTTCTTTTTTTTTTTCTTTTTTTCTTTTTTTCCAAGACAGGGTTTCTCTGTGTAGTCCTGACTGTCCTGGAACTCACTTTGTAGATCAGGCTGGCCTCAAACTCAGAAATCTGCCTGCCTCTGCCTCCTGAGTGCTGGGATTAAAGGCATACGCCACCATGCCCGGCCCAACGTCTTTTCATTTCAACTCGTAATCTATTTGCAACATTATTAATTAGATGTTTTATTTCTCTGTGTGTAACAAATCTTTGGAATCTGGAGTGTCCTGCACTCCTACCAGCACATCCTGGTTCAGACCAGCTACATTCTAAGTGTGCACACCTGACATTGTAGGGTTCAGGAGCATCACAGAAGACAGGGAACAGCCCGTGAGGCAGTCCAGGAGAAAACTCAGGACCAAAATAATACATCTCTTGGCCTGGCCAGCTCCAGACCACATCCCACCCTATTCTGCGCACACCTCCTGTATATAACTGGGCTCCTCTACATGCCTCTGTACTGGGGAAAGGCAAGGCTGCAGGTAGAGGACAGCTGCAACCCATGATTCCCGCTTGACCAGCACAAGTGCCAGCCCCTAAAGCCTCAAAGCTCATATATTTGCAGAGGCCATGATTCTGATCTACACACACACACACACACACACACACACACACACACACACACACGCAGGCAGCCATGAGGCAAACAACTCTTAATCCTTTTCCAATGGGCTCCACCCCTCCAGGCAGAAGTGCCACTTTTGACAGACCCCAGCAGATGGCTGGCTATACGGCCTGATTCCCTCAATCCCCTAATTTCCCCAAGAGAGCCAAGGAATTTGTACTTTAAACCTGCAGCATCCAGAGAGCGTTTGTGGGTTGCTGTTTATTTTATTTTATTTTATTTTATTTTATTTTATTTTATTTTCAAGTGTGGGGACCTAGGAACTTGTTTTTACTGATACAGGGGAGGAAGACCAGGGTCTTGTATGTCTGGAGGTGTTACAGGTAGGCAAATAAAAAGGAAGTTGCAGATCTGATAGTGGGGGGAATGAACACAGGTCCTCACGTACACACAGCTCTATCCAATGGAAAGAAAAACATTCCTACCAGTGTTGACTGTCTCAGAAAAGCTTGGGCAGCAGTCTGGGTAGGGGAGAGAGAACTATGTCCCGCCACAGCTCCATCCAGCTATTTCATATACAGTACCAGCTAGGGTTTTCTTTAAACTCCCCAGTCAGATCCATCCTCGGGCTATACTTCTCTCACACAATATTGCCTCACAGGGAACCAGCCTGGCAGTCCCTTCCAACCGCACTAACCCTACAAGGCCCCACAGAGCCTGGAAAGGCAGGCATCTTTAGCTTCTGCTCCCACCCACCCTCTTGCCCTCAGCTCAAACTTTCTATGAGAAGGAGGGCTAGTCCCTGGGGTCCCCTTTTCTCTATTCTCGAGTTTGAAATCAGGCCAAATACTGGGTACACCAAAGCCATTCCAGAATCCTCTCAGGGTTGGGGCCCTATTTTAGGGAAGCGAGTGAAGAGAGTAACCACCAGTGGAGCAAGCGGTTGGCGTCTCCGAGAGCCCTTGTGGCCTCTGGGTAGCCACAGGAACTCACCAGATACCACTCCCACATCAAAAGCGACCCCATAGGACTCGTGTGGGCCCTGCTCTATGGGGCACAGAACCAACATGTGCCGGCACCTAAAGGTTCTCACGTGCCCAGGAAAGTCAATGTGTGTGTGAGTCTCCCTCCTCTGATTCAGCAGACACAGGATCGACACTCTCTAGGGCCCAGAGCGCCAGGGGTTTAGACCTTCACCAGCTTTGTACAATCTGGGAAGGCCCTGGCACCAATGCCCGCTGCTGGTGTGTGGCACTAGGGGGCTGAGTAATGAGGGGGAGGGATATTGTCTGTTTCCTGATAAGCTATGCTGAACCATCCAGGGGAAACCTGAGCTTCCAGATTGTTCTGTAGTATAGAGCTTGGGGCCTCTGAGTATTTCCAGGGCCTGAAACCTAAAATAAAATCATCACCTCTAGGACAAAATGACATCGCAGGGTTTATAACTTGATAAAGCTCTTGCCTGATATGTGTGAAGCCCGTGTCTGGTTCCCCAGCATAATTAAACATATGCGACAAACTGGAAGCATTGACCAATGCTTAATTTGCATGACCAAATGCCCTACTTGATCAATGAGCAATACCAATGATGTTTAGTTAAGGACACAGGCTAATGGCTGCCCCTCCATGGCTTTCTTTCTCTTTGCGTTTGCCCTTGGTGTCTAGGACACGCAAGGTGTCCTGACCACTCCTGATCATCTTTAGCACTGCTTTGCTTGGCTGGAAGCCTGCCCAGGCAGTCCCGGAGGACATCAGGCAATAGAAGAGCAGGGTGGACCTCTCCTTTCTCCAGTACTAGAGAGCCCTGTCTGGACACTACCCATAACCTCAACCTGGACACAGAGCAAGTCAAAGAGCCATGAGTCAAGACCAAAACCAAAGGAGAAGCTGTCTTATATCCTGACTCCTGCTTTTCTGCTTACCTCTAACTAAACTTTCCTTCCTCTAACTATCTCTACAAGGGCACCCGACTTGGTAAGGAGTGGGCAAGACCAAGGTATTTGGGTTTATCTGAGTAAGGAGTGATTTTGAGTTTTAGGACTGAATCTATAGGCAGATCCATCCATTCATTCCCTAAACCTATCAAACACTAAGCTCTTAAAGACACACGGTAGAGGGAGATACATTTTAGGGGGTGGGAGTGGAAGAGAGAGGACTACTGACTACTGCTATGAGATAAAATCCTATCAGTGGGGATCCAAGCTCATAGAGGAAGGAAAGTACTTCTTCAAAATGTGAACGGAGCTGGGGTGTAAAAGGTCTTAGGTTTGATACCCAATAAGTGAGTAAGTAAGTAAATATATAAATAAGTAAATAAATAAATCCCAAAGGATTAATTTGCTATTCCCTTTTCATGGTTTCTGAGACAGGGCCTCATGTGCATTCCAGGCTGTTCTTGATCTTCCTGTCTCAGAGGAGCAAAACCCGCACTGGCTGATCCATCCGTCGTCACACTTATATGGAAGTTAGTCCCTTCATCTTCCCTCCCTAGTGTTAATTTGGAACCACCCATCATTGTACAGCTCAATGCTCTTAGTCTCCAAGGCTGTAAGGTTCTTGGGACAAGGACCTCATCTCTCACCTGCTTCAGGGGGTTAAATGAGCAGACACAGGCTGAGCAAACGGGATAAGCAGAGCTCCCAGGACGGGGATACTCATTGGGCATGGAGCTCAATGCAGAGCCAGCTGTGCCAAGTCAGGGCCAGCCTGGTCTACACAGCCAGTTTAGGCCAGCCAGAGCTATAACACCAGCCAATGCTACGTAGTGAGATCTTGTCTTAAAAACAAAACAAAGCAAACCCAAAACATCTTTTTTAAGTTCCCTTCTGTCCACTAACTCCTTCTGTCTCCGAGACCTGACTCAAGCACAGAAAGGGAGAGCTAATTTTTGGGCCCCCTTTATTTATTTAAGCTGTAGCACTCTGCTCTGTGCTTCTGAAGTCACCTGCAGAGGTGACTGGGAGTCAGAAGCACTAATTTGATAGAGGAAGGGGCGGAGCTCTGCTCAGGAGACCTTAGGCTTTATCAGGCTTTCCCACTCTGGGGCTAATGCCTCCTCCAGCCTAAAGCACAGGTTTGGATCTCTCCACCCAATACCGGCAAGACACCAGCCCTGGGAGTGGTGGAGGCTGGGGTGAGAGGGGCGCCCATCCCTCTCCTTTCCTATCCAGCTGGGAGATGTCCGGCTCCCCTGCTCAGGCTACAACTCCCTTCCTCAGGTCACCCATAGCCTGCCCTCACCTGGCCCCATCCATCTTGCATACCCCGTGGTGCCCCTATCGTGTCTTCCCTGAGGGAAGACGAGGGTGGGGGAATGGGGCCTCAGTGGGCTCCCTCCAGTTTCTCTGCTCTTCCCCCTAACCCCATTTGCCCTCCCTCTCTGTGGTCCGATCCTGAAAGCA
Source organism: Mus musculus (assembly GCF_000001635.26). Classification (NCBI taxonomy): domain Eukaryota; kingdom Metazoa; phylum Chordata; class Mammalia; order Rodentia; family Muridae; genus Mus; species Mus musculus. The sequence goes on along the minus strand of NC_000074.6, from coordinate 27,091,193 downwards.
AAGGAATGTTCTGGAGTTTGGGAAGGATGGGGGCCCCTCAGAGGAGGGAGGAAGGGGAGGAGGCAACTCAGCCCTGTCAGTGTCTGAGCTCTAAATAGAACACAGCAGCCAGGCTGGGGGAAAGAAAATAAACAGCCCCTCTCAGCGGCCCTTCCTGATGGTCACCGGATTTTCCTTCTGGTTCCTCGGCCCAGGGCAAGTTCCCTTCACTTTTCTCCCCTCTCCTCTCTGTACAGCCTCTCCCTTAGGGGTGATGGGAGAGTTGCTGCTTCTGGGAAGGCTGTTTGACAATGGGGAGTTCTCTTACCCTCTCTGGGCTTCCGTGAAGAAGCAGACAGAGGCTATAAAAGGAGTGGAAAGACGTGGATCAACTTAGAAGCAGAAGAGGGTCTTGTCCTTATGACCCACGTGTGGGATACACATAGAAATAATCTCTCAGTTTATATATAAATATAACCCCAAAATGTTAAGAGTCAACCTACATTACATTCGTATTATACTGGTTTGTCTGCACAATGGGGAGAGTTCTCAGGCCCTACACCAATTCCACAGGAGCCTGCAGAAAGGGCCTTAGGGGTCTGAGTGTCCATTCACATATCTTGCTTAATCTAGAGAAATGACCCCATCCTAGTGATATCCAGAGCCAGGTCCTAGTACCATTTGGGGCTGAAGTATATGTATGTCTTTGGAACCCAGTCTAATGGGTCCCAGTGTCTTCAATGCAGAAAATAATGGTCTAGCGATCCAATCCCTGGTGGTTCCACTCTTCTCACAGGGCTCTCCGAAACCAGGACCATGCATTGCACCAGGAGAATGGAGGATAGGGGTTCGCAAGACTACCAAGCATGGACAGTCAGGGGCTCACCACCTACAGCCCCTCAAGAAGATGTGTTGGCGGAGTCAGGAGGCCCTGGGATTCTCCTGAGCCTTCACTTGAGATAGGCAAAGGGTCCAGGAGTTCACAAGGTGAGACCTTCAGCCTAAAGTGCTTGGGAGTGTGTTAAGAGCCTCAGCCCTCCCTCATCTCTGGCCTCTTCCCTCCTTTCTTTCCTTCTTTCTGTCTACTCTCCCCCTCCCCCTCCCCTGCTCACAAAAGCTCTCTGTACACAGCCACTTCCTCTGGCCGCTGTCTCGGAGCCCAGACCTTATGAGAACCATATGGGGGAAAGAGGGTAGAAGAGAAGGGGGTGGGGAAGCAGGCTGGGCCCGCCCCTATACCCAGCATCTTTCCACTGCCCTAAGGCTGTGTGCTTGGTGGTTGGCACATTTTGCCCCACACTCTCCTAACTCAATCCTGGTGGTTTGCATCGAATCCCAGGCCAGAGTTGAGAGTCCCAAGGGAGATCTTTGCACATGAGCCATCCCCCACCCCTGCCCCGAGGCAGGAGCATGGCACAGGGTCCAATAAGAACCCTATCTCTCCCTATCCATGACCATCAAACTCTCAAACATGAGTACCCAGTAGTGGGCACATCTGTGCAGACAGCCCCTTCTGCCCTGGACAGGAACATCTGTTTAGGCCAAGCAGGTTGAAGGGATGAACAATGATTTACCCCATGTCTGCACTTCCTCACTCAGCCTGAAATGTTCCCAGGTCAAAAGGACGTTGGTCCTGCCAGAGAGTGGGGGTGGGGGAGAGAAATGGATTTTTAAAGCAGCATTTGTATCCACTGGATCCTGAATAGCAGGATCCTCATCTGGTAGAAACATTGAGATCCTATGAGCTAATTCCACGCTGATCCCACCTAGCAATCCCTCTAACTTCTCCTTCCTCGGCTACAAAGCCTTAAATTGTGGGCCTGGGCTTGTTGATCTCTGAGACCCTTTTCAGTGCGGATGAAGTAGGAATTTATGGCCCTGGCTGGTGTCCTCTGGGGTCCTTCTGGTGAGATTTCCTTCTGTACTTTATCTGTTATCAGCCCTTCCTGGAATCCCTTCTTCTCAGGCCTCCTCCCCCCTCTTAACTCTCAGAGCTCAGGACCAGAAAGCAGGCCTTTAGCCACTGCTCAGTTTGGGGAGGTTCCCATTCAGAACAAAATCCTCCCCAGCATAAGCCACCTACCCTAGGACCATTGCGCTCAGAGAGAGGGCTCATAAGGGCTCTCGCTCTGGGCATCTGTACCCACAGCTGCCCTGCAGACTGGGCTGGTGAGGCTGGGGGTGGGGTGAGAAATGGATCAGGAAGGAAGCCAAGAGCTCTGCTTTCCTGGAAAACTGCAAACGAAAGTCCACCATGGGGGAAACAAAGCAAAGGGTGAGGGAGAGGGGGACCTGTGGTGTACAAAAACAGAAGGCAGGCTCGAGATAACGGGAGCTGGAGCAGGAGGAAGGATTTTTCAATGAGGTAAACAGGACTGCTCCAGGGAGGGCCCCCTAGCAGACAGGGACCTTATCTGGCACTTTGAGTCCTAGCCCTAAGTGTCTGCCTGGCCTCTATCTTGAGGGTTCCTGTGGCTGGAAGCTGGGGACCCATTCTGGAAGGGGACTGTAGCAAATGTCTAAGAGGGAGGACACAGCCACAAGGCACAAACAGCTGGCTCAAGTCCTGATGCTCTACCTGATGACAAGCAAAAAAAAAAAAGGGGGGGGGAGAGGGGGAATCTGTGTGGGAAAAAGACTAATGTCTTGTTTTGTTTGAGACAGGATCTCCCTGTGTAGCCCAGAATGGCTTGGAACTCAATGTCCTCCCCCAGGATTACAAGCACCAACCCCACACCTAGCAAAACTCCCCACTTATAAGGGGGCTCCCAGTCCTGGAGAGATGGCTCTGTGGGTTAAGAGCACTGACTGCTCTTCCAGAGGACTTGAGCAACCACACGGCCGCTAACAACTGTCTATAGCGCCAAGACCGGCCACCCTCACACAGACATACATGCAGGCAACACCACCCAAACATATAAAATATCAATAAATATGATTTTTAAAAAGTAAGGGGGTTCCATGCTCTTCCTTGGAAGCAGCAGCCCCTTTCCAGCCTTCCTGTCTCATTTCAAGATGAGCTATGACAGTGTGCTTGGACTGAGTCCCCTTCCTACCTTCCACTGAGATCCTAGTTTGATTTTTTTTTTTTTAACTTCAGAGACTGCTGGGTGGCGACCCATCAGGATCATAAATGTGGAAAATTGAGAAAAACATCTGGAGGGAGATTCAGATTCCATTACACTCCAGACTGGTGGGTGACTGGGCTCCCTTGTCCTTTCCAGGGTCCTGCCAGGCTGGGGACCAGTCTCTTTGGAAGGTACTGTAAGCCAGCTAGGTGAATGGCCCAGAGGAGAGAGGAGCCCTTCCTTAGGGAAGGGCTTAAGGCTGGAGCAGGAAGGGCTTAAGCCAAGTCTGCTGCTACTTTGCCACGATATGTTCTCACCAAGAACTGGTCCCGCTCCTCTGAGTGGCGTAGATGGGAATTAGCCGTGGCTGGAAAGCATTAGTGGCCAAATCAGTCTAAGATGTCCTGCAAAACCACTTTTCTATTTTTTCCCCCTCCCTTCCCTTCTGCCTTGACCATGTTAGGATTCCCTAATCCCCACCAACAGACACACAAGAGACAGCTCCCACACATGTGAGTTCGCTGAGCCTCTGGAACATGTGCCCATACACAAATCACCTCCACCCCCAGCCGAGCGAGCGAGCTATCACGGTGCAGCTGTGTGTCACAAACGCTGGCCAGCTATTTCTCACAGCAAAGCACTTTTTTTTTTTCCTCCCTCCTCCAGAACTAAGTAAGCTGGGGAATGCCCAAGTTTTTCAGCACCCTTAAACATCATGACACTCAGACCTACTGTGAACCGCCTTAGCAGCCACTAGGGCTGCAAGCCAGAGCTTGCATCGAGGTGGGAGAGAGAAGAGATCCAGTCTCCACTGCGAGGCACACAGCCCAGCTGGATGGAGAAAATGCAAGCCAGCCGGCCAACATCACAAGCTGACCAGTTGTGTCCTGTCAGGAAGCCAGCTGCCTCTGAACCCGCCACAGGACTTACTGTATTGTTCTGGGTACAATCATGAAACCAGCCCCAGCCCTGGGCGAGGGGTGGTTTGGAGAAAAGGTTCTCTCCAGGGTCAGGATGACAGGGAAGGGGAAGCGGCTTTTAGGCTAGATCCTGAACAGGAAAGCAAGGAGCCGCCGCCGGGGCACGACCCTTAAACCACGTCGCGTGGAACTTGGAGCATATGGTCAGCTCAGGAAACCGCTGGGGTGCGGGAAGCTCTCCGAGTGCGGTTGCCGGGACTTAAGACTCGGGTTAAAGAGCATAGGTGCTCGCGGGCCAGGAAAGCAAGGGTTTAATCAGGCCCCGATTTGAAGGGAGAACTATGGAAGGAGGCCGGGAGGCACGTGCCTCCCTTCAGTCAGGTTTTCCTACCAAATCGTTGAGTAATTAAGTTAATCGATAAACAGCCAAACTATATGCGCAATGGGAGAGAGCCCAAGAGGAGATGGGGCACGGGGTCAGATCAGAAGCGCCTGCATTCCAAGGACAGGCTTAGCGGTCTCAGGCTCCCCTGCCCAAGAAGCCGGGCTGGGAGCAGAGCTCAGCAGGCCCGGGGCGGGGCACCGCAGACTGGGTTATCCCAGTTAGAGGAACCAGGCTAGCTAGCTGAAACCAGCAGGCTCCCTGTCATGCGGGCTCCGAAGCCTCAAAGGTGGTGAGGACCACAGCCACCTAATGGGTCCCTGACACCGATCCCACTCTCACCCAGCTCAGGGCCTCGTAAGGCTGCAACACTAGCCAATCTGGGACAAGGGACACGGAGTGGTCCCTCCACCGTCCACACGCACTTCACCTGTGCAGGTGAGCAGGCTTCCGCGATGCCTCTCGCTCTGGGGCCATACCGGGGTTTCTCTGATCCTAGAACTTCGAGTTTCCCGGTTGTCGCCTGGACTCAGACTTTCCCCAGGCTCTCAAGTGGCAAGATCGTCGCCCCCCCCCCCCCCCCCACTTAAGTCCCACTAATTGACCATACCCGGCACAAACTAAGGTACTCACAAGGTGATGGTGCCGTTTGGCAGAAGGCCGGGATCTGGAGGTTCGGGGAGATCCCCACCGCCGCACACCACCCTCCTTCGAGCCGGGTTGTGGGCGCCGCCACTTAGTCCCTTGGGCCGCTCCCCAGAGCACTTGCAACCGCGGATAGGGACCGGGCAGCCAGGCGCACCCCGAGTTCCAGGAGCCAGGAGCAGAAGACAAGGCAGCAGCGGCAGCAGCAGCAAACGCGCGGGAGGCACCGGCATCCTGCGTCCCCCCGCGCCCATCAACCCATCGCCCCGCGGGGACCTACAGCGCAGGGGCCGGACGGCTCGCCGGCCGGAGGGACCCGGGCGTGCGGGAGGAGTGCTCAGCGGGAGTCCCGGGCGCCCGAGGGCGGGGCGGGGGGCCATGGGCGGAGGCAAGCCTCGGGGTCCCCGCTGCTGCGCTCCGGGGGCATGGCTTGCGAGCACCCGGGCCGGGAGGGACGCGGGCGCCGCTGACAGCGCAGCGCGGGTGGCCCCCGGCGGCGCGGCCGGAGTCTCAGCGCAGCGCTCCGAGCCGACGGAAGCTTGGTCCCTGCGCGTGGCCGGCTCGCCCTGCGCGCGGCTGAGACCTAGCGGATCGTGCCGGGCTCCTGTTGCTGCCGCCGCCGCTGCCGCAGCTCCGTGCCATGGATGGGGGCAGCTAGGCGCCGCTCAGCTCCCGCCGCCAGCCCCCGCCCGCCTCCATCACCGCCTCGTCACTCTGCGAGGCCCTAGCGCCGCCTGATACCCTGCCAGGCGGCTGCCCTCCTTCAAGTGCAAGCCTAGAAGACAGCTTGAGCAGACACCCACTCCTATACCCCATCACCTACCCTGAACCAAGACTGTTGTCCTGTCACGACTCTTTCTACTAGCCAGGACTTTCTCTCTCTACCGCCCAGCTCAGACTTGTAAGGCAACCATCACTTTCCACAAAAAAAAAACGCTCTCTCATCCAGCCTACACCCCTCTTTCTAGGACTTTCGTTGAAGTTCTGGTTTGGCCTGGGAAGTCTGGTGCTCCGGGTTAAGGGGTTGAACTTAGCTCAGGATCTAAGGTTTCTCTTTGGCCCCTGTCGCGATGAGCCGATCTATAAGTTGACTCTCACAGTCCTGTTCCCACCCCTCAGACTTGGATTGAAGCCACAGCAGGAGGGCACAAGACTGAGACAAGGAGGCCATAGATCTTACCCTGTGAGCATTGACCTTGCCCAGCGGGAGGTGCATGTCATTAGGCCAAGGAGAGGTCAAAGGTTAAGGCAGACACTGCCAAAGCTATCCTCCTGTTAACACTGTGTGTGTGTGTGTGTGTGTGTGTGTGTGTGTGTGTGTGTTGGGGCAGGGCAGTAAATGAGTAAGGGGAAAATAAGAGAAGGCCCAGGGATCTATATTAGGGTGTGGGCAGACTCTACCACCAGCCAGGGTATCGCAGTATAGGTTTCAGCCCCCCTCCATGTCTTTTATTAGCTGTTTGACTTGACACAGCATGTAACACCTAGGGGTGTGTAGTCTATTGAGCCTTGCTTGTAAACCGTGGCCAGAGAAGGAGGAAGAAGGGCCAGTCCTAGGTAGGATCTGGCTTTTGACCACTGGGGAGTCAAAGTGCCTATGGACATGACCTCAAAAAAGCAACAGTAACAATGACCAACAGCTAATGCCTGTGGGTGTTAGAGGTGCTGCAGTGCCAACTGAAAAGAAGGTTGGGGTTAGAGGACCCAGGATGCTGCCTCCCAGTTTCCCCAGAAACCATCACTTTTTTTTTTTTTAAATCACTCAGTAGAACCTTTATTGCTATGTAGCGGGAGAACTTCAGGATTGGGGCAGAACCCCTCCTGCTCATGACCCTCCTGTGCCAACAGAGTAACCCCACCTTGGTCCTACTGAGGTGCTCAGTGCCTTTTCTGCCACTGTGGCCTGTGAGCCAGATCTCCCATCTCCTTTCCAGGGAAGTAGCCTCTCTCAGGCCTGATGGCCCCAGCCGCCAGCTTCTTAGCTTTCTTCCCTCATTAGAGTCCCTGGTCAGTCCCTGTTGCAGGTTCTGTTTCCTTGAGCTTCCAAAGATAAATAAATAGTGGTTGCAAATGGAGGAACTGAGAAATGGAATGGACACTCCCAGCAGGAGCCTTAGGCAGGCCTGGTGGAGGCTGCATTCCTCAGGAAAGGGGCCGGTGATGGGCAGAGAGACCAGGCACAGACCAGAGCACTGCCAGGGCCAGAGAGCGGGAAGAGCTGAGGGGCCTCTGACTGAGTCACAGCTTCCCTGTGATTTCCTTTTGCTAAAAGACAAAAGGCTCAGGAGAAAGTCTCTTGTCCCATGCACCCTCTGAGGCTCACAAGTTACAGATGACATTGCCAGGCTGTTGCGGGGAGGTACACTGTAGTGGGCTTGAGTTTCCTGATGGGGACATTTACACAGCACTCCTGTTCGGATGGGCATCATTTTGACTTCTGCGCATCGGCCAGAATGTGGGGTTCACCTCCATTTTGTATCTAGGGAGGAAGAAACTTGAATTTTGAAGTGCAGGGACAGTCATTTTCCTTTGAAATCCTTTCTAAGTGCCCCACAGAGCTGCTTAACACGTTTCCCCAAAGTCATATTCTCCTGCCTATACTTGTGTGGGAGTACAGTTTTTGTGTGTTAAAAGGCTGCAACCTGGTACTCACTTACATTTCCCGATACTTGGAGGACTTACTGTGACTGTGTCTTTTAACACAACCATGGTCTCAGGTACCCAGGTTGGCCTGTGCCTTAGTCAGGGTTTCTGTTACTTCAAGGAAACACCATAACCCAAATGCAAGAAGGGAAGCAAAGGGTTTATTTGGCTTGCACTTCCAGTTCATTGTCCATCACTGGAGGAAGTCAGCACAGGAACTCAAGCGGGGCTGGAACCTGGAGGCAGGAGCTGATGCAGAGGTCACAGAGGGCTGTTGCTTGCTGGTTTGCTTCCCGTGACTTCCTCAGCCTGCCTTACTGAACCCAGGACCACCAGGCCAGGGATGGCACCACCCACACACCATGGGCTGAGCCCTCCCTCGCTGATCACTCATTGAGAAAATGTCTTACAGCTGGATCTCGTGGAGGCATCCTCTCAACCGAGGCTCCCACGTCTCTGATGACTCTGACTTGTGCCAAGTTGACACACAAAGCCAGGCAGACTATCCTGGAACTCACTGTATATAGCTAAGGATGATTTTGAACTCCTGGCCTTCCCACCCATACCTCCCAGGTGCTAGGACTACAGGAGTATGCTTCCTTGCCCAGTTATGCAGTGCTGGTGAGAGATGGTACCCAAGGATTCATGTTTGTGAGGAAAGCAAGCACCTACTGAGTCACAACTCCGTTCTACCCCTTGACCGCCACACCCCAGGCTTCTTTTTTGAGATAGAAGGGCAACTCACACTTCATTCCTATTCTCAGGCAACCTAGTTAAGGAGCCTGACCAAGTACATATATGTTATTGGCAGGGGAATCCCGAGTTGGCCTTGACTGGCCTAGGATATCTGAATTTCTAGCTCAAGAAATGTAAATAAACATTGTATATGTGTGTATGCATTCAATGTATGTAATATGTGTGTATGCTTGTATATGCACTCAATGTATGTAATATATATGTGTGTGTGCCTGTGTATGCATTCAATTGTATGTAATATATGTGTGTGTGCACGCATGCGTGTGGTACTTCTCTTCTCAGCATCATGCCAATGTCATTTGTGTTCAACTTAGGCTTAGATGGTTTGTGAGACAAGAGACTTTGTCCACAGACTTTGTCTGCATCTCTCTCTCTCTCTCTCTCTCTCTCTCTCTCTCTCACACACACACACACACACACACACACACACACACACACACGGGTTGAACCCAGGGCCCTATACATTCTACAAAGCTCTACCGCTGTGTTATACCATTCTCCCTAACTATACTTAATAGACCTTTCAGCAAAAGTTAGGATTATGTACAGATAATGGAGTAGAGTGGCCGACTAAGAGCAGAGATGTTAACCCACCTGCTTCTAGTAAATCAAAGTCCATAAATGTTTGAGAGTTCACGTCATACACTAGTTTACTTCCCTTTCTTTCTTCTTCCTCCTCTTCCTTTATGATAGGTTCCTGATCTGTGGCCTCAGCTAGACTCATACTCTTCTGTAGCCGAGGCTGGCCTTGAACCTCAAAATCTTCCGGTCTCCATATCTTGAGTGCTTGTTTTACAGGCACGTGTCACCCACGCTCTCACTTCTGGCCATAGCAGTAAAGGACATTGGTGGGGTTTAACTAACTTCCATGCCTGGTTTGGCTCACTAATGACTGTACTACTGCAGATGATATAACTTTGTTTGTTCTTTAAGACCAATTAATATTCCACTATGTACATAGTCCACCTTTATCCATTGTAGGCACCTTGGTTCTGGTTTTCTGTAGCACAGCGGGATAACTGTTGCTTATCATAGTCTATGATACAGTTTTGTCTTTTCTTTGTAGTACGTAGGATCAAATATAAGGCTTGCATGTGGTGGGCAAGAACTCTTCCACTTAGCTACATGCTCAGCCTATATAACATATTTCAGAATAGCTGTAAAAGTACCAGTACATAGGAATTATTCATGTGTAAGGAGTACAGAAATGCTTTTAGTTTTTACTTTTGGCTTTTGGAGACAGGATCTTATGTAGCCCAGGCTGGCCTCAAATGACCTTGAATGCCCGATCTTCCTGCTTCCATCTCCCATGTGCTGAGATTACAGGCATGTATCATACCCAGCTCGGGAACTGCTTATTATACTAATTTGACAATTACATATTGAATACAGAAAACAGAATTGTTGCGCTGTTCTGCACAAACACGCACAAACACTATATCTAAAAATTTCTGAGTTTAGCCTGGCAGCATGACTGAACCTCCAGCACTTAGAAGACCCAGAGAGGGGAGACCTCGATATTAATGATGTAATTTTGTTTTTTCTTTAAGACCAAATAATATTCCATTATGTTCAGAGCAGCTCAGAGTGTGCACCAGGAGCTTGTCTCAAAAGAAGAAGAGAGAGGATTTGGCTTGTTAGTCCTCACAGCAGAGGGAAGACAACTGGACTTTTCTTTGTTTTCAAGTTATCTATCAACCATCCATCTATCTGTGTATGTGTATGTGTGTTTCTGTGTGACATATGTATGTGTGGGTATGCTTTTTGAAGCCCAGAAGAGGGTGCTGTACATTGTCCTGGTTAGTTGTTTGCGTGTTGATTTTTAAAAAAGATTTACTTATTTATTTTATGTATATGGGTACACTGTAGCTGTACTGATGGTTGTGAGCTATCATGTGGTTGCTGGAAATGAAGGTTGTTTGCACCGGTCTGCCCCGCTCGGTCCAGCCTAAAGATGTATTTATTATTATATCTAAGCACACTATAGCTGTCTTCGGATGCACCAGAAGAGGGCGTCAGATCTCATTACGGATGGTTGTAAGCCATCATGTGGTTGCTGGGATTTGAACTCAGAACCTCTGGAAGAGCAGTCAGTGCTCTCAACCGCTGAGCCATCTCTCCAGCCCCGATTTTTTTTTTGGGGGGTGGGCAGCGATAGGGGGCAACTCGACACAAGCTAGACTTATCCAGGAAGAGAAACTTCAATTGGGAAATACCTCCAGCCAGTGAAGTGGTGCCTGCCTTTGATCCTGGCACTCAGAAGCAAGAGAATCGCTGGAGTTCAGGGCCTGCCTGGTCTACAGGGTCTACAGAGTGAGTTTCAGGACAGCCAGGGCTATGTAGAAAGACCCTGTTGAGAGAGAGAGAGAGAGAGAGAGAGAGAGAGAGAGAGAGAGAGAGAGAATACTTGCATCAGATGAGCCTGTGGGACATTTCTTTTTATTAATGATTTATGCGGAAGGGTCCAGCCTACTCAGGGGAGGATGGCACCCCTGGCGAGTGGTCTCCTAGGTGATATGAGGAAGTGGGCTGAGCAAGGGGATATGAGGAACAAGCTAGCAAGCCGCTTTTGGCCATGGTTTCTGCTTCCATTTCTGCTTCGTGTCTCTGAGGATTGAGTTGAATTTCCCTCCTGACTTCCCATCATGATGGAGTATAAGCTGTAAGGTGAAATAAGAATCTTTCCTCCCTAGGCTCCTTTTGGTCATGGTGTTTACCCAGCGATTAAAAAAAAAAAAAAAAAAAAAAAAAAGCTAGGACAGACAGACACCCTCCTCTATCATTCTCTGTCTTTGAGGCAGGGTCTCTCTCTGAAACTGAGACAGTTTCTTAGCTGCCAGGAGGCTAACATTCCTACTGGCAAGCCTCAGTGACCAGCCTTTCTCCAAACACCCCAGGGTTTGGGTTATTGGCATGCAGGGATGGGGTGGGGCAGGGGGTGTTGGGTTAGGGGAGTTCAGAGTTAGTGGTTAGGGGTTAGGGGTTCGGGAATCAGGTTAGGGATGGGGTTACTCAGGGATGCTGTGACCCAAATTCTGGATCTCATGATAGCTCAGCAAGTGCTCTTAGCCACCGAGCCATCTTTAACCCCTGAAGATGATTGTTCTAACAGATTTGAAACTAAGAGGTGAGGAACACCAAACTTTTCTTCTCTTTTTTTTGTAAAGATCTTTGTATTTATTTTTATGTGTGTGAGTACACTGTAGCTGTACAGATGGTTGTGAGCCTTCATGTGGTTGTTGGAAATTGAATTTTTAAGACCTCTACTTGCTCCTGTCATCCCTGCTCGCTCTGGTCAACTCTGCTTGCTCCGTCCCTGCTTGCTCCAGCCCAGAGATTTATTTCCTTATTACTATACATAAGTACACTGTAGCTGTCTTCACACACACCAGAAGAGGGCGTCAGATCTCATTACAGATGGTTGGGAGCCACCATGTGGTTGCTGGGATTTGAACTCAGGACCTCTGGAAGAACAGTCAGTGCTCTTAATGGATTAGCCATCTCTCCAGCCCCCCGCCCCCAACTTTTCATAGTAAATGAAACGACTAGGATTTGAACAGAAGCCAGGGACAGCCATACTTTTTTTCCAGCGATGGGATGGAACCCAGAGTCTGAGCACACACATGTACAGTGCACATTCCAGCCCTGGGTCCAACAACAGCTTTTCTCCTCTCCTCTCCTCTCCTCTCCTCTCCTCTCCTCTCCTCTCCTCTCCTCTCCTCTCCTCTCCTCTCCTCTCCTCTCCTCTTCTCTCTCTTCTCTTGTCTTCTCCTCTCCTCTTTTCTTCCTCCCTTCCCTTCCCTTCCCTTCCCTTCCCTTCCCTTCCCTTCCCTTCCCTTCCCTTCCCTTCCCTTCCCTTCCCTCCCTCCCTCCTTCTTTCTTCCTTCCCTCCCTCCCTCCCTCCCTCCCTCCCTCCCTCCCTCCTTTTTTTCTTTCTTTCTTTCTTTCTTTCTTTCTTTCTTTCTTTCTTTCTTTCTTTCTTTCTTTCTTTCTTTCTTTCTTGATAGATTATCCCTGTGTATCCTGGCCTTGAACTCACAGAGATCCATCTGCCTCCACTTCCTGAATACTGGGATTAAAAATGTATATGACCACACCTAGCCAAAAATTAATTTTTGTGGCAAGGCCTTGTGTGTGACAGGCTGGCCTCAAAACCAATAGGTGGCTGGAGATGGTCTTGAACTTTGGTGGTGTTTGCTGTTGTTGTTTTGTTTTTAATGTTTTTTAAAATGTGTGTGTGTGTGTGTGTGTGTGTGTGCTGCCAGGCATGGGGGGTACACAACTTTAAACCCAGCACTCTGGAGGCAGAGGGCATGGCCAAGGCTACCCAGAGAAACCCTGTCATGAAAACCTAAAAAACAAAATGTGTGTGTGTGTGTGTGCGTGTGCGTGTGCGTGTGCGTGTGCGTGTGCGTGTGCGTGTGCGTGTGAGTGTGAATGTAGGTACCTGTGGAGGCCAAGAAGTGTTGGTTCCTCCTAGAGCTTGGGTTCCAGGTGGTTGTGAGCAGCTCACTGTGGGTTCTGGGAACCAAACTCAGGTTCTCTGTAAGAGCAGCAAATGCTTTTAACTTGCCGAGACATCTTTCTAGCCTGATGTTGAATTTCTGATCTTTCTGCCTCTGCCTCCCGATTGCTGAGATGACACGAGCATGTCATTACACTCCAGAAAGTGTAGGTTTTTCTTAGCTGCCCTTCTCTGATCTTCTGGAGAAACACCGGTTTCAAGGCTCCCCTCAAGTGTTTCACTTCCCCTGTGGGTTTGCATATGTTCATACCTTGGATTTCTTTTTCAGCAGAACACTTTTTAAGAGAGACTAATAAGTTTTTATTTTACGTGTGTATGAGTTTTTTTTTTTCAACTTAACATAAGAAAAGTTATCTGGGAACAAGAATCTCAACTGAGGAAAGGCCTTCATAAGACTGCCTGTGAGTGGGCTGGAGAGATGACTCAGTGGTTAAGAGCACTGACTATTCTTCCAAAGGTCCTGAGTTCAAATCTCAGCAACCACCTGGTGGCTCACAACCATCCGTAACGAGATCTGACTCCTTCTTTTGGCGTGTCTGAAGATAGCTACAGTGTATGTACATATAATAAATAAATAAATTAAAAAAAACCCACTACCTGTGTGTAAATCTGTCAGGCATATTCTGGCCCAACCCATTGTGGGTGGTACCACTCCTGGGCTGGCGGTCCTGGGTCCTATAACAAAGCAAGCTGAGCAGTCACGGGAAGGAAGCCAGCAAGCAGCACCCTTCCATGGCCTCTGTATCAGCTCCTGCCTCCAGGTTCCTACCCTGCTTGAGTTCTTGCCCTGGACTTCTTTCAGTGATGAACTGTGGTGTGGCAGTGTAAGTTAAATAAACCCCCTTTGCTTTTGGCCATGATGTTTTTATCATAGAAATAGAAACCCTAATTGAAACAAAGATCTTGTCCCAAAATTCTCAAGAACAGTGACTGGAGAGATTGGCAGTGCTACCCTGGCAGAGGAACTGGGTTTAGTTTCCAGGACCCATGTGACCACTTACAGCCCTCTTTAACACCAATCCACAGGCTCCTACATCCTCATATGGTGTCTGAAGACACGTGTCATGCACACAGTGAACGCTCATTCATACATACATACATTCAAGGATGTATGTACACATAAAATATTTGTACACATAAAATAGCAATAAAGAAATCTAACAACATAACCTTAAAAGGAGACAAACAAGCCCCCATGAAAGGTACGGAATGGTGTAGCTCAGTGGCAGAGTATATATCTAGCATCCTTAAAAAAGTAAAATAGTGGGGCTGGTGAGATGGCTCAGTGGGTAAGAGCACTGACTGCTCTTCCGAAGGTCCTGAGTTCAATTCCCAGCAACCGCATGGTGGCTCACAACCATCCGTAATGAGCTCTTTCACCCTCTTCTGGTGTGTCTGAAGACAGCTACAGTGTACTTACATATAATAAATAAATAAATCTTTAAAAAAATAGCAAACTTCTCTCTGGGATGGAGGTGCACACACACCATTTAAAAAAAAAGTAAAATAAGTGAACACATACAAAAAAGAAATATATAAAAGGATGGAAAAGGGCTGGAGAGATGGCTCAGCGGTTAAGAGCACTGACTGCTCTTCCAGAGGTCTGGAGTTCAAGTCCCAGCAACCATATGGTGTCTCACAACCATCTGTAATAGGAGCTGATGCCTCTTCTGTGGTGTGTCTGAAGACAGCTACAGTGTACTCATATACATAAACTATATATATACATATATGATGGAAAAGCTGAAAAATTAGTAAAATAAATTTATAATTTGGAGGCTTAGGGTTTAGCCCATTGGTCGAGCATGTGCTTAGCATGCTCTGTAGGGGTGTGGGATGCAAGAATACACAGATCACAAGCACACAGGGGCCTCTGAAGCCCACTGCAGTATCATTTCCCCAGTACCCCAGCTTTGCCTGGTCTTCCTGCTAGATGAGGCCTGCTCCCAGGCTGTTCCCATTCTCTCTGTTGGGTTTTTAAGCCCCACCCCCACCCCTGCGTTTTGTCTTTTAGAGGCAGGATCCTGGCAAAGCCACAGGGGAATAATGGCGGTTCATTGGCTTGATATGTAATGTGGTCTTGGACCATTGCTTCCAATTAGCTCTGAGCCACCGTAAGGCACATGGCTGGTGCTGCACAGTCCTGTTCCCAGAGACTCTAGAAGGCAATTGTCTGAGCCCTCTGCACTGCCCTCTACCTGCCTTGCTGGAGCACATGAACTGAGCGTTTGTGACATGGCTTGTGCCTTAATTAGAAGAACTGAACCCAGGCTACCCAGCTAGTTACCCACCAGTGAGCACGTCTCATTGCCAGTCATATGCTGCCACATATGAGACACCCACGAGTTCACACTTTCCCAGGGAAAAGCGTACACCCTGCCTTTCCTCAGGTCAGATTCACCCAAGGTGGCATGGCAAAGGATGGGAACCTCCCAGCTGAAGGCTGAAGCTGAGGATGGAGTCTGAACTCACATCTCTAACTGTTCTTTCTCTTCTTTGAATGAGGATAGAATGAAATGTGAAAAGCCATAACTGAGTCGGGGCTGTGGGTCAGTTGATAGAGTACTTACTTACCACGTGCAAAGCCTTGGGTTTCGTCTCTAGAAACATAGAAGCTGTAATTTCAACATTCCAGAGGCAGAGGCAGGGGGATCAGGCGTTCAGGTCATCCTTGGGTAGATGGCCATTCTGACCTCCGAGAAATACAAGCCATCTCAATACAGTTGGAAAAAATACCTATAATCACAGCACATGTAATTTAAGAAGTTTAATTGGCTTGTGTTTGTCATTCTTTTTTTTTTTTTCTTTTTTTGTTTCTTTTTAAATTCCTCTTCTCTCTTACGTGTATTTGTGGTTCTAGAATCAGGAAATATGTCATTCTATAAAATGAGGGTGCCAGCTTAGCCAGGCGGAGGACGCTGATTTTACAGACCAAAAAGGGCGAGGGAAGCAGGAGCAGAAATGGAAGGTGATTGGCGGCCTCAAAGTTGTTTCTCCTGACACAAAAACAAACATAGATGACTGGGTTAGAATAAAGCAGAAACAAAACCATGTATCACCGCCCATTTGAGTTTAGCCAGAGGAGTCAAGCATAAACATGGGGAGAAAGATCTAGCTTTAAGAAACGGTACTAGGAAAACTGGGTACCACGTGCAGAGAAATGAAGTGAGATTCTTGTCTCTGCTCCTATTTAAAAAAATCAACTCTGGCGCACACCTTTAATCCCAGCACTCGGGAGGCAGAGGCAGGCGGATTTCTGAGTTCGAGGCCAGCCTGGTCTACAGAGTGAGTTTCAGGACAGCCAGGGCTACACAGAGAAACCCTGTCTCCAAAAACCAAAAAAAAAAAAAAATCAACTCAATATTGAGCAGATATGTATATATATATATATATCCCAAATATAAGATGCAAAACTTTGACACTCTTAGAAGGAAACACTTTAAGATATAAGCAAGATTGGCTATGAAGATGACCCAGGGGTTAGCATCCAGGCTCTTGCAGAATTAGGTTGGTTCTCAGTTCTTATGTTGGGCCTCTCGCAACCACTTATAATACCCACTCCAAGGTTTGCGACATCTTCTTCTGGCCTCTTTGGGCATCTCCCACCCCTCTCTGCCTCCCCCCAATACACACACACACACTCACACACATGACTAACATACACACACACACATGACTAACATACACACACACACACACTCAACACACATGACTAACATACACACACACTCACACACTCACATACGACTAACATACACACACACACTCACACACTCACACACATGACTAACATACACACACACTCACACACTCACACACTCACACACATGACTAACATACACACACTCACACACTCACATACACGACTAACATACACACACACTCACACACTCACACACATGACTAACATACACACACACACTCACACACTCACACACATGACTAACATACACACACACTCACACACACACACACGACTAACATACACACACACTCACACACTCACACACTCACACACTCACACACTCACACACATGACTAACATACACACACTCACACACTCACATACACGACTAACATACACACACACTCACACACTCACACACATGACTAACATACACACACACACACTCACACACTCACACACATGACTAACATACACACACACTCACACACACACACACGACTAACATACACACACACTCACACACTCACACACTCACACACATGACTAACATACACACACTCACACACTCACACACATGACTAACACACACACACTCACTCACACACTCACACATATGACTAACATACACACACACACTCACACACATGACTAAACATACACACACACACTCACACACATGACTAACACACACACTCACACACATGACTAACACACACACACTCACACACACACTCACACACATGACTAACATACACACACACTCACACACATGACTAACATACACACACACACTCACACACATGACTAACATACACTCACACACTCACACACATGACTAACACACACACACTCACTCACACACTCACACATATGACTAACATACACACACACACTCACACACATGACTAACATACACACACACACTCACACACATGACTAACACACACACTCACACACATGACTAACACACACACACTCACACACACACTCACACACATGACTAACATACACACACACTCACACACATGACTAACATACACACACACACTCACACACATGACTAACATACACACACTCACACACACACTCACACACACACACTCATACACATGACTAACATACTCACACACACACACTCACACACATGACTAACATACACACACATTCACACACACACACACTCACACACATACTCACACACATGACTAACAGTAGTTCTTTTTAAAAAGTTATAAGCATGAGTACAGGCTTTCGGAGTAGGACTCTAACAAGTCAGGAGATCATAAAAATTGACAGATATTAGTGCATCACACTTTAAAGCTCTGCACAGCAAAGGAAACAATTATCAGAATTTAACCCCCCGCCCACATAACAACAAAGAAAAAGGAGGCCATGAATGTGAAAGAGAGCAAGGGATGGAGTATGTGGGAGGGTTTGGAGAGAGGAAAGAGAAAATGTTAGAATTATATCATTATATATATGTGTGTGTATATCTATACATCTATACATATATATATATGTATATACATATGTGGGGGAGGGAGAAAATGTGGTATACAGATACAGATTCAACCATAAAGAGCAAATGTAAGTCATTGCAGAAAACCGAAGGAATTGGAGGATGTCATGTAAAGCAAAAATAAGTCAGGCTCAGAAAGACAAATATAGCATGCTTTCTATCATGTGTGGAATCGATTTTTTAAAAGTAAAAAGATGAGACGGGGCTGGCAAGACGGCTCAATGGGTAAAAGTGCTTGCTGGCCAAGCCTGGCACTTGGAACTCACGGCGGAAGCAGAGACTGGGAAAGTTGTCTTCTGATCTCTGTATGTTTGCTGTGACACAAGCATGCTTGCAATCACACACACCACACACTGGCACACATACACATACATACAATAATAATAAAGGAAATGATACGGAAGTCGTAGGGGGACCACTACTTGGGGATGTGTGGCTCAGCAGGATTGAAGACAGGTAAAGAGCGTGGACCCATCTGAAAGCCGGCCCACCCAGGACTTGGCTCTTCTCCATACTGATACCGCCTGTCTTCTCAGAAGGTTATAGAAAAGAGCTTCAATTAGCTTGCAGATATGGAGCCTCAATAGACTCCATTTTGTTTTGTTCTACTGGACCTAGTGTAGGAATTCAGTTCAAACCAATGGCTTCCAAAGACAAAAATTGTGTGTGTGTGTGTGTGTGTGTGTGTGTGTGTGTGTGTGTGAAACCCAGGTCCTTGTATGTGTGAGATAAACATAATTACCCTAAGCTACATTCCCAGCCCAGTCACCTGGAGACTTTATGTAACAATTATATTTATTCTGAGGACATGTGATATGTTATAGGCTATATTATTTGTGTGTGTGTGTGTGGTGTGTTGGTCTCATTATGTACAATAGTCTGCTGGGTCAAATCACATTCACTGTTAGCCCAGGTTGGTCTCAAACTGGAGCCCCTTCCATTCCAGCCCCGCTCCCACCCACTGCTGGGGCCGCTGATGTGATTACGGTGATCTGCAGGCATGCCTGGCACACACTTAGTTTTTGTTTCTGGTTCCTAATAGGGATTCTAAAATGCTTGGAATGTCGGGAGTGGGTGTTTGTTTGTTTTGAGACAAGGTCTTGCTATGTAGACCACACTGCCTCATCTTCCAGCTGCCCTCCTGCTTCTGGGTTTACAGGTCTGCAGCACCGTAGTGGTGGTGGCTTAGGCGATATGTTTCCTCTCAGAACTGGGGATTGAACCCAGGACCTTGTGCATGTTAGGCAAGCACTCTGCCACTGAGCTGCATCCCTTCTTCTCTTTCTTCTCTATTTTGAAACTAGATCGCATTGATTTGATCAGGCTGGTCTTGAACTAACACTGTAGCTTAGGCAGCCTTAGAATGTTCCAGTCTCCTCTTTTTTCTTTTCTTTTTTTTTTTTTTCCATTTTTTATTAGGTATTTAGCTCATTTACATTTCCAATGCTATACCAAAAGTCCCCCATACCCACCCACCCCCACTCCCCTACCCACCCACTCCCCCTTTTTGGCCCTGGCGTTCCCCTGTACTGGGGCATATAAAGTTTGCGTGTCCAATGGGCCTCTCTTTCCAGTGATGGCAGACTAGGCCATCCAGTCTCCTCTTATCTCAACCTTTGGAATAGCTGGAATTCTAGGCCTACTCCACTAGGCCCAGAAAATGATTTTATTTATTTGTTTGATTCACTGATTGATCGATTGATTGATTTTGTTGTTATTGTTGTTATTTTGGCTTTAGTGTTGGTTTGATCTTTCCGGATTCATGTTGTTAACATGTTACATTCATACATGTTCTTAGTTGTTCCTTTTGAGTTGTGGTTCTTTTGTTGTTGCTGCTTCTAGGGATGAAACCTAGGGCCTTGTACACGCTAAGTACACACATTACTAATAAACTATACCTGACGCCGGGCGGTGGTGGCACACTCCTTTAATCCCAGCACTTGAGAGGCAGAGGCAGGCAGATTTCTGAGTTCGAGGCCAGGCTGGTCTACAAAGTGAGTTCCAGGACAGCCAGGGCTATACAGAGAAACCCTGTCTCGAAAAAACAAAACCAAAACCAAAAACAAAACAAAATCGTATACCTGTTGTGTGGCAGTTTCCACAGAGATTAAACCTTTCATCAAAGGCGGAAGCTCATTAAGACACAATACTTACAGGAAGGTGAAACAACAGGATGTTCTAAGCAAAGGTGAAATACTCCCTCCTACAAAGAAACACTTTAAACTCAGTGAGTAAATAGCTCATGAAAGTTTCAGGAAGTCCCTGAAACTGACCAGATTCACTAGGTCCAGCCCTACAGGTGTATATAAGGACTGTTGAGCTTTTCAGACCAACTGAGCAACCTTCAAAGGATGCTCTCTAACTAGTGGTTCTCAACCTTCCTAATGCTGTGATTGTTTAATACAGCTTAAAATTATTTTTGTTGCTGTTTCATAACTGTAATTTGCTACCTTTATGAATTATGATGTAAATATATGCAGGACATCTGATATACGACCCCTGTGGAAACGTGACAGGTTGAGAACTGCTGCTCTTGTCGCATTGCCTACAGGCTATGCTGTGTCCTCCTGATTTCCTGCTTTGTGAGCTGTCACCCATGATGGGGTGGACTTTGGTGATGCCACTGTCTTTGAGTCATTTCTGCTCCTATAAGTAACCCCTCACATAAATAACCCTTATAAAACTCATTAGCTTACCAAGATGGACTTTGGTGGTATCTATACTTTTGTCAGTTCTTTATCTGGAGTGAGTAGATTTTTGTTCATGTTTTCCCAGGAATGGTGTCACACAACACTAATCCAGCCTAGAATTTCTTTCATTTATTTCTGTATCTTCCAGACTGTTTTGATTATTGTTTTTGAGACACATCTCTCTGGGTATCCCTGGCTGTCTTGGAGCTCACTCTATGCAGACCAGGCTGGCCTTGAACTCAGAGATCCATCTGCCTGTACTGGGGTTAAAGGCATGCACCACTGCCACCTGGCTGCTTCAGGCTAGTCTAATGCCCGACAAATGACCATAGAAGCTTCTTTTACATGATCGACAAATCTTTGCGGAGGCTATACTCATGTATAGTCACATAAACATTGATTGAGCATCTATGGTGTGCACAGGTACTGTTGCAGGCACTGCAGACACAGCAGTGAGTCAAAGAATGTCTAGTTTCAGGCAGCTAATATTACAGAAGAGGATGAGAGACAACATGCAAGTAGCTAAATAGATATGCATGATCTAGTAGCTGAAGAAAAGACAAACAGCCTGAAATCCACCAGGGTGGATGGTGAATATGGGGAAGGCCTATCTGGAGCAGTGCCTGTGAGCTGATGTCTAGAGGAATGAAGGGGCAAACCATATGAGTCTAGGGGACAGAGCATTGCCTGCAGAAGGGACAGCTAGTGCAGGAAGCACAGCGCGTTCAAGGAAGAGTGGGGGGGGGGCAGTGTGGATGGAGGGTGCAAGACAGAAAAAAGAAGAGCCAGGAGAGAAGGAAGACCTGGTCACAGTGACTTGGGGATATACAGATAAGTGAAGGACTTTAGCATTTGTTCTCATTAGAAGAGAGGATTAGAGAATTTGAGAAAGAGGAATGTATGTATGTATGTATGTATGTATGTATGTATGTATGTAGAGAGAGGGAGAGAGACAGAGAGAGACAGAGAGACAGAGAGAGCGCACAGGATTAGGCATTGAGCTACATTCTAGGGCATCCTACATTCTAGGCAGGTCCTCTACCACCAAGCTTTGTTACAGCCCTGTTTATCTTGAGAAGTTTTCACTATGGGCTATCTTACTGTACAACACAGGGTGGCCTCATACTTAAGATCTTTCTGTTCAGTTTCTACTTTTAAAGTTATGTTCATGTTGGGGAGGGATGTCCCATGGTGTGCATGTTGAGGTCAGAGGGCAACCTTTGCAAGTAGGTTCTCCACTTACTCCAAGTTTGCTCTGGAGGTTGAAAACTTCTACCCACTGAGCCATTTCCAGGCCCTGTGGCAACTCCTTGAGTGATGGAATTATATTCACAGACCACCACCACCACTGTGGGCTCTGGAGTAGGCTTATATTGGCCCTCTCTGGGACTCACAGGAGACAGTCAGGAATGAAGAGTCTTAGACACAGAAGGTGCTGAAAGCGGTCAAGAGAAATGTAAACCAAGCCAGGCACGGTGGCTCACTTAGGAGGCTGGCGTATTTCTATGAGTTCAAGGCCAACCTGATCTACACAAAGAGCTACAGAGAGACCCTGTCTTAGAGTGGAGAGGGGTCAAAGAGGGAGGGAGGGAGGGAGGGGGAACCAAGATGTTTGTAATGAAACTGGAGCTTAGTGACACCATGATATAAATATTTGGTCTTGTTCCCACTTCCTGGCATAGAGTCTAAAATCCTTGGGAGTCTCTGAAATAAGAGTCTTTTTTGTATGTTAATGAGTTGAATGAGCGTAGACAGCTCCCAGAGGGGATCGGGTAGAGGAAAGGCCCGGACGAGGATCAACGGACTGGAACTTCATGTCCTGTCCACCAGTCTCCTGGGAAGTGGGTAAGAGGCTAACTTAATAGCCAGTGCCTTGATCAATCATGCCTATGTAACCACGCCACTGTAAAGCCCAAACTGGGGGAGTCTGTCAAGCTTCCAAGTAGCTGAGCAGGTAGAGCGGAGCTCTTAGCCCTTCCCTGACCCCTCGGACCCATGGAATCTTCTCATCAAATCAGCAGATGTGAATAACCATTTTCCCCCCTGACATCTCTTGAGCAGCTCCAGCAATTTGACCAAACCCCAGTTGGGAACCCACACATAGCCAGTTGTCAGAAGCACTCCTGGAACTTGGGTTGACATCCAAATCAGGTGGGAGCCAGGCATGGCTGCTCCTCCCTCTAATCCTAGCCTTTGGCAAGTGGAGGTAGGAAGGATCAGGAGTTCAGGGCTAGCCAGGGTTACAAACAAACAAAGGGAAGTGCGCTGGGCGTGGTGGCACACGCCTTTAATCCCAGCACTTGGGAGGCAGAGGCAGGTGGATTTCTGAGTTCGAGGCTAGCCTGGTCTACAAAGTGAGTTCCAGGACAGCCAGAGCTATACAGAGAAACCCTGTCTTGAAAAACCAAAAAAAACAAAAAAACAAAAAAACAAAAACAAAAAAACAAAAAACAAAAAACAAACAAACAAACAAACAAAAAAAAACAAAGGGAAGAAAGAACAAAGCAAACAAGTAAAAAAAAAAAAAAATCAAACAAAAAAAAACCCCAAACCCCCAAAAAACAAAAAACAAAAACACCAACTCCCTAAGGCCAGTTGGTGAGGTGTATTTTATAATCCTAGCATTAGAGAGACCGAGACAGGAGGCTCATTAGTTCCAGCCTGGGTAATGTAAGAAAATTGTCTCTCCTTCCCTTCTTCCATACTCATCAAAAACAAACAAACAAACAAAAGTCATGGGGGACAAGTTTTGGGGGGTAAATGAAGTTTGCTCCACTCTGCTAAATGAGTGAAAAAAAAACCCCAATATTCTCAGTGCACTTCCTTAATGGACTTGATGAGTAGGAGCGCAGTTACTCAGTGGGTGGTTATAGTTAGAAACTGTGGGGAATGCTTTAAAGGGAAAGGGCAGAGGAGATTTAGAGGAAAGAATGGAGCAGGAGGCCTCTGGTTTCCCTGGTGCCACAAAAGGAGAGTCCTGGAAGTGAGGTAAGATGACTAAAAAGACAAACTCAGGCAGTCTGGGGGCTTCCGAAGCTCCGCCTACCCCTGTGCAGGAAGGGCATGGTGCCATATGCAGAAGAGCCAGGTTCAAGGGAGCAGAGGGGACAAGGTAAAGGCAGGGTAAGTGTGGGTGCGTAAGGGAGCCCGAAGACACTGCCTCCTCCTCCTCCTCCTCCTCCTCAGCCTCATGAGGTCGCAGAGGAAGGGTCTTTCCTGGAGGACTGAGATGGTGTGCCCATAGGGAACTAATTTCTCATCTGGTGTGGGAAGTCAGTTCTGGGTCCCCCAGGGCTTTTCTTCCCAAGACAGTAAAGAAGCCCAATTGAGGACAGACACCCTTCTTCCCAACCTCAATATGTGCAGATCACTCAGGTCCCTGAAGTAGAAGCAGCTGTGGCCAAGAGGAGACCAGAGGCCAGAGTTTTTATCAGCCAGAGAGACTTGAGGCTTCAAGGTTGTGGGAGACAGAGGAAGAGAATGTGAGCCGCCTTGGTGGGTGGGGTTAGGGTTCAGTGATGTTCACTGTGACTATCAACTCGATGACATTAAGAAACACCAGGGGTAGATGGGGGATGAGGGGTTGGTTTAGTGAGAACCCAGCTACGGCTGCTGAGGTTCGGTTCTGTGTTCTCATCTCCCCTTCACTTCGGGAAAGATGGCCTCCAGAGACTGTCACTGGTGGTGGGATGAGGTCGTTCAGTGACATGAAGGTGTTCAAGCCCTCAGGTTTAGAGAAAGTGAGATGCAAGAAGACAGTCCTTCTGTCCAAGAGAAGACAAGAAAACCACAATCCTGCAGGAAGGCAAGGGGACCCTGGTAGGTGACATGGAACGACCTGTAGACGGGAACCACCTTTGTCAAGATGCTGCCAGTCAGGGGCTTCTGTAGTCTTCTCTGTGATGCAAGGAGAGCAAGATAGGGGAACTGGGGTTCATCTTCTGGGCCCCAGAGGATGCACCCTCAAGAGCAAAGTCAGCTATGCCAGCTTCACAGGGGCCATCAGGAAGACGCCAACAGGAATCAAGCATGGGTCACAGGCAAACTGCAACAGGCGGTCAGGGACAGCTGCATTGTGGCAGAACCCTTCCCTCAGTGCTCAAGGATCTTCAAGGAAGAGGTAGCAGAAATATTAGAGCCATAGATGGGAGATACCATCAAAGAAAAAGTGTTTTCTGAACACAAAAGCACGGTTGCAAATAGGAACTTCTAATCAATTGTGACAGTGTGCACAACGCCTACCTACAAAGGCTGAAGCCAGATCAAATACCAACGTAGAGGGGGTGCAGTCGGCAGGAAATCCCATACTAGCTGAGGAGCCATTGACATTTGATAACTGATGGGAGAGGGAGAGTCAATTTTCCTTAATGATATGGCTCTGGTAGGTCATTTCCATCCAGGGCAGACCCACTTCCAAGATCAGCCGGCCGACACAAACTGGACTGGAGATACTCAAAGAAGACTCAAATTAGGTGGGAAAGTGCCAGGTCCCAAAGAAACCTGGGACAAGTCTCACAGAGCACCTTGGCTCCTCCCAGCAAGTCCTCCCTCTCTCCCTCCCTCCCTCCCTCCTTCCCTCCCTCCCTCCTCCCCTCCCTCTCTCCCTCCCTCCCTCCCTCCCTCCCTCCCTCCCTCCCTCCCTCCCTCCCCTAAACATCTCCACCCCAGGGCTTGGCTGTCTCTTCCCTCAGCTTTGGATTCCTAGATAACATTCTGGCTAAGTGTGCTCTTGGTCTCCTGGGTCACTCCTGGTTCTCTTGGTTCCCAATGCACTCTCTTGGTCATGATGGTCCCTTCTCCCCTCTCTCTATCTCTTCCTTTCCTGCCCCGACCCCATGGCCAGGTTCAGTCTGGACTCTTCCAGAAGGTTCTGACTGTTCTCTCCCTCATATTTACAACAAAACCCTCTCTTCAACCATACCCAGGCGTGGTCATGTCCTCATTTTCATTCAGAAGGCATGGGAGAGTGGAGAAGGGTAGTTATGAGAGGAGTTGGAGGGTGGTATAGATGTTCAAAATTCTCAAAGAATCACTAAAAGATACTGTGTTTCATTAAAGGTACAACGGAAAGGATAATCTTAAAAAACACTCGAGATCATGATTTCTAGGCTAACTACTTTATAATGTATAATGATTTTTTTAAAAAATTTATTTTTATTTTATGTGCATTGGTCTTTTCCCTGTATGTATGTCTGTGTGAGGGGGTTGATCCCCTGGAACTGGAGTTACAGGCAGTTGCGAACTGCCATGTGGTTGCTGGGATTTGAACCCAAGCCTCTGGAAGAGCAATCAGTGCTCTTAAGCAGTGAGCCATCTCTCCAGCCCCCAAGTATAATGACTTTTAAAAAGGGCAGTTTTGTAGACTGTGCAACTACTTCCTGGGAGAGGTTGAAATATCCCCTTCTTGAGGGAGAAAGAAGACTTCGACCCAGAAAGTTCCCAAGATATGCAAGGCTCCGGAAGCTGAGAAAAGTCGGAGACTCACAAAGCCATTCCTTGAGAGCATCTAAGTAGTGAATAATTGCTGGTTAGGACTCCAATTGCTGTGATAAAACCTGGGGAAGAAAGGGTTTATTTCCTCTTACACTTCCAGGTAACTGTCCATCAGTGAGGAAGTCAAGAACCTGCAGGCAGAAACTGATGCAGAGACTATGGGAAAGTGGGGTCCCCATGACTTTTTCAGCCTGCTTTCTGATTCTACCTGGGACCAACTGCCCAGGAGTGGCACCCCCCAACCCCTTCAATGGACTGAGCCATCACATACCAATTGCCAATTAAGAAAATACCCCACAGGCTTGTCAATCGTACAAGGTCTTTTCTCAGCTGGTCCCTCTTTTCAGCTAACTCCAACCTGTGTTAGATTGACAAGAACTGACTGGCACACTGCAAAAGATTGGTTGAGCTGCCTGTCAGTCTGGTCAAGGAACTCTGGGTTTACAGTTTTCATGAGTTGTCACTCATGCTGGGGTAGGGTTTTTTAGGGTGATACGGGTGCCCACCCTTCCCCAGTAAACTCATTGGTTCATCAAGTTAGACTTGTAATGAACTGTTGACATCCTATCTGGGGTAATTGGAGATTTGTTCAGTCCTGCTAGGAAAAGTCACACAACAGAGGAGAAAGCTGTAGGCTTTATCTCAAGACGGGGAGGTTGGGGGGAAAACATAACAAGCTCACAGTGTCTGGGGGTGTCCTGGGATGGGGGCCCATGTTGGCTGGGACGAGTGAGGAGTAGATATGTATTTGTGATGTGTACCTCAAGTCGAGGTTGATGCGAATCTGAAAAGCCTGGCTGGTGCTAAACCTGCTTCCGGTTACCAGCACCAGATATGACTGGAACTAGTGTAGAAGAACTTAAGAGTTGAAGGCAAAGGTCCTGCTCCATTCTGCTCCCGACATTTTGAACTGCTCCTGCCTTTCCTTCTCTGCTCTTTGTTGAAATAGACACTAAAGGGACGAGGGTTGGTGCCCTGGAGATCCAGATACCAGTTTTAGCTTCTTTTCTTTTCTTTTTTTCTTTTTTCTTTCTTTGGTTTTTCGAGACAGGGTTTCTCTGTATAGCCCTGGCTGTCCTGGAACTCACTCTGTAGACCAGGCTGGCCTCGAACTCAGAAATCCACCTGCCTCTGCCTCCAGAGTGCTGGGATTGAAGGCCTGTGCCACCACGCCCGGCTCTTTTCTATTGCTGTGATGAAACACCATGACTCAAAAGCAAGTTGGAGAGGAAAGGGTTTTATTTGGCTTACATTTCCACCTCATGGTTCATCACTGAAGGAAGTCAGGACAGGAACTCAAACAGGGCAGGAAACCTGGAGGCAGGGCTGATGCAGAGGTCATGGAGAGGAGCGGCTTACCTGCTTGTTCCTCGTGGCTTGCTCAGCCTTCTCTCTCTGTCTCTCTCTCCTCTCTCTCTTTTCTCTCTCTCTTATTTTCTTTCTTTGTTATTTTTTCTCTCTCTCATTTTCTTTTTTTAAAAAGATTTATTTATTTATTATATGAAAGTACACTGTAGCTGTTTTCAGACACACCAGAAGAGGGCGTCAGATCTCATTACGGGTGGTTGTGAGCTACCATGTGGTTGCTGAGATTTGAACTCAGGACCTTCAGAAGAACAGTCAGTGTTCTTAACTGCTGAGCCATCTCTCCGGCCCTCTTTCTCATTTTCTTTCTCTTTCTTTTTGTTCTTCCTTTTCTTTCTTTCTTCCTCCCTCCCTCCCTCCTCTCTCTCTCTCTTTTCTCTCTCTCTGACTCTCTGTCTCTCTCTCCTCTCTCTCTTTTCTCTCTTTCTTATTCTTTCTTTCTTTTTTTCTTTCTTTCCTTCTTTCTTTCTGAAATAGGGTTTCTCTTTGTAGCCTTGACTGTCCAGGAGCTCACTCTGTAGACCATTAACCTTTCTTATGGAACACAGGACCACCAGTCCAGGGGTGGCACTACCCGAAATGGGATGGATCCTCCCATATCAACCACTAATTCAGAAAATGCCCTACAGGTTTGCTTATAGCTCCATCTTAAGGAAGCATTTTCTCAATTTAGGTTCCCTCCTCTCAGGTGACTTAAGCTTGCATCAAGTTCACATAAAACTAGCCAGGACACTGGTGGTGGTGGTGGTGGTGGTGTGTTTTCTAATCCAGCTTTCAAGTCTCAGCACCCCACCAGGCTACACCTCTCTCAAAGCTGGAGGTCCCTCCATCATGTGCAGACCAGTTTCCCCTGAGCCACTACAGCTGTTTGTCAACACCATGACCCAGTCAAGAGCCCAGAAAATTCTCATGCATGGGACTCAGACAAACACCTCCATTAATACACAGTCCGAGTTGGTTGGCAGCCTGGGAGTTTGGATTTTCAATTTGGTGTGAAGATTCGTGTCCGTGTGGAATCTATGACACTTCTCTTCCCAGCCATGAAAGGGAGGGTTTTAGTGTTTGCTGGAGCCTAGAATCCCATAACGTGTTTCGTGCCAGGGTGATTTTGCTGTTTATATGTCCCGGTTGGTGAGGCTTTTTGTTGAGTTTGTTTTGCAGTGCTGAGCACGGACAAATGCTTTATGCCGAACGAGTGCCCTGCCACTGAGCCACCCTGCCAGCCCCGTGTCCCAGGAGTTAGGTCTTTCTGCTTTAAGCTGGAAGGACCGAAGGGAAGGCTTGGATGCCCATATTTGGACAGCAGCTAAGCGGACTCAGAGACTTTTCATCCCCCAGCTGCCCCCCTGCCCTAGCTGGTTATGTCAGTGGTCATCCATGAGTGACCCACCCTGGGAGACTGTGCAGAATGTGGGGCTTTAGTTGCTTTCTCATTCTGCCTTACAGTGTCAGGTTTCACCGATGCAGGCAGGCGAGCAGGCAGGCAGCCGTATCCCCAGGGTTCTTTATCTTATCTTCCCATTCATGTTTGCCTTCTAGTTCTCTACGCAGACCCCGGCAGGCAGGACAAAGCTGCCGCCACCGAGGCAGTAGGTTGGGCACTGTCTTACCTTCCAATATGTGCAAGGAGCTGGTCACATGTCATCTTCACAGCAATGTCACCTTGCTTGGGACCTCAGCCTCTACTTAGAGATAAGGACACTAAGCCCCACTTGCCAGTAAGAATTTGGCCTAAGGTTATTTGATTGCCGTTCAGACTCAAACATATTGACACCAGTCTTCTTCTAGCAGTCATTGCAACTTGCGTCCGGGGCTGTGTTTGAACATGTGTGTATGTAGCTGTGTGCACACATGTGTATGTATGTATACGTGCATGTGTATCTGTGTATTTTTGATAGCATTTTATGTATGTGTGTGTGCATGTGTGTGTTCATGCATATGTACTTGTGGGTATATATGCTATGTGCTTATTTATGGCTACATATGTGTGTGTCTGTGTATGCACATATATCTGTGGCTGTAAACTATTATGTGTGTATGTGCTATAGTGTGCTTGTGGTTGCACGCATATGTGCATGATGGTATGGTTGTGTGTTTCTGAGCATGGACTGCGCATGCGTGTCCCACTTGGCAAGGCTGTCTTTTCTATTCCTGTAGCTCCTCTTGGAGTATGTTCTCTAACTTACTGGACAAAGTCCTTTTGATGGCTGGGCTCCTTAAAGTGAGCACAGTGAGAACCCTGTTCCCCTTTTCCCCACCCCCTGCCCCAGGCTCCGGGCCTCAACTTACAGGGCTAAATGGCCCACTGGCTGCCAAGGTGGCCTCGGGCCTCACAGGTGAGTGCTGGCATGCTACAGAGAGCAAACGCCAGCACAGAATACATACTTTGTCTCCACAATGAGACTGCCTATGGCTGGACATAAGGAGGCACACAGCAATCCTGGAAGGACACCAAGCAGGAAAGAATGGCTGTCTCCATAGACCAGCCATTTCCAGACCTCACAGACTTAGAACAGGAAGGAAGTCAGATGCAGGCAGAGTCATCCCCTATGACAAAGGGTTGCCCCCACCCGAATCCCAATCTGAGGCCCACATCCCAGTATGCCCAGCCCATAGTAGCAGTCCCATGGTGCTGGCCGTTTCCTGCCTCATTCAAAGGTGCTGATCAGAGCAGTGAAGCAATACCAGAGCCTTGTGTGTGCTATGGCCTCTCAGAGTGCGGCTGTCTCTAGTGAGCTGTGGAGAGGGGAAAGTCATGGGAACGGGAGAGAGAAGCAGATGGAGAGAGCAGGAGAGATGAAAAAAAGAGGAAGGAGAAGGAAGAAAAGGAGGAGGAGGAAGAGGAGGAGAAAAAAAGGAGGAAGGGTTAGGGAAAGGAGGAAGAGGGTGCTGGGTTTATCCAAGGACCCCAAAGTGGTGAGGCACTTTTCAGTTTCTTCCATGTGGGCAGTGTTTCCTATGATGTCTTAGGAAGCAAGATGGTGGCACAGGACTGGGAGGAGATGCAGCTAACAGTCTGGCGCTGCAGACCTGCACAGCAGCAGCACTTCTCGATACTCTGTGGCCCAGCAGGAACCTCCCTCCCTTGAACCTAGCCGATTCTAGTTGGGGGGCTGGGGGTGCAGTTGGCAGAGGCTGACTCCAATCTCTGGCTTTATCTTCCCGACACATTGAAACCATCAAGCGGAGGCCTGATGCAGAGGCCTCGATGTTGGGTAGTCTGGAGGAACACTGAGTTCATCCAAAGCAGCCGTGCCTCCTGCATTCCCCACTCAACGGGGAAGAGGGGCAGGGCTTCACGGTGCTCCAGTGGCAGGCCTTGCAAGCTATTGAGCTATTGTCTCTGAGATGTGTTGAGGCCAACGTCCCTTCGGACCCTCCCGCTTTACCCTCCTCTCCCAAAGGGAACTTCTGTTGCTGTTATTTGCAACAGTGAGTGGCTACTCCCCCCCCCCCCCCCCCCCAACCAAGCTATCCCATCAAAAGCAGCACCCTTCAGTGCTTTGAGTTCAGGAGAAGCCAAATCAAAAGCAAACCCTGAATTCCTCTTGCTCATGGCCAATAAAAACCTTGCTTCGGAGCGGAGCTGGCTTCCTTTGCTGAAATCAGATATCCTAGTAATAAACAAGTCCTAAAGGCAGGGGGAGAGCCTTGCTTCTTTCTACTGATTAGTTTTTCTTCCTTTAAAAGGGGCCTCTCCTATAACAGGATGCCTGCCCTAGAAACTCGAGCACAGAAGGTGGCCCAGCCTAGCCCTGCCCTGAGCTGCCCTGCCCTGTATCACCTCCCCCTGGCCAAGAACCTTCCCCCTGGGCTCCTATGGGTGGGATGGGCTCTGCTTTCCCTAATGCTACGCTGTTTAGCTAAAAGGCAAGACAAAGGGGCTTGGGGGAGAAGAGGCCTTAGCTGTCTGGGGAACTGGCAGTGGTTTCCAGGGAGAGCTGAGTTCTTGCCCTTTGGCTCCTGGTACTGTTGGAAAAGGGAAAGTGGAGTTATCACAGGTGGGGGCCCTAGAGGCCTGTGCCTGCCAGGTAATGTACTCTGTCACCGAGCTACAGTCTCAGCTCTCATGGGAATTTAACTGTTGAGTCCAGGCCCAGAGAAGGCATCAGAGCAGACAGCAGGGTAAAAAGACATGGTGATTTGCTTCCTGGGGGCAGCCTTGCCTTTGCTCCTTAGCTCTTTCTAGGCCCTTCTTCCTGCCCTGCCCAGTCTCTGGGCAGATACGTGTGTTAGCCAGCTGTGGAGAGTGCCCTCCCTTGATATGCAGACCTCTCTCATCTCCCAAATAGGTTTTTTGTTTGTTTTTGTTTTTTTGTTTTTTGTTTTTTGAGACAGGGTTTCTCTGTGTAACCCTGGCTGTCCTGGAATTCATCTTGTAGCCCAGGCTGGCCTCGAACTCAGAAATTCACCTGCCTCTGCCTCCCAAATGCTGGGATTAAAGGCGTGCACCACCGCCCGGCTCCAAATAGGTTTTTATGTGACTTTGCCGGCAGAAGATGTGCGCCGCTGCTGTTTGTTTGTTTGTTTGTTTGTTTTCCCTCCGACACTATCTCTCTCGGGAGAGTTTCTGGTCAAGAGAATTATGTTGAGGCTGCAGATTGCGAGAGAATCGCGCCTAATGGGGAACAGACGGACAAGACACCTTTCATGTCCAGCCAAGTTTCTTTCCCCTCCCCTCTCTCGCTCTCTTTTCTCATCTTCCCTTTTTGGCTTCAAAAATCGGGCCCGCTCTGTGCCTGTTTCTTTGGTACATCTGCTGAATAAGGTCACACGTTGATTTTATTTTGGAAATTGGCAGCTCAGTCGAGCTGAGCTCCGAGGCTGCAGAGCAGGGGCACTGTTGGATGTCGAAAGGGGCAACTCTAGCCTGCAACTGGCACTGGGGTAGCCTAGCTCATTAAGTGTTGAGGAGCACCTCCGTACCCAAATTGCGCCCTCTGCTGGCGCGGCATCTCCAGAGTCGCCCAAGCTTGGAGGAATTAATTAGATGGAAGGTGCTGCATCTCTGGTTCCTTCCACAGGCTCCTTCAGTTAACCCCGTGCAATACTCTATAGGGAAGAAAGTGCTGGTTCTGAGGCCCCTTGGGACGCTTAAGTCATTAAAGGAGAACTTAAGTCTAAGGGCCTTGTAAATGCCCGCTTAAGGGCTGGTGAAATGACTCAGTGGGAAGAAGTGTTTACTGAGCAAACACGATGACCTGAGTTTGACCCCTGGATCCGGTTGGAAGGAGGGTGCTGATTCTAGCAAGTTGTTCGCTGATTTCCATATGCACACCTGCGCTCAGGCACGCAAACACCTTGCACGTGCGCTTGAGGCTGCGAGTGTGGTGGCTTCCTGGCTTAGCATGTGCTAGGGTTAGAATTAGATTCCCCAGAACAATACAAAACCAGCTCTCCTCTCCCCCGCCCCCTTTTCTTTGTGTTCCTCCAGAGAAGGCAGATTTGTAAAACATTTGGGAGGATGCTGGTGGTTTGGATTCCTTGGCCCTTAGTCATGAGGATGATGTAAGAGCATCCAACTGATTTCATGGTAAGGACAGTCACAGTTCTCAGCAAACCGTTTCCAATCGCACCCTGGCAACTCCCCACCCGGCCCTGTCTCAGAAACTACCCTCTTCCCAGAACTTTGGTGGGAAGCATGGGAGTGAGTTACTTGCTTTCCAAAGCTCGGCGTGAGTGTACTCTTGGACCCCATCCCTTCCCTGTCTAGCCTTGGGTAACAGAAGTCACTGCTGCTCCAACCCAGGGGGTTTGGTGTGGGCGGATTGGCACACATTGGTCTCTGTGAAGACTGCATCTGGAGGAGGGATGTAGGAGTCAGGGGAGAGGGCTGGCGGCTGGCTGATGCTAAATGTTGGGAAATGGGATGATGGGAGGGAGGCAGATTCTCCTCCTGTCTGGGCTTAATTCTCCTTCCTTCTTACACCCTCTGCTTGTGGTTTCAGAGTTTGTTCTGTATTAAGATACATCAGTTCTCAACTAGCACAATGGACTGAAAAAATGAAAACTGTGGACTTCTTTTCTAGCAATACGGCGTTCTAAAGTTATAGCTGCAAATCTAATACAGTGCTTACCACTGATTAAAGCTGGCAACAGAAGCTGCGTGCAACTTGGTGGTAGAAAGCCTGTAGAAGAAGTAGGGTGCCAATCTTAGCACTGCCAAATAATAACAGCAATAATAATAATATCCTCATCACCATTACCATCATCATCATCCTGTCCTTAGACAAGGTGTGTGTGTGTGCGTGTGTCCATGTCCCCATCCCCAGCCTCAGTGCTGGATCCAAAATGGGGACACTTACAGATTGCCTAAATACTTGAGTTGTCATGAGAGGACACAGGGCTGGGGAGATGACTTAGTGGATAAAGTGCTTACTATGCAAGACAAAAGATCTAAGTTCAAATCCCCCGAACCCATGTAAAGCCAGGCATAATAGCCTCCTTTTGTAACTCCAGTGTTCCTACTGCAAGATGGGACATAGAGTCCGGAAAACTCCTGAAAGTTTGTGGTCCAGCTAGCCTGGCAATACAGCTGTGAACAATGAAGTGACCCTGTCTCAAGGTGAGAACTAGACCTGAGGTTGTCCTCTTATCTCTACACGTGTACAGTACCCGCAGCAGAGGCATGCCCCGACTTACTCACACGAGTGTGCACACATGCCAGTTACAAAGAGGAAGGGGAGCTGGAGAGCTGGCTCAGCA
This sequence comes from Mus musculus, assembly GCF_000001635.26. Lineage (NCBI taxonomy): Eukaryota > Metazoa > Chordata > Mammalia > Rodentia > Muridae > Mus > Mus musculus. Next base: position 27,056,815 of record NC_000074.6, on the reverse strand, counting down.
GTTAAGGATGCTGCTGGCTCAGCAGTTAAGGATGCTGCTGGCTCAGCAGTTAAGGATGCTGGCTGTTCTTCAGGAGGACCTGGGTTTGAATCCCAGCACCCATATTATGGTTTACCACCTGTAACTCCAGTTCTAGGAGATCTGACATTCTCTTCTGGCCTCCACAAGTACTGCACAGATGTAGTGCACAGATGCACATGCAAGCAAAATAGCCACACTCACACACATATGTATGTATATATGCATATATAATACACATACAATATATATGTATGCATATACATATATACATTTGTATATACATAATATATTTTGGTGTTTCAAGACAGGGTTTCTCTGTGTGAAACCTGGTTGTCCTAGAACTCACTCTAGGAGATCAGGCTGGCCTTGAACTTAAGAGATCTACCTGCCTCTGCCTTCCAAGTGCTGGGTTTAAAGGGGTGCACCACCACCGATCAGCTAAAATTAATGTTTTTAAAATGGTGGTGGCTGGAGAGATGGTCCAGCAGTTAAGAGCATCTGCTGCTGGTTTTAGAGGACCCAGGTTCTCTTTCCAGCACCCATGTGGTACCTCACAACCATCCATAACTCCAGCAATTTGACCCTCTTCTGACCTCCATGATCACTAGACACACATGGGATGCACAAACACAGATTTGAGAAAAACACCCACACGCATAATATAAAAGGCTTAAATGCTTTATTTGAAAGAGAAAAGAATACAAGGCCTCCTGAGCCTCTCAAACCTGATGCTGGATTTGGGATACTCGATGGCTTATCTTGGTTGTCACCTCGACAACGTTTGGAACCAACTAAAACCCAAGCAGCTGGGCACACCTGCGAGGGACTTTCCTTGGTTGAAATTCTGAAGTGGGAAGACCCATTTAAGTCTGGATGTTTTGCGGTCAGAAGACCCACCCGAACTCTGGGCCGCACCTCCTGGCGGTGACCCACATAAAAGGACTTGGAAGAAGGAAGCTTGTGCTCTCTGTCTGCTTGCCCGACTCTCTTGGGGCAGATCATCTATTCTGAGCCATTCCTCTGCTGGAAGTAAGCCTACTTCCTTTTGGGATTCCAATGTGGAATGAAAACTGGCAGCTCTTTAGGGTCTCCCTGGGATTCCAGCACCTGCGCTGAAGAGATGTCCAGTCTTAAGGAATGAGCAATTACTGGATCCCTTACCTATCTGTCTACTGTTGGACTGTCTGGACTTCAGCCTGTAAGCCACTCTAATAAATCCCGTGTGTGTGTGTGTGTGTGTGTTCATTTTATCTGTCTGTCGTTCCTTAGAGAACTTTAATACAGGGCATGCACACACACACACACCAGGGCATGGGCTGTTGGGGAGAGGCAGTTACTGGCTGGGTGGGTCTGACTTTAAACTTGCCCTGATGCTGTCACTGCTGCTATTAAAACCTGGGAGTAACCCAAGCAGCTGTCTCACATGAAACAATAGTCTCATAGCCTGGCTGAATGTTCTCAAGAGAGCCGTCCCGTTGTGGATATAGTCGGGCTTCTTTCCTTCATCTGGACTAAAGTTCTCTCCTGGCTTCTCCTCTACTGTGCTCTTACTCCCCAGGCACAAGCCAGGGAGACCTTTCACGGCTTAACCATTGCGGTTTCCCCAAAGCTTCCAGAGTTGTCCTCAGATCCCTTAATCAAGACGTAGCATTGACAAAACCACCTGAGCCTGCAAGTCCATGTGTCACCGGGGGGAACATGTCTTCCATGCCCTCCGCTTCTATTCATAAAGAGAGTAAGACTGAATAGGCCCTACTAGGGCAAACTGCTGACCAAATATGTGTGTGCCAAATATGTGTGCTTTTCACAAGTTGGCCTGTTCCTCAGGCCAACCAATGTCGCCACCTAGAGGCAATCAAAAGAATTTCATACAACAGGAAGCAGGCACTTTTCCAATAACTGCCAAACAAGCCAGCTAACACTTCATTTACTCTTTTTTTGAGACAGGGTCTCAATGTACAAGCCAGGTGGCATAAAACTGGCTATGTAGCCCTGGCTGGTTTTGAATTTGCCACCTTCTGTGTGTTGTATTTACAGGCATGTCATGAAGCTCCGTGAAGACACTTTCTTGCTCATGAAGTTCAGAACCCTTCTTGCACGTAATGGTGTGGCTTTGGTGGCATCTCTGACGCAAGGATGGACCTCTCCAGAGCCAGGCATGAGGCTAGACAAGGTGCTTGCCATCAGCTCCAATGCCCCCCGTGCCAATTCACTCATCACACCAGATCATAAAAATAAATCTTTAATGGCTTTAGAGTTGGCACAGATGGTATAATTCAAGCTCACATTTGTATTTAACAAACTGAAAGACCGCGCTAGCTTTGATTGAAACAGAACAAGAATCATAGTGGTTTAAGTCTGGAAATTACATTCAGCAGCAACGGGTTCTGAAGTTATTTGTTAAATGAAGGATGTGAGGGCTGGAGGAAACAAGCGGAAAAGCTATCAGGAAATAAGCTAAGCAGCCCACACGCAAGCCGTTGTGATCACTGCAGAACTGTGCTTTCTGGTTTATTGTTGTTTTTAGATAAAGAAGAGTCTGACTTAGTCTTTGTTTATCCTTGAACTCCTGATCTTCCTGGCTGCATCCCACAAATGTTGGGGTTACGGGCAGGTGCTACTAGGCCCAGCTGTTTCCTCATTTTTGGAGCTCTTACGGCACTGTGAACAGTCAGGAGCTGCACCATTCTGGCTTGTGAATACAGTGTGTCCTGGGGATAGCTGATCCCCAGAGGAGGAAAAGCAAGTGAGGCTTGCTGAAACCATGCGCCAGGACTGGAGGCTTTCATCTCCAAGTCTTTACTAAAAACCAGAAAGGGATTATGATGGTGAAGAAATCCTGTCATCCACTTTCCATCACCGTGGTCCTCGAGGAATAAGCTCCAAGTCCCTCTTTTACAGCAAGAAAGGCCCAAGAGCAGTTTACAAGTTACCCTGGAATTTCAGTCAGTGCCACAGAGGAGCTGTGATTGGAGACATCTAAGGCCAGGATGGAAACTGGGAGCAGAATCACCTCACTCCAGAGTAGCGGGGACAGCAGGGTGTTCTATTAGATGGAAAATGGAACCCCTCTGATTTTCTCAATTATAGACACCAGCAACCCAAAAGTCACTTGGGGACACGCATTTGTGAGGGGCTGGGTATTCCTGAGCAGTGCTCAACCGAACTCAGGTCCTGGCTAAATTGGTGTCGGTTCTGAAGTCTCACAGCCTAAGTCACTGCTTGACCCGAGCTTCCTATAGCCGAAGCTAAGCACGGGTGATTCCCGTCAACATGTATAATCTTCAGCGCTCTACAAAGGCCACGGAAGAGTGTGACTGGGGACATGCGGACACCAAATGAACTAGGCTGGTGCATGGTTGACCCTGAGCGGCTTGGCCTCAGTGTCCTTGCACCAGTGGTACTGAGGCCTTCGCGTCTGCTGTCTTGTCTAGGGCAGGCTTCTTTGAGTAGTCCCGCTCTCCAAAAATAGTGCTCCCTATCCGGACATTTGTAGATCCTACTTCAATCTGTGGGAAAGAAGCAAATGTGGAGGAGAGAGTGTCAGGCACTGCAGTGTAGCTGGTGCTGAGTCTCTTTCTAGCTGCCCAGAGGCTGCGTAAGGTACAACCAAGCTGCAGCTGAAGATGGTTGGGTGCTCTGGTGTCCCGGACCAGGGCAGGGTCACTTTTATGGCAGTCAGTCTTCAAAAGAAAGGTAATGATCTTAGCTTGCACAGTGCTTGGGGAGTTCAACTGCATTTAGGGATCTAGGAACAAGGGACGGTGGAGATGTAGGTGTGGGACAGCACAACACAGCAAAATGCTGCCCTGCAGCTCATGACCAAAGGCTGATGGCCGGCCAAATGGAAAAAACCCTGTAGTTATCTGTTATAAAACAAGCTCTAGTTTTAGAACTTTTATACTGTTTTAATATATATGATATTCCAAAAATGCAATTCTATACTTTGATTTTCAGAACTGTTATTACTTAGTTCAAAGCAGGGTCTTACTATGTAGCCTTGGCTTGCATGAACTTGTTTGTGTAGCTCAAGCTGACTTGAAACTCACCAGCAATCCTCTGGACTGTCTTCCAAGGGACTATGGGACTGAGCCAGGGCACTCAGCTGTTATTTCCTACCTTGGAAATTCATGTATGTGAGTTGCTAACACAGTACTTTATTTCAGTTTATATTTATTGTCACATAGCTAATGCCCTAGGACTTATGTTTGAAATGCTTTTAAAAATCAGGTTAAAATTTCTTTCTTGGTGCTATGAAACCAAACCCAGGGTTAACACACTTGTTAGATCCTAAGTTACACCCCGGCCTTTTCCTAGATTACATGTAGTGGATTACATTGAGTTTTAAGAACTCGGTTGTAATTTCTATAAATTTCACTTCAAACAAAGGAGCAGTGTGGGGAGGGTAGTGTCAGAGCAGCCAAGCTCCCGTGACTGTTGCTACTGATGAGGGCACTTACAGCATGCTGGAAGTCCATGGACATGCCCATGCTAAGTTCCACCTGCTCCACCGGAATGCCCAGCTTTTCACACAGCTCCCGCCGCAGGGTCAGCAGCCTCTGCCAAAAACACAAGCGGTACCATTTTATTCTTGTTGTTTCCAATGATGTCAAAAGGTGACCAGACCTGCTGGGCACAATAGCGCTGGCCTGTAATACTTGGAAACAGGCAGGAGAATCCTGAGTTCATAGCTAGCCTGAGATATACAGGGAAGTGAAGTTGTCTCCAAAACAAAGCAAGTCAAGTCGAACTAAATCAAAACAAACAAAACAGGAGAAAAGCAAGACCCACCAAAATGAACACTACAAACCAAAACATTTCTGATGACTATTTCTCAGGATTCTGAGGTGTGTAATGATTACCAGAAGTTACTATAGGTAACTATAAGTTTAAGCCACATCTTCAACTTTCAAGAAAACTACCAGGGCCCAGGGGGTGTGGCTCAGCGGCAGAACGCTTTAATAGTATACTCCAGACCCTGGGCTCCACCCCAAGCAGTGGGGGAAAAAAATTCAACAACATCCTAAAAACAGTAAAGATGCAAACTGCCAGTCACTAGAAAGGAAGAAAAAGTTTGCTCTAACAATTGTATTAGCCACGTAGACGCTGGGTTAAGGAAGGTGTGGTGTGTGGTGTCTGGGAGCCTGGTCTTCCTTCTCCTTATGAGAACAGTTCAGAAGAGGCTGTGATATTGCATCTGACTGGCTCTGTTCTGAGAGGTCCCTGATGTACCTACCTCACAGCCATCCCTGCATGCTGGTGGGATGCTACTGCACCTCACCATTGCTGGGCAAGCATTAGCTCTCCCCATGCTAGACACACCCTACTGTGGGCTGAACCCACAGCCCCATGATACCTTCCTTGGCATGAGAGCATCACTCCAACACCAGTACCTGGAAGTCTGGGTTTGGTCCTTGACTTAGATCATGTCCAAAGCTTCCTATGGTCATGAGACCCACGAACTCCAGGCTGGGACAACTGGCCTTTATGTGTTCCACGACAGCTATGGTCTCTGAAGGCAGCAGGCCGTGTTTACCTTCACAAAGAGAAATGGAAGATGTGTATGCCAACACATCTTAACTAGCCAGAAGAAGGCTCCATTTTCATCCCTTCCTTACAACAGAGGTGACTCAGATGAACACCTGATGAAGTCACTTTCCCTGGCCCTAAAGAGTGACTGTGTATGTGAGGTCCTTCATGCCTGGGCGTCTTCCACTTGGGCTCTGCGTTTCTCAAGATGATTTCTCTTTACTCCATCTCAGGACTCTCTTTATTATCTTTAGAGCCAGAGACTGAACCCATGGTTCTGCATACACAAAGTGGTACCACGAAGACACATCCCACAGGACTTTAGCTGGGAATGGCTAGGGGAGCCAGAGAAGAAGAAAATATGTTATGGCTTGAATGAGGATGTCCCCCACAGGCTCCATGCTTGGATGCTTTGTCCCCAGGTTTTGGCACTGTTTGGCTGTGTTTGGGAGATGTTGCCTTGCTGGAAGTACATCATGGGTGCCGGCTGTGACGTTTCAAAGTCCTATGTCCTTCCTCGTCCTCCCTCTGTTCCATGTGTGTGGTTCAAGATGCGAGGCCTGGGCTTCTCTCAGGCGGCCATGCTCCCCTGGCCATGGATTCTTACCCTCAGGAACCATAAGCCACACAGACCTTTCCGTCTCTAAGTCGCCTTGGTCATGGCGTTTTATCACAGAAATAGAAAAGAGACAAACATATGACTTGGGACACTAGGGAGGGTCACACTGCCAAAGTCCTAGATGAATCTCAGTACTTTTTTCTAAACCTGACATTTTTATGGTTTAATCAATTTATTAATAGAGCTGCAAAAATAAGTCATAATACATAATAAAGTTGGGACTGTAAAATTGCGAAGTTTAACTTACTAGTTAAGAACGGTTGGATGAATTTTATGTATTTTAAAGACTATTAATATTGCTTTGCCTTTGCCCCTATTTACTAAATGGACTACGGAGGAACTTTCACTGTTATTTAATCAGGGCAAATCACAGGTAATTATCAAGAAATGAAAGACACTCTGGAGTCAATTTTGTATCTGCTTTTATGCAATGAAGCCATAGTCAGGGAGCATGCATATAACATTATAATGGTAACTGGTAATCTACTGACCACTGTGCCAGCCCCACGACTTTTCATTTCATACAGAAACTCTAAATATTCTTACTTATACCAGTTTTCAGAGGAAACTAAGGCAGGTGGGCTAAGTCTTTTCCTAAGTTTATGGACGAGAACTGTGCACCTGAGATTTGAGTGCAGGGCGCATCTGGAAAACAGATGTCTGTACTGAGCTCCTTCGTGCCAAGATCTGCTACGTGTGAGTGCCTAGAAGACAGTTGTAAGCCAGTGCCTGCCATTCACTCTTAACAGAAAGTGAGCAAGTAAGAAATCCGGGGTTCTGGATCACTCACTGCACAGAATCCTCACCACACCCTCTAACAACGGGCACTCCCCGATGACACTGCCACAGGAGGAAACTCAGGTACAGAGAGCTTAGGTAACTGACGCAAAGTTCCAATGCTAGAAAGTGGTGGAGCGCAGGCAGACATTTGTCTGATGTCAAAGTCACGGTTCTCTGTAATTCATGGCCACACTGCTAAGCCAGGCCCCATGAGACAGTCACTCACTGGTGTACAGCAGCATTTTTTTTTTCCTACTCTTGCCCAATAAAGTACTGGGTAATTGTCCTAAGAAGTATGACACATACAATTCCCAATCCCTTCCAGGAGGGAATTTCCAGGACATCAAAGTTATAATTCTTCCAAATCAATACCGAACAAGCCGAAATATATTAAAGAATTATATTGGGTCATCACACTGGTGAATCTTGACGAAGCAGCTCACCAGGAGGCTGGAGCTTCTCCTCACAGTCTCCTCAGCAGATGCTTACACTCACACTCTCCCCGAGCCTCAGCCATCTCAAGAGAGCAAACCTCCATGGTCAGGCCTAGTCACTTACTGTCCTCTCCGCTGGTGTTAATCTGGACCATCACCTTCAGTGGTTCTGTAGGACCTTTCTTCTGCCAGGAGCTATTCACCTTGTCTGCCAGCTTCACCGAGTCTACGGTTTCCAGCATAGAGAGGTTGGGGACGGCTGCGAAGAGAAAGGGGGAAGGGAGCAGTCTTCGCTTTCCCGCTGCCAGAGAGGACGTGCAGCAAACCTCTGATCTGGTAGAGGGAGGAGTACTCCAGGGAAAGAAAAGGACAGTTCAGCTTATGACCGCCAAGAAGACAAGCAAGAGAGCTTGCTGGATAGGAACCTCGAGGGCAGGCGAGTCCCATCCCACCAGCAAAGATGGATAAGGGAGACGCTAAGACACCACGATCAGGCTGCCTAAGTACGGAGACGATTCGGAAAGTTGGCAATTGAGATTCTGAGTAGTAGGCCCCGATCTTATTATGTCTCAGTCTAAACTGAGTAAAATAGGCCAGTCGACAAGGGACAGAGACTATCCAGAAGCCAAAACGCTAGCCTGGAAAGATATCATGTTCTTATAACTTCTGGGATGGGTCTTCTTATTTGACAAGGACACCAGAATAGCTCACTCTGGATGCTCAGTCAGTGAGGTCATCAAAGCTACCTTCAATGAAGATGAACTATGACTCTTGGCACAGATAAATGACCATGACACAACCCCACCAACTTATTGTACTGAGCACAGAAATCTTCCAGGCAGTCAGCTAACTACTCCCCTGCCTCCCATCCCTCCTGCCTTGCTTTTTTCCTCCTCCATGGTGAAGACTGAACCCACAACCTTGTTGGGATAGAGACACTAGAGTGTACAGGAAGGCTATGCCTTGGTAGCTTAAATAATTCATTCTAATCTCAGCTCTGGCCTGGTTATACAAACTGATAGTTAGGACAAGACCTAAAGTGGTGGCACACCTTTAATCCCAGCACTGGGAGGCAGAGGTAGATCTCAGAGTTCAAGGTCAGCCTGGTTTACGGAGAGTTCCAGGGACCTTAGAGAAATCCTGGCACGACAAACCCACCAACCAAAAACCCAAAACCCTAAAAAGATCAAATTGTTCTAATAAAATGTAAACTGTGTTCCACAACAAAGCAGCGGAAGGATATGTATGAGGATAGGAAAGCAGCTAGAACTGAGTCAGACAAGTTTATGTGTGAAAACCAAACAAAACTTTCTGGCATGTTGCTGGGTGTGCTGGTGGTCGTGCCTGCGATTCCAGAATTCAGGAGGGTGAGACAGGAGGATTACCACAAGTTCTAGGCCAGCCCGGGTTAGTCAGACTGGGTCTCAGAAAAACAATGACAAACCAAAACGGCAATGTAAAAAGCACAGGATGATGTATAACGAGAAGTTAAATTACCTAGACTGGCCGGGCAGTGGTGGTGCACGCCTTTAATCCCAGCACTCGGGAGGCAGAGGCAGGCGGATCTCTGAGTTCGAGGCCAGCCTGGTCTACAGAGTGAGTTCCAGGACAGCCAGGGCTACACAGAGAAACCCTGTGTTGAAAAACAAACAAACAAACAAACAAACAAACAAACAAAGACTGGCCTATAGAAAAGTCTGTGCCATTTGATTAATGTGTGATATAGGAAGGCACAGCTCACTGTGAGTTGTGCAGTCCCGGAGTAGGCACTCTTGGTGTATAAGACAGTAGCCCTGGGGAACACACCAGTAAGCGACATTTTTCCATGGTATCTGCTTCAGTTCCTGCCTCCAGATTCCTGCCGTGGCTTCTTTCACTGCTGTGGAAGTATAAGCCGAATAAGCCCTTTCTTCCCAAGTTAAGTTGCTTTTGTTCATTGTCTTTAGTACAGCAACAAAACTAACAGGGACCCCAGTGCAAACATGTGCTGTGATCTGGGGCTGGAGTTTTACCTGTAGGCCTGTGCACCACATTTGTGCCTGGTACTTAAGGAGGCCAAAGAGGCTTTTGGATCCCTGAAACTCCAGTTAGAAAGAGATGTGAGCCGACATAAGCATGCTGGGTAGCCAAACCCAGAAAGTGCTCTTAACTTCAGAGCCGTCTCTCCAGGCCTTTATTTTTATTTTATTGAGACAGGGTCTATGTAGCTCTGGCTGGCCTGAAACTGTGTAGACCAGTGGCCTCTTATTAGAGATCTGCCTGCCCTTGTCTCCAGAGTGCTAGGATTAGAGTTGTGTGTCACCATGCCCAGAGAAGAAATGAAAACAAGCAAGCAGAGAACTCTGCAACAGGAAAACAAGGAATGGGAGAGGAGAGGATAGAGTTGAAAAAAGAATGGTCTGAATTTTTGCCTTATTTTTTATCACACTTATTTATTAACCCTGGGTGCTGGGAATTCTGGCTTGTGCCACCACATCTGCACAGCAGCATATTTGTAATACTCCCAAACTAGAAGTAACCTAGATGTTCGTCAGTGTGAGTGGAAACACTGTGCTATGTAAATACAGTGCAATAGTACAGAATAGGAAGATGGAAGGACCGCGTACCGAGATAAAGGTCAGCCCTGGGTCAGGATAGAAAGAAGGAAGACCTTTTCTTTTCTAACTCCACTTACACAAAGTCTGAACTATGGGGATGACAGCGGCGGCACAGACAAGGAACGTTTGAGCAGGATGACAGGAAGGAGCCTCTGGGGACAAGATGATGGGATAGATGCCTGCTATTTTAATTACTGTACCAGTTCACAGTTGTAATCCTCTGTCAAAACTGATCAAGTCAGACACTTTCAGTCTGTGTCATTTATTGTAGTTAGATAAGCTTTTTTCAATTTTACCCTGACAAAGCTGTTAAGAAAAATAAATGCCAGGGGAGGCAAGATGGTTCAGTGTGGAAAGGTGCCTGCGGCCAAGCCTGACAACCCAAGTTCTATCCCTGGGACCCACATAATGAGAAGAAAGACCCAACTCCTCCATGTTGCTCTAACCTCTATACACACAATCTGCCTCTCCCTATGCCTTTCTCCCCACCAAAAAAACCCATACAGTTTCTTACATTTTGATACCTTGAGAGGAGTAAGTATGGTTACTTGAGAACCTCACACATCACACAGTCAAATCTTTCTGTGACTAGTAATTATTTTTATGGTGCTGGGGACCGAGCGAGGGCCTTGTAAATGAGGAGCAAGCACTCTGCTGCTGAGCTACACCCTCCAGTCCCCACACTTCATTCTTACTATTTCACGATGTTTTATTTGAAGAAATCCCGCCACACAAATGGTGAGCTGGGGGTGTTCTCAAAGCTGCTTACTTAGACGGTGGTGTAAGCCATACAATCACAGAGAAGGCCTGGCTTTGTGCTGAGAGTTTTGCCTTACCCATCAGTTTGTTGACGTTTTGTTTCTGTAAATGACCAATGAAGTGCCACTTGATCTCGGGACAGGAAGACAGAATCTGAAGAGAAGAAGGGGACCGTTTGATAGCGATGTCATGGCGGCTCTGTCAGTTCAGATGTCCTTCACTTCTGTGCTCTCCTGGGAATGATAAACTGCCACCCCTCTCTTCGGCCAATCTCCCACTGAGACACAAGGAAACGCAGAGGCATCTAAGCCTGGCGCTGGTTCCCTTCTCATTCCCATCAATTCACTGTCATTTTCAGAAATAATCCATGAAAGGCATAAATGATTTATGTCCTCAAAGCTGCATCCCATACCCTTTGGTTTATGCTTTCAAATCTCCAAGGATTTTCCTAAAATCACTATTCACTAACAGCCACACAAGAGAATATTAATAGAAGTTGAAATTTAGGGCGCAGTGGAAATACAGACGGCTTCTATCCCTAGCCCAGCTTTCTGTTCTAAAATTCCACCCTCAACATAGGTGTAACTTTCAGCTAAGAGCTAAGGCTTCTAAACAAAAGCAACACTTCTTATGTCTAACGTACCTTAGGGTTTGATGCTTTTTCTAGTAGTTCCTGAACCTAAAGAGCAAAGAACAGAACGAGTCAGAAGCCTGGTAGTCACTACTCTCCCAACAGTTCTTTTTTTTTTCTTTTTTTCTTTCTTTTCTTGGTTTTTCGAGACAGGGTTTCTCTGTATAGCCCTGGCTGTTCTGGAACTCGCTTTGTAGACCAGGCTGGCCTTGAACTCAGAAATCTGCCTGCCTCTGCCTCCCAAGTGCTTGGATTAAAGGTGTGCGCCACCACCGCCCAGCCCAACAGTTCTTTATAAGAGGAATCTTACATAGTTCTCTCCAAAAGTGCGCTGGCCGTGGCCATAGGCCTCGATCACCATGTCTGCAGGTTTTGTTTTGCTGACCGCAACGAGCCGGGGTTGGATGGCTGGGAGGTCCTGCCAAGAGAGAAGGAGCCACATGAGTGAATGTGTGGAATCTTGTCCCAGTTAGATACACATTGTAGAGCCAGGTCGTGGTAGCAAACACCTTTAATCCCAGCACTCAGGAGGCAGAGACAGGCAAATCTCTGAGTTCCAAGGCCAGCAAGGCCTACAAAGTGAGTTCCAGAACATCCCAGTGGTATACAGAGAAACCCTGCATTACAAAACAAACAAACAAACAAACAAACAAAACAAACAAACAAACACCACCACTACCAACATAACACACATTGTAAAATAGACCGGCCTAGATCTCAGCTTGGCACTAATAAGATCCACTCTCCTTTTTTCTTTTTGGTACTGAATATAGAGCCCTGGAGTTTGGGCACATGAGACAGGTGCTACACCACGGAGCTCCAACCCTGCCTGCGGATTTCCTTTGCATGTCAATCAGTGCTGGAGGTTTAAGGGTTTGCAGTGAGTAAGATGGCTTGGTGGGAAAATGGTAGCTAAGTAGGCATGAGGGCCTTAGTTTAGACTCCAATATTCATATAAAAAGCAAGTTTTGTACCCCTTGTCTGTCATCCCAGTGGCAGGGTGGGGATGGGGGCAAGACAGGTGGATCCTTGGGGCTGGCTGTCTGGCTAGCTCCAGATGCAGGGTGTCAAAGCATAAAGTGGAGGGCGATAGAGAAAGATGCCTGACATCAACCTCTGGCTTCCACGTGTGCACTCATGGCATGTGCACTTGCACATATGAGTATACCGTGTACACAAACACATGTACTTGTACATGCATGCATATAACACACAGGCACTTGTACATACATGCACATAACACATATATATATACACACACTTATATATACATGCACATAACACACATGCACTTGTACATACATGCATATAACACATATTCACACATACTTGTACATACATAAATGTAACACACACACAAATTTTTTATCAAGGATACAGTAACAGTGGCATAAGGTCTGCTTAGCATTTGTGAGGTTCTGAGTTGTATCCTTAGCACCAAAAAAACCCATACAAACAAAGTAAAACAAAACCCAGCAGCATCCTTCATGAAGGGAAGGCAACATCCTGTTTAGCAGGGAGGTCACTTCTGGCTTCTGATACACGAAGGTAAATAGTTTAGAAACTCATTTTGGTCCTGATGTAATTATTAATAACGCTTCCACTCACCCTGGAAGAGGCTCAATTGAGATAAAGACATACACTGCCTTGTTCAGTCTATGAATCAACCAACAGTCAGCAGAGTTGACAACGAGACACCCACAACTCAGTGTTCAGGATTAGATTCACGCAAAGTCTCCTCACATCCATTACATAAAATGAAGGGTTTCCCTGCTTTCCTTACGTCTACCCCACCGTTTCTGAGACTGTCACAGAACCACAGTGCTCTCAAGGACTTGGAGACGTCACATCAATTACCACACGGTCTCCTGCTGCCTCCTTCTGAGGGACTGACTGTGTCTAATTCCTAGTGTGATGATGAACTAACTGGAGGCTTCCAGAGACAAATCGGTCAAGCAGGCCTAACTCCCGAGGCGGGCTGCATTAGGGAAATCCCGAGAACTCCGGTACCAGGAAGGTGGTAGGAACTCCCAAGGCTCTCTTAATTTCCTTCCCCTGTGAGGAACCCTAGCTAGGGCTAGAGTAGTTAACTGGACATGCCCAGACATCAGGTAAGAGAAGACTATGTTAATTCAGCCTTCGGTTTTCAGGCATCATTTTGAAATCTCAGACCATGAACACTAGATCAGAAAGGAAAGGTGTTTGATTTTTTTTTTTTTTCTGTCTCACTTCACATAACGTAGCTTAATTTGCATGGAGAAAAGCAGATACTGGCACCGGTCTAGAAGTCCAATGGGGGACATAACAACCATACGAAAATAACAAACGCTTGTGACAGGGCACCTGACAGCTCCCGCCCGCTCTGTGTGTGTCAAGTTCACGCGCAGCTAGACCACGGCTCGCGGCCGCCGCAACGCACGTGATCGCGGGTGGACACGGCCCTCCCAGGGCTCTAGTACCGTGGTGACGAATGGCGTGGTGGTACCGAGGGCAATGACGAATGGCGAGACGCCTGGATACGAGTCACTTGCCCTAAATGAACACCTTTCTCCAACCAAGCCAACCTCCCGGCAAGTCCCGATCCTCAAGGCCAGACCGACCGCCATGGAAACCCAGCGATCCCCTCTGCAGCCCCCGCCCCTCCGGGAGCCCCTTCTGCGTCACCGTGACACCTCGTCCCACGTAGGTGTCCCCCTTCCAGCCCTCCCCAGTGCCCTTCCGCCGGTCCTCACCCGCGGCCGCCGCGCCACACTCTGCTGGACTCGCTCGTTCACGGCCCGCAGCGCGAACCCGACTCCCAGCTCCGCCGTCATGCTGCCACCTCTCAACATTCCCAAGAGGATGCCCGGAGGACCCGCGACTCACCGAGCCCACCTTCCGGTCCCGCCCCCTTCCTGAGAGGTCCAATCGCCGCTCACCATCCAGCCACTTCCCCAGCGGAGGTTGGCCACCCAGGCGGGCGCCATCTTGGGGAAGGCGGAGGTTACCCGGACTGAAAGCCTCCTAGGGAGTTCAAGGGCTGGGCGGGCCGGTATAAACCAAGACATTAAAGTAACTTTCATTCATCCGTTCCGTTCCTTTCCTTTTTCCTTTCTTCTTTTCCTTTCCCTTCCCTCCCCTCTCCTTCCCATTTTTAAATTTCTTTCGAGACAGGGCTTCTCTGTGTCCTGGCTGTCCTGGAACTCATTCTCTAGATCAGGGTGGCCTTGAAATCCCAAGTGCTGGGTCTAAAGGCGTGTGCCACCACTGCCCAGCTATTATTTCTTTTTTAAAATATTTATTTTATGTGCGTTGATTTGTTTTGTCCTCATGTATGTATGTGCATGCACCGTCGTATCTGTGGTGCCATGGCCAGGAGAGTTTTGGATCTCGACCTGATGGTTGTGAGCCATCATGTGTGCTGGGGACAGAATTCTGGTCCTTTGCAAGAGCAACAGGTGCACTTGACTACTGATCCATCTCTCCAGCCCCCTTTTAATTTAAATATTTTTATTTATATTTTTGTTGTGTGGGTGTTTCCCCTGAACGTTAAGTCTGTGAACTGCCACAGAGGTCAGAGGAGGGCATAGAACTCTCTGGAACTGATGAGTGGATAGATGGGTGCTGGGTTCTGAACCTCTATAAGAGCAGTAAGTGCTCTCTCTCCATTCCCAGACTTTAGGAGTAATGATATTGAAGGTAAATGCCTCTTCATATACTGCTGTCACCACAGTGAAAAAAACCCCAAAACCTGAAAGGGCCCAGAAGGCTGTTACAGAGTGAGCCTAATGAGAAGCTGGCTGTGGAGCTGCAGTTGGGAAGTACTAGTCAGGAATAAGTGGGTCAAGTTTAAAGGGTTCGTGAAGGCTGGGATGGACGTGAAGTCAAAGAGATGCTCTGCTTCAAAAAATTGAAGGTGATAAGACAGGTCAGGGGTCAGAGGCGCTTGCTGTCCAAAGTCATATGGTGGAAGGAGAAAGCAGACTCCTGCAGATCTCCACATGAATGCCAGGGTGTCTGAGCATGTGCGCATGCACAAGGATGTATACATACATATGTACACAGATGTAAAAATGAGACCTATAAATACTACAGATTTAGGGTGGGGCCTCTATCTATCTATCTATCTATCTATCTATCTATCTATCTATCTATCTACCTACCTACCTACCTACCTACCTACCTACCTATCTGCACATATACATAAACACACACAGAACCTACTACTACTGTTTTGCTAAATGGACATGGCAGCAAACTGTCTTCAGAATATTTATATCCACAGGTTAGTGCTGACCTCAGCCTTGGATAAAGAAGCTGTTTGTGTTACAATGGATAATGATTAACAGAGTCACAACTGGTCAAAGTGCTCAAAATAAATGACTATTGAACCCTATCAGAGCATCTGTGCTACCTCCTTCAAGGTTCAAAGAACCTCTTGGAAGAGGGGGGGGATATGGAAAAAAACAAAACAAAACTAAGAGCCAGAGGGTAGTAGGGAGGTGTAGTGTGAACTGCTATATCTCCTGTGCCCATTACCAACGGCGACAGCTGTGGTCACCTGTGCAGGACTGGGGCTGTGAATGAGGCGGGAGCTCCTGAGGATCGTGGGACAGCTGTGCTTACTGAGGAAGGGGAGCCATATTTCTCAGTGGTGTTGCTACTAGAAAGTTGCCCTTGCCTAAATAACTCACAGCTCAGGCTTATGCAAGCAACCCTACTTAAAAGAAAAATAAAACGTAGGGGAACAGGATGATGTGCCAGAGGGGTGATATCTAGGGAAGGCTGCCCCCTTTTCATAGGAAGGGGGAAGGAAGAATGGAGGGAGGAGCTGTGTGTGTGTGTGTGTGGGGGGCCTGGGAAGAGAGAAGGGGCTGATATTGGAATATAAAGTGAATAGATAAATAGTAAAGAAAAATAACATAATTCATTAAGTAAACTCAGTTTTAGTGAATTTTTTTTTTTAAGTAAGAAGGGGGCTTGATGGGAAGAAAAGTTTGATGGGAGGGTAAGGGATTAAGATGCTAATGTGTGTGTGGGGGTTATGGTCAAAGTGCAAATTGTGAAAGAACCATTTTCAAAAAGAAAGGAAGCACAGTGTAAGAAAAACATAAGAAAACAACAATGAAAAACATGGTGGGAAGCGCACGCCTTTAATCCCAGCACTCGGGAGGCAGAGGCAGGAGGATTTCTGAGTTCAAAACCAGCCTGGTCTACAGAGTGAGTTCCAGGACAGCCAGGGCTATACACAGAAACCCTGTCTCGACACCCCCCCCCCCAAAAAAACCCCCAAAACCAACCAACCAACCCCCCCCCAAAAAAAAACCAAGAAAACTATGTTGTGGCAGGGTGGGGGAGAGGGAGATGGCTCAGAGGTTAAGAGCACTGGCTGCTCTTGAGGAGGACCCTGCTTGATTCCAGCAAACAAGGAACAACTCAAAACTGCCCCGTCCGGGAAATCCAATGCCCTCAGCTGGCCTCCATAGGCACCAGGTATGCATGTGGAATACAGACATACATCAGCAAAATACCCTATACTACATACACTAAACCAAAACCCAAACCAAGATATCCCAAACTTGTTATTTAAAAGAAAATATCCAGTTAAATGCAAATTTCAGATCAAGTGCAAATTCTTCTATAAAAGTAGGTGTTGTAAAACATTTGGATGGTATATAGTTTTTGTAAAGTTCACTGACATTAACATTTATCTAGTGACACTAGGCGAGGCAGCTTGCCACAGCCAGTCTGGGAGTTACCTACTTAAACTGATATTACATGAGGTTAGGGTCAACTGGGAATGCCTTTATCTTCTGGAGAAATGCAGCAATGTGTTAATTCTGTTTGTTTTTGCCATAGTCTCACTATGCAGACCAGGCTGGGCTCAAACAGATCCTTCTCCTCGGGTGCTGGAGCTAAAGGCATGTACCAGCATGCTGGTAAGAATCTATATTACCTGGATATATTTTTAGGGAAAGCCTAAGAAGGAAGTTTGATTTCTATCACCTGTCCTCCAATCTACTGGTAAATTTTACCTTAATCAAAAAAAGACAAAAACATTTTATTTAGCAAGACTGAAATTAAATCCAAAATGTAAGTATATTCACATTGAGACCTTTTTTTGTTGTCTGAAACAAATCCTGGAGCTATTAACCCAAGGTAATTTATCTAGTGGTATCATTTATGGAATAATTACTATAACAAGAATCATTTCTCAGTTATAAAGGCTCATTAATGCCCTTGGGGCACACTGAAAAAATTGCTTTAACTATTCAATCACCAGTTTACACAGAAGTAGAGATAAAAAGGAATGGAAGTACAAACACATGATTGCCCATTACAGCTTTTATAAGGAAACAAACAGTGGCTAGAAGCCCACTGAGGACAAGGAAGTAGGTAAAGTTCCCAGACAGAGGGGCTATTGTCCAGGTAGTTTACCGACGGCCAGCTGACGACAGCCCAGGTCAGTAAGCACGGCTATCTCACTTTCACAAGACACACGGCCCCACAGGCCGTTTATACACCTCCCTTTTCAGAGCACTTCATTCCTCCTCAGTACCCACACTGAGTCCTCCACACCTATTTTTAGTTATATAAAAATTATTAAACTTAGGCTTCCTTACAAACATTCTAACCATATATTGAAAAGTGATTAAAAACCTATATGGAATATAAATTGCTTCTGCAACATTTAGTGAGTGAGAAGCATTCTACCAAGGTGGCTGGGCCTTGGGAAAGTCCTACAAAAACTGAATTTTACAAACGGTTAACGTATTTTGATAGAAGTTCTACTTAAAAATAGCAGCTATGAATTCACTGCCTACAAAACTGCAGGCTTATCACATTTTACATGTTTAGAATTCAAATGCCTAAGTCAGATTTTATAGTATTACAAAAAACAAGGTCATAAAGACAGATGGGCTAGGCATCCCATGCTAAAAAGACATCTGAGTTCCATGATTTTACTGCTGGGACAGATACCAATAGCTACTGAATTTATGCTATGACATGGGGACATTTCTGTTCTGTTAAAGAAGTGACATTAAAGGGGCAGGGAAGGAGCAGCTGCAGCAGGACTTTACTGTGGCTCTTTGTAATGGAGGGATGAGCTCTCAGAATGCTAGTTACAGAGCCTCTCGGGCTAGGAGGGCGCTGGATGGCGGGGTACCCTCCCTCCTGCACCGACTCCACTGAAGTAGTGTTTTCTCAGGTGCACGTACAAGAGAGGATGCTGGGTATAGCACGTTGCTCTCAACAAGTGGTTAGCAGCAACAAATGAGAAGAAGATGAGTTGGTCTTGGGGAAAAAAACCCACTTTTGCAAGAGCTTTTGAGCACATTAAAATGTCCTTTTCAGGAACATTTTGTAGTTTGTACAGTGTGGCCAGGGTCAGTGGCCTGAGGAGTCAGGACAGAGAAGGGAACATCTGAAGTAAGCACAGTGAACCCTGCCTCTTTTTGGGTCGGCTGAATGCTTCCCAAATACCTGACAAGTCTGGTGCCACTTAGGAGCAAACTGGCCCGACTTACAAAACCAAAACTGAGGTGGGAATTGATGCCAGAAAATACCATTTATAGTAGTCACCTAAGAGAGAACAGTAGGTGCTTTGTGTGGGGGGAGGATGAGGTAGGGGACCAGCTAACAAGGCCAAGTCCTAAGCTAGAGCCAGTCATGGTTGCACAGGGTACTGCCATGTCTGCAGATTACCTGCAGAGCTGCCCTCCACAGAGGCATTCTGTGTGCACTCACAGGCCATGGTAGAGCCCCACCCCCAGTGCAATTTCAGGATAAGAAATCCCTTTCTCTCATATCTATTCTTCGCATTCTCAGTTTCCTAGGGTGACTCACTGGAGCCGACTCTCAAGTGGCTGCCTGCTCTCTTCATCAGTGTCAGACAAAGCCCCAGCACAGGCCACAGGCACTACTACTTGGGTGTCATCTGGCTGGGCCCTTCTCCACAGTGTTAAGGGCTCTTCAATGAAGAATCTCCATAATGATAAAGATGTTTGGTCTCAAAAGCATACGCATAATTAGCCACACAGCACCACAGTGCTAAGGGGTATAAGGAGCTACGTCATCAGCTAACAGCACTTGTTTGTTCCCATCTTAACGCTGAGTGCAACTCATGAATAGATTATTCAAGAAGAAATGAAATCACAGATCAGGTCAAAGTACGGAAAAGGAGTGTGTGGTGTGACCAAGCCCTGCTGCGGTGAGATGTAGCCAACAAACACTAGAGCAGAGTACAGTGTGTAGAAAACCTTGCAAAACCTAGCACCAAGTTCTTCCTAAAAAGGGCTCAAGACAGCTTAACTCTCAAGTAATCCACTCAGTCAAAAAGCCCAGCCGGCCAACGCTCTCTGCAGCTCATGTTCCGCAGCAGACGGCCTTCTGTCACGAGCCCCACACGCAGACACTGCCTACACTAGAGGCAAGGGAGAGAACTGTGGAGTACACTTTTCCCTGAAGGAATTCAAGCACGAGGAGGCAGCACACACTCTCCCTCTTCATACTGACAGTAGCTCCACTTAAACCAGCTTCAAAGTGACAATGTTGGTGTCTGCAGGTCAGAGGTCAAATCTACGGTGCATACACCTTCTCAGAAGTCATACAACTTACTTACCTGAATTAAAAATAAACCCAAAAAACAACTCTCCATCTGCTCTCCCTTCCCAGAAGGGGGTAAGTTTGTGTCCATTTCTTCCTTTTTAACCACAGTAAGAAGAGTCAAGGAAGGTAGTGTGGAAAGGAGGAGCGCTTTGCTCTGTCTCATCTTAAAGAATACAGCTCTCTCTAAGCTGCCCGAGCAGAGCTTGCAGACAGTGTTTCCTCAGTTCTCCTTTGTGGGTGCCTCGAGGGGCTCATCTTCTAGGCCAAAGCCCAGCTTGTCGTCGCTCAGCCCCTCAAACTGCTTGCCCAGCCCCCCTGCGGAATCCATAAACATGTTGGGGATGTCTTTGCCGAAGTAAATCTTGCTGTTGGAAGCAATGGCCTTGTACTTCATCAGCTGCAGGTATTCTGGAGTCAGCTTGAGCTGTGATGGAAGTGAAGAGAGCTTAGGGAGGGGACACCAGAGAGGAACTTCATCTGGGGAGGGCATCTGTCAAGCAGACATGTGTTTGCATGTCTCATGGCCTCCCTGTTACCCAGAAACCATTTTTTTCTGAGAGAAAATAATCTAAGGTCTATGACAGAGTAGCAACAGTTTCCAGAGTTTTCCTGTTCAATACAAAATGAAGCTTCTATTAAGGCTTCCCACACAAGAGAAGCGCTGTCTAACCCAGCAGAGGGTCCTCAGTTCTGTTGTGAGGGCTCTGGGTAGCGAGCGGCAGAGGCAACACCTCCTCAGGACGGTGGGTCAGGCGCCCTTTACCTTATTTGCTTCTGCGATCTTCAGCGCTGTGTAGCACTCAGCGTCGGCCTTCGCCTTCTCCCGGGCCAGGAACGCAGCATCTAAGGGGTGAAGGGTGCAGGGAACTGGATCAAGTACAAAACCATGGGAGGTACAGTCTGGGGGCTGGCAATTATAGCTCAGTGGTATAGACAGCACTTGTCCAGCACACATAAAGTCCAGGTTCCATTCCTGGCACTGCAGAAAACAAAAACCCAACAAAGACACTTTCTGGTCTCCATGGCCTTGGAGAGATTGTTTTGTGTGTGTGTGTGTGTTTTGTGTTTGAAATGGTCTCACCTTATAGCTAGGCTAGCATTGGACTATGCAGACTTCCTGTTAGTACAGAGAAACCAATTCTCTAAAAGAAAGTAACGTGAGATCTTCCCGACAGTGCAGCAAGAGCTTTGGTTTACTGCAGGACACCTCCATCTGGCTTCATCATACATGATGTACACTATGCATATCATATGGTGTCACCCTGACCCTGCCTTTCCAGTGCTGGGATTACAAACATGCACTGCCTTGCCTGTTCAATACCACAGATGACCCTTTCCAACTTCATCTCCCCAAAGTTTCTAACAGTGATGAGGTTGGCTAACTCTAGATTCGTGCATGCTGGTCCAGAGGAGCGCTGTCTGGTTCAGACCTGCTTCAGCACTTCATGTAGCAGTAACCCTCCGGCTCAGTGATGATGCCCAGCTCAGCTTTGAGCCCTGTGGCCCGGGGATGCGCCAGCTGCACTCCAATCACATTCACAAGGAAATATTCAGGGGCAATAATTAATTGGGGATGCTGGTTTATGGTTGTTTTTGTTTACTTTCCACCATTTTAAAAAAATTAAAACCTTTTCATTATTACAGTGTTTATTTACTGAGAGGGGTGGAGCACGGACAGCATGGCACATGTGTGGAGGTGAGAGGACAACTTAGGGAACTCAGGTCTCTCCTCTGCCATGATCTAACTCGGGCTGTCAGGCTTGGCAGTGAGTGCTTCCGTTGCTGAGCCATCTCAGCTGGCCCGCTACTGGTGTTTTTGAGACGCTTTTCTATGTCACCCAGTAATCCCAGTGGATTACTCTCTTTCCACCCTTAGGCTTGTTGGTATAAATTCGGGGCCTCGGGTTTGACAGCAAGCACTTCCACCCACTGGATGACTTCATCTGCCCTTCATTTCTCTTTTCACTCTCAAGAAAATGCCCTGTGCACGATCTACACAAGCAACACAATGATCCATCTTATAAAAGTTTATTTTTGAGTATGTGTATCTGTGTGTGATTATGTGCTTATAAGTGCAGATGTCTACAGAACCAAGAGGGTCAAATCCTTCTGGAGTGGGATTTATAGGTGGTTGTGACCTGCACAATGTGTGTACTGGATACTAAACTCAGGTTCTCTGGATGAGCAATTAATCTCTCTTAGCAGCTGTGCCTCTCTCAGCCCCATGACAACCATTTATAGGAAATGAAAACACTGCTTTACCAAGAGCTCCCTGGTGAGAGCCCACGATCTGTGACATCCTAATCAGCTGCTTGGTAGGTCCCTGCAAAACCTGCAGGCTCCACAGTGAGTGTATAATTACACGGAACACTGTGGCCTGAAGCTTCCTTGAGGATCCCTTTGTCCTGGAAATCATGTAGAACACTACATGAAGCAAGGTGAGGGCAGTGGGGAAGTGAGGGCCCAGGAGGGGACTGCAGTGAGCGATGGCTGGAAGCGAGTGACCAACACTTCTCAGCTCCAGAGCTGCACATGCTGAAAAGGGTCGTCACCAAGGCTAACCTAATGTCTGTGTGGGCCTGGAGAGCAAATAAGATGAAAGTATGCAACCAACTGCCTCCTGTCCCCTAACAGGGTCTTGCTATGGATGACAGTGTGTATCAACATGCCTGGCTCTAGAGAGAGCAAAGGCAGGAAGAGCTGCTGCTTGGGTCCAATGTCAGAGTGATCAGACACACTTGTCAGCCTGAGCTCAGCTCAACGGGGGCTGTGAGATCTTTTTCCTTCTCTTCCTCTTCCTTTCTTGTCTCTTTTCTTTTCTGAGCCAGGGTCCTGCTCTGCAGCCCAGAATGTCCTATGACCCACCACCCTGTTCTGCCTTTACCCTAGGTGCTGAGACTCTAGGACTATGCTACCACGCCTGGACTGACACCCTTGCTTCCAGCACTGTTTAGTTAGTTACTTACAAACATTTATTTATGTGTATGTATGGGTGCATGTGCAAGCATGCCCTGGGGAGTGCTCAGGGCTCAGATGACAGCTCTCAGGAGCTGGCTCTCTCTTCCCACCCTTAGGCTTGTTGGTATAAATTCGGGGCCTCGGGTTTGACAGCAAGCACTTCCACCCACTGGATGACTTCATCTGCCCTTCATTTCTCTTTTCACTCTCAAGAAAATGCCCCGTGCACAATCCACACAAGCAACACTTGCTGAGCCGGTATTCCTGCCTCCTGTCAATGCTGGCTCCAAGTTCTGACCCTAAGTCTAAGCGGAGGAGAACTAGTGTTTCAGAGACATCACGACACCTGAAACAGAGACTAAAGAGCTCAGGAAATAACTCAGCCACCCACGCTCCATCAGGAACAACATCATGAGTGCTCACCTTCAATTTCTGAGATCTTCTTCTCTGTCTCCTTCTCCATCACCTTTTGCCCATAGGTGATTTCTGCAACCTGTGCCACTTTTTCTGCCTCTGAGAGAATAAAGCAGAGAAACGATTTACTGCTGACATGTCAAAAGCTTGGCTAGGGAGGTGAGATGGCTCAGTGGTAAAGGTGCCTGCTGATGCAAGTTCCACCCGAAGCCCCAAATGGTGGAAGGAGAATTGGCTCCCACAGGCAGCCAGGCTGTCCGCCAGCCTCCACATAAGTGCCATGGCATGCATGTGCCCACACTTACACAAATAATGTCAAACAAAAGACCTTGATTGACTGTACCTGTCCCCTGATCTGAGCGCCCTAATACCTGACTGGGTTTGCTCAGATAGAGCCAAGTCCACAGCGGGCACACCTGAGCAAAGACGATTGTCCCCGTGAACACAGGAGCACAGCGTCAGCATCAAGCAGTAACTGAGGGAGCTGACCCAGGAGAAAGCATGTTTAGGGGAAGTCAGCCTTTTAAAGTCACTCTGCCATTTCACTTTAGGAAATAGCTCTGGTTGACCGGAGCTTCAGTGCTTTTTCTTATTTGCCACATGGCCTTGGACGCATGTACAGATCTCAGTGAAACAAACAAGGACCTCAAGATGCTGAGTGGGTACAAGTGCTTGCTGGGCAGTCTGCGACCTCAGTATACAGTGGGAGGAGCATCCTGGAAGTTGTTCTCTGACCTCCACAATTGTGCCATGGCATATCAGCTCCTACATACAGGCATAGCTCCCAACTCCCACCTCACCCCACAGAATAATAAATAAAATAATATTTAGGAAATCAAATGAACAAGAAATCCAAGCAAATGACAGCACTTTCCTCTGGAGGTGATATGACAATTGAATTATTTCATATATCAAGTGAATTCTCAGTGAATGGCAGTCATTCCTATTAAGAAAATGCCCTTCCACTTCGGAGACTCAACACTCACTCACTCACTATGTCCATGATCTGATAATTTCCACTTAGCTCCTGGGGATATGAACACCACCCCAGCACACCAGAAGCATTTTGAGGGAATTAACCATGCCTTGGCCTTCCTTACATCATCCTACCATCCCCAACCCTTATTCCCTGAAAGGGGATTAGAGAACCAACACAGACCAATGAGGGCCTTCTTCCTCTCTGTTTCTGCCTCCTTTTCCACCACCTTCTGCTTCTGGGCTGCAATGAGAAGCTTCGTCTTCTCGCTTTCCCTGGAAACAGAAACATAAACAAGTTTAATAAAGCAGACCTGCCAGTAACCTTCCTTGTCTGTCCCTGAATCTCCACTTCTAGGACTCTCTCACTTTTTAAAAGCACCACTGCTCTCCAGGGCTCCTCTGTGGCCCTGAGTGCTGACATGCCCCCAAGCTTACAGTGCAGCAGACTAACATGCTAAAGAAAGCAGGAATCAGAGCTTGTGGCTCTGGGCTGGGGCCAGCTTAGGCCAGGGCATACTCACATCAGCTCATAGTTCCTGCGGATTGCCTCAGGTATATTGGGCTTTGTCACTCGCACAGCCTGGAGAAGGGCACAAATAACAACTGATGGGAAGGAAGATGATAGTGGTCAGAGACATCAGCTCTGACGGGCTCTGGATGTCAGTGTGCTAACAGAGCATCCCTCGAGAAAGCACATTGTCAAATACAGGCACTCCCCGCTCAGGCAATGCTTACTTGGATAACCAGCCCAGGGGCCATGGAAGTCAGGTCCTGCTGCAAAGCCAACTTGAGGTTTTCATCAATTTGATCTGGAATCAAAAAGACACAAATGGAGCTGTTTAACTGTAGGTGGGGAGAGAAGAGTGTGGAGAAAGCACCAGCAACCCCCCTGTAGTCTTTCCAACACAGTGTCTATACCCAAGCCAGAAACCTAAGGTGAGACCCTAGAACACTCTTCCATGGAAGTGAAATACAGAAGTAATCTGTTACTCTGGCCTCAAAATAAATCCCCTTCATTGTTTAAAGCATCAACCATATCTCTCAGGGCGCCTAAGCTTAAGAAACAAAAAACAATTGTAAGCATTCCTTGAGTAGCCTTTGTCACATGCCATAACTGACCTCCTCTGAACAGCAACAGTAAAGCTGCCTCTCTGGCCTGTGCCTCCTTTCCTGCCTTCTACCACTGAGATCTCACAGGGGTGCTGGGAAAAGTCAACAGAAGCAGGCTGAGATATCTGAGCAGAATCACACGATTATTGTCAGCTGCCTCGTGCTTTAGTCAGCTGTGCCCCAGCCGTAGCTTCTGAGAACAGCGAGTCTCCTTCCTTTTATGGATTTCAAACTGAGGACAATGGAAGCTAGCTAGCAACCAAAGCATGAGCCTTTGGTTTGGGGGTGGGGTAGGGAGTGGCACAGCGGCAGAGCACTTGCTGGGCATGCAGAACTCTGGCCCTGGATGAGTCTATCTAGCAACACACACACACACACACAGAGAGAGAGAGAGAGAGAGAGAGAGAGAGAGAGAGAGAGAGAGAGAGAGAGAGACGCCTGCTTAATACTATGTTTTGATTGTTACAGTGTTAAAAGTACTCTCAACGGCCCTATGGTAGGCAAGGGTTTGTTATGTGTCTACATGTGAATATGTTCTCACGAGCCTCTTAGTATTGAGGGAAAGAAAGCATAAAACTAGCCCCTCCATTTGATATGGGCTTAAGAGTACAAGAAGAAATAGATACCATGCTGGTTTATTTTTGTCAACATAACACACACCAGAGACAACTGGGAAAAGGGAATGTCCACTGAAGATCTGCTTCTGCCAGACTAACCCGATGGGCACGTTATAGAGGCATCTGCTTGCTTATGACAGAGGTGGGAGGATGCTATAAAAAATGCACGCACAGTTAAGTGCGAAAGGTCAGCCAGTAAGCAGTACTCTCCATGGTCTCTACTTCAGTTTCTGCCTCCAGGTTCCTGCTCTGACTTCCCTAATGAAAGACCTTGATGCGGAAGTATAAAAACCTACACTTCTTTCTTTACTTCTAGAATTAAGCAGGAACCTACCATTCTCACACACACAATGTTTCCCAGCACTCAGTGGGAGGACCACTCAAGTGACAGGGGAGGAGGGGGTCTGGTTGCAGCTCTGGCATCTACTTGCAGCAACTCATTTTCTTGCTCTTGGCCCCATGAGGGTTTGTGCCTTGTCTTAGTGTGCCAAGCTTACTTGATGTCCCTGGGAGGCCTACTCTTCTCTCGGGGGAGAGAGATCTAGCGGGGAGGGGAAGAAGGGGTAGGGACTGGAAGCTATGGATGGAATGTATTGTATGAGAGAAGAAAAAAATTTAAAAAGAATACATTAGGCTACATGCCTTGTAAGATTCCTCTCACTGCATTCTCATTCTAGAATATTCGGGGTAGTGAGGACACTACTGTCCCAGTCTGCTGTTCAGGCCAGCAGTGGCTGCTCTATCCACTCTTACTGCAATGCCTATGCCCTACTACTCCAAGGAGCTTCCATTGTTCTTAACTTTTCTTTTTTTTTTGGTGGGTGTGGGTGTGGGTATGGGTATGGATGTGGGTATTTATTTAGAAAAAGTCTTACTTTGTAGCCCACGCTGGCATTGAATTTGCTTTCTTCCTGCCTCAGCCTCCTGAATGCTAGGATTACAGGTATAGACAACTCTGCTGGGCTGTTCTTGCTATTATCTGGAACCCTCTTTGTGACTGGCCGCTGTGTAGTCCCCATTCTTTGGTGTGGTGGCTCAGAAGCAGACAGAGAGAGGGTTGCTGGAGCCTGCCTGGCCTCAGGGAGGGGTGGAGTGGCACCACGTTCTTACCAAACAGCTCGATATAGACTTCCTGAAGAGTATGAACGCTGCAGAACTGGTTAAGCTCATGATGGATCTTGTTGAAGATGAGGGCCTTGTCATAGTCTGCAGTATAGTTCTTCACTATATCATACACTGTGGGGAAGGAGAGGGCTCAGCATAAGAAAA
Organism: Mus musculus; assembly: GCF_000001635.26. NCBI lineage: Eukaryota > Metazoa > Chordata > Mammalia > Rodentia > Muridae > Mus > Mus musculus. The sequence goes on along the minus strand of NC_000074.6, from coordinate 27,029,510 downwards.
GCCAAGACTTCAAACTTCTCAACACGATCTCAGCAGCTGTACTTCTCAGTTCTTGTGGGGTTCAGACAAACGGTGTGTGCACGAGTGTATGGACAAGCTAGAAGTCATACCTGCATTTGGGACCAGGAAGTTCACCACTTCAATTCTGTCAAAGTAGATCATCACACCACCACTATTGGAGAGAGAAGTGGTAATGACGTTACCAGAGAGCTCTGGAATCTGGTGAAATCTCCTAAGGAGATGACTTGAGACACATGAGTGAACAGGAGGAGGATAATGTTTGTGCAACGTGAGGCAGCTCACACCTCTCAGCAGGAGGTGTGCAGAGCTTCTGACCTGCACAAGGAAGCAGTGAGACCTCTGCAGTGTCAGGAAAGAACGGGCAGTTCCTATCTTCTGAGTCACTAGTGTCTTCTGACAGAGCACTCTGGGTGCCTGCAGTTTGCCTCTCATCCCGGCTCCACTTCAGTCTGCACTGCCTTTCCCTCACAGCATCTCTCACGGCGGCCTCCCGCCTCTCCTCTCTTACTTGCTGGGCTCACCAGCCTTATTCTGGGTTCCTTACCTGGTTCCACATGGTACGTTCTTCACTTCATCAGTTTGGAGAGTGGTCTGGAGACAGAGGAAACATCAATGAATGTAAAACGGGCAGTGACAAAGAGGCCCACCTACTATTTGGAAGGCCCAAAGCCTTTGTCTTCGTAACTGATGGCTCGATTGGATTGAGCTTTGCTCTTGCTAAACATGACTGTCCCATCTAGCATAGTGAAACTAATCATTAAGTGCCTATTCTTGTGTGACACAAGAGAACATGAAGAACATATGGACGGGTAGGATCATTTAAAAAAAAAAAGACAGTTTGGAGCCTGCATGGTGTGTTTTACTAGGGCTGGAGTAGCAGACTCCTTTTCAACCTGCTTCAGAATACAGTATCTGCTCAGCATCACTGTGAGACTCAGGTAAGAAAAAACTACCCAAAGCACTGTGAAGGCCACACAGCAAGGCAGAGGGAAGACGGGTGCTCTGCTGGGTTAATTTAATTTTCTCTCTTTCACTCTTTTGTGGTAGGAATTGAGTTCAGGGCCTGGTGTAAGCTGGCCTCTATCTCTGTGTGACACCCCCCAGTCCCTTGCTGAGTTGGTTTTAAAAGTTATTCCTGAAGTCTGAGTTTTCTTAGTTGGATATACTTTTTTAAATATATAATTTATTTTTATTTACACTGCTGTTTTGTCTGCATGAGTAAGAGAATAAGATCAGCTGGAACAGGAGTTACAGACATTTGTGAGCTGTGAGCTGCCTTGTGGGTACTGGGAATTGAACCAGGCTCCTCTGGAAGAGTAGCCAGTATTCTTTTTTTGTTTTTTAAAAGCATTTTTTAATAGATATTTTCTTCATTTACATTTCAAATGCTATCCCCAAAGCCCCCTATACCCTCCCCCAGCCCTGCTCCCCAACCCACCCACTCCCACTTCCTGGCCCTGGCATTCCCCTGTACTGAGGCATATAAAGTTTGCAATACCAAGGGCCTCTCTTCCCACTGATGGCTGACTAGGCCATCCTCTGCTACATATGCAGCTAGAGACACGAGCTCAGGGTGATTCTGGTTAGTTCATATTGTTCCTCCCCTTTAGCAGTAGCCAGTATTCTTAACCACTCAGCTATCGCTCTGGCCCTGTCTTGGTTGGATATACTTTCCTCCCCATGAAATTATATTTATAGTTTTGAATTTCAAATAAGTACAAGCAAAATTCCATGTTTTATTTCCAACTGTCATGTTTAACCTATGATATAATATGCACACATACTTGACTTTTCTTCTAAACATTCATTAAAAAAAAAATTCTTCTTTAGCTCTTCCCCAAAAGTGAGGAAATAATCTCTACTTGGGGCTGATAGGCCAAAGCCAGTCACTGGCTTCATTCAGCTATTTCAGTGATCAAGTGACATTACAGAAGAGCCTCTGACTGTGTGTGTGGGGGGGGGGGTGGGAAGAGAGAGAGAATCCTTAAGTCTGTCAATGAAAAGGTATTCATCTAACCTCTAAATAACTTCAAATTGTGTGAGAGAGAGAGAATCCTTAAGTCTGTCAATGAAAAGGTATTCATCTAACCTCTAAATAACTTCAAATTGTGTGTGAGAGAGAATCCTTAAGTCTGTCAATGAAAAGGTATTCATCTAACCTCTAAATAACTTCAAATTGTGTATTAGTCAACAACCCAAATTTGAAATGATCCAGCCATCCCACACGAGCCACAAATACCTGTACAGACTTATAGGATGTGATGAACGGGAGCATGAGATGGAAACCCGGGCCACTGGTGGAGGTCAGCAGGGCACCACCTCTATAGAGGAGGAGAGAGCAGATTCAGTATCCCAAGAGAGGGTCCTTAGATCAGTGCTTCAACCCGTGGGTCCCAATCCCTTTGGGGTCAAATAACTCTTTCACAAGGGTCACTTAAGACACAGACATTTACATTACAGTTCACAACAGTAGCAAGATTACAGATATAAAGCAGCAATGAGCATAACTGTGTGGATGGGGTCACCACAACATGGGTGTCTCTATTAAAGGGTCCCAGCATTAGGAAGGTTGTGAACCACTACCTTAGATCAAGACTTAAGGCCACCCATCTCTGTATTCCTATAGAAATTTAATGTAGAGTGACACGGTTACTCCTTCTCCCTTTCTTCCATCTCAACACTCTAGGAAGCCTGATGGAAAAGTCAGACCATTAGTCAGACCTTTTCCACCAGAGAAGGAAGGATGGAGCCTAAGGAAACCAAAGGCAGCAGAATCCCTGGCTACACATGGGTCCAGAGAGAAGTCTGCCAGGGCGGCTGTGCCTGTGGTGACCACCAGAGCGCTCCACCCAGTTTCAACGAGCAGCATTACTGTTGGAGTCCAGTGACATAGACAATTAAAAGAATAGTTTTGGGGGCAGTGCTCAGGGCACCAGGGCATCACACATTCTAGTATTTGCCATGATGAGCTACACCTTGCTCGCTCCTTACGTAACTTTAGCAGGAAGTGAGAAGACTCCGTGATAGAAGAGGCAAGTGGGATTTAACTAAGGGAGAAGGATCTGCTTTCTCTCACCAAGCTCCAGAATCCTCTGGGGCCTGGCATACGATATCTCACCGTTTCTGAGACGGATCTTGCTACATAGCCCTGGTTTGCCCAGCACCTGCTATGTAGCCCAGGCTGACCTAAAACTCATAGTAATCTTCTTGCCTTAGCCCTAACCCAAGTGGGGAATTACTGGTGCTGAGCCACTATACTGGTTCAAGAATAATTTTAAAGTCATTTCAATACACATAATATATATATAATATATATATTTGACATATAGTCCTAATCAAGTTGTACATGACTGACAAAATTCAAAGCTTTTGGGGGACACGAAAGCAGAATGGTGGAGATAAATTACCAAAGACAGGAAACTCAATAAAAGTTTCCATTTCTTTTTTTAATGTATGTTCTTAAACTCCAGGTCTTGAGTATGTTAGTCAGAAGCTTTTCCACAGAGCTACAACTCTCATTTAATGATCATTTAGAGCTTGCTACTGGCAGTCCACAAATAAGTATTACAGGGCTCATATATGAGGAGGGGTCAAGATGAACATATTGGCACACCCCTTTAATCCTAACACCTCGGAAGCAGAGGCAGGAAGATCTGAGTTCAAGTCAGTCTGGTCTACGTAGAGCATTCCAGGCAAGCCAGAGCTACATAGCGAGACCCTGTCTCAGAGGGGGTGGTGGTGGTGTCATATAGGCTTACAGCAAGGGCTGGGGGTATATTTAGTGGTAGGGCAATTACCCAGCATGCATTAGCCTGTGACTCTGATCCTCAGCACCACAAACCAAACAATTAGTCACGCAAATTCCCCTTCTAAAACCTACAATGAAAACCTTGGTCACAAAAGCCACTGGAAAGAAAGTAATTCGAGATCATTTAGGAGTCATTCCCCGAAAGCTGCCCTGATACAAATCATCCTTAGAGCCTTTACATTTTTTTTGAAACATTCACTTTAAAACAGTCTCTCAAGTTAGCAGAGTACACTTCTCAAGTTGCCATCAAGCACTGGGACTGTGCCAACTTTTGGAGAAGCAGCCTTGCAGGGTGGAGACAAGATTCTTCAGGTGATGAAAGAGAAAACTATGTCAAGAGATGATCTTGGAAGAGCAATGGTTCCTTCAGATTTTGCTTTTAAACCCACAAATTCATATCAGCAGCACCTTAAAATACTAAAGGCAGTTTTAAGTTTATAGACTTAAATAAAGACACGCGTGCACCTTATAAGCGGTGAGGGAGCCATCTGTCTCTGCCTTACCTGTAATATACTCCAATATGTCCCTCTTCTATCTTGTGCACAGCTGAGAAGAGAGATGCACAAAAGAAACTGGAAGCCACGGCCACAACAGCTCCCAACTGAGCCATCAGTGAACCTGTATCCTAGAGAGAAGATATGGGACAATGTGTAGCCTGACGTACAGGAGAGCCACCAAGCTGAAGCTCACGTAAAGTGATTCTGGGGCAGCCTGCTGTAACACACACACACTACTTGCCAGATCTACAACTCACTGTGTCCTTGTTCTCAGTCAACATTCCGTTCCTTAACTGTGGAAGTATAATTCCCATTGAAGCAAGGGGGCATTAGCTCCAGAAACAGCTATACCTAAGAGAGATTTGGTGCCATTTGGGCAAGGTTCAAAACACAGCCTTCTCTCCCCTTCACGTTAACATGTTGTCAACAGAGCCATTTATACTTGTAAGGAAGAGAGGCAGCTGCAGGGTGCTGGCCCAAATTACAGAGGATGTCAAATGACAGGCAGCTGTGGCTATGTATTTCTGGTCAGAGCCTCCTACTTCTAATTGCCTGCCATTTCGAAGGAAACCACCAGTCATTCCCTTAGGACCCTGAGGGGGGGAAGAGAGAGAGGGAGGGAGGGAGAGAGAGAAGAGCAAGCAACTGAGTTCCGACGTAGGATTCTCTCTCTGATCTGTCCTCCACCTTCTCTGTTGTTCCTTTGGACTTAAACGGGACAGATCTCTATGTAAAACTGTAACACATTCTCCCATATCCTTTGCCCCCGCAAGCCCCATGGTTATAGGAAACTGGAAATGTCTCAGGCTGGAGACTCTGGACTACTCCGAAGTGAGGGTGGGGTGGGGTGGGGTGGGATGTCCCCAAATGTCCAGGGTCCCAGATGCCACAGAGTTACATGTAGACACTCATTTCCTGAACCCTGAAGGATCTGGAAAACACTACAGTGACGGACGTGCACACCGGGCACAGGGCACGGAGTCCACCTCTCAGGTCTGACTAATTTACTTATTTTTTACCGTAGCGGCCTTCAGCTACCGAGCAGCAGGAGTGTCCTCTCTGCAAATGTCCTCACTACCACCCCAAAGCCACCTCTTGCCCTTTCCCCGCCCTCCTCCGCGAGGCAGACACGGCCGAGAGCTTCCGCTCGGACCCGTGGGCAGGGGACTGGACTCCCGGGTGGGCGAGCTGAGGGGGCTCAGGACGTCAGCTCCAGCCGCGCCCACCCCCCGAGCCTCAGCGATGCCGAGCGTGCACGGAGGGGCGGCGGCCGCGTACCAGGCTGTCCCTCCAGGCGCTCCGTACACAGCCGAACCCCCGTGCAACCGTAGAAACCGCCACACCCCTCAGCACCCTACTTCCTTCCGGGCCAGTCGCTTCGATGACGCCATCAGTCCGCGCGCGCGCAAAAAATAAAAAAAATAAATAAATAAAAAGAAGACCCCGCCCACACCACACCCCTGTGCTCGTCCGGCCGCTCCGCCCCCTCGCGCTGCGAGCCGCAGTGTTCGGCGGTGGCGCCAGGGGACGCTCGCGAGCTGGCACACTGGCTGCGCACCTAGGCTTGCGGGTTTTAGGATGCCCAGGGCTGGCAGAGCGGGCTCCGGACACCAAGGCTCTGGTATCACCTTCCGAGGCGCTGGCTTCGGAGGTTGCTAGAGATTCTCCTTCGCTTCAAGTCCGAGCTGGATTTCTTTTCTTCTTCCGGAGCCGGGATCAATGCGATGCAGCGTTCTTGTCCTTCTGCTCGCTTCTTTTCCTGCTGCATTAGCCGAAGGAAACTTTCAAAGGTGCAGATTATGACGTCGCCAGTCAACAGTCCTACTCTGAGTTGCCCTTTATACTTTTCTGAGAGCTTTGTTTGGCCTTGAGGTCCCCACAGCAACATAAAGTAATTAACAAGGAATTATTGTTCCGATTTTTAATGAACGGATTCTGAAATCTGTGAGTGCTGAGGTCAACAGCAGTTGTTGAAAACTTAGCATTTCCTTAATAGTTCGGGCTTCCTGTCTTGCTTAACACATGCCATGGTGAGCTTTTGTCTGTCATCTGCACCCCCCCCCCCCCGGGGGGGTATAGCAGACCAGGAAGAAAACGTTTTTCCTAGCCTAAAGCCCTCACATGACCTCACCCTGCCATAGCGTTACCTTTGGACATTCATACTGGGCCTTTTCTCCGTTTTGTCCTGGGGCTGGAACTAAGGGCTTTATGGCTGTCCTCTATCCCCAATCTGCTTCTTTAGCAGGAAATTTCTAAACCGGCCACTGCAGTCATTTTGTTTGCAGGCCAGGAAGTGCCCACTTTAACTCCTGCTTTTAGTACATGAAAAGGCTTTTCCGTACAGTAGATGGCCAGTGGTCAATGTCCGACGATTTTAGGACTCAGGAAAAGAAGAGTAAAGGAACCCCTTTGTCTTCTCCCAAAAGCCAAGGCACTGAAACTGAATTCAAAGTTCCGGGAAGCCAGATGTTTGGTGACAGCAGAAGAAAAGCAGCTGCCCCCAATCCCAGACACCCAGTGGCTGCAGAAGAAGACAACAGACCAAGTAGTTTCAAAACAGCTTGTCTAAGGGACCCAGCAAACTCCCCATTCTGCCCCTAAAGATCCCCCTCCCACTTCCCGATTCTTAGCTACAAAACCTGAGGCTTGAAGCATGTGACCTGCCTTCTCCTGGACTCTGGTTCCTGAGTGACTGGGTCCTGTGCCCTGGTCAGAGTGTGGTCCAAACTAGACAATCTACCTCTCCGACAATAAATAAAGCCTCCCACAGCTGTTTGAGGTCATCTGGAGTCTCAGTGTTTGTTTCTCCTTACAAACAACTCTTACATATTCTTACATGTTGGTACCAGAGCCCTTTCTTCACCTCTCTCCTATCCCCAAACTCCAGTCTCTCACCTTTCTTTCCCTCCCAAGCACCACTCTGTCCTTAGTGATCACTAAGGTGAAACAGCAAGCAGGTCAGGTCCCTTACTGGAGACGTCACCCAGTCTAGGAGCCACAGTTCCTAACAGCCTCATTGATATGTGAGGGGAACGGAGGTTTTAGTCTGGAGTCCTCATTTGCCGAACTGGTAAGCTTTCTTGCTCTTACTCTCTAATGAGACCTCCAGTACATGAGAGGCTAGTCTTTGCTATTTATTTCTGGAGCTACACCCAACTTCAGCCATTTCTCTGCTCGACAGGCATGTGATGTGGGTAAAGGGTCTGTTTGTTTGTAGCAGTGTCCTGGGAATTTGACTCAGCTTCAGGAGTCTTTTATTCTTCTCTCTGGAAACGCTTGGGAATTTAATTCCAGTGAAACTTGGGTCTCTGGAGGCCATTCCAGAGCAGGAAACTGGCCTTGGCCCATTTTTAGACCAACGAACATGGGCAATAGTGCCTCTGTTCCCAAAGGCAGTCTTGGCTTGCTTAAAAAAATTTTTTTTCCACACAATTGGACCTCAAGTTAGATGTTGATCTGGCCCTAATATCCCCTTGACAACCAAAAAAAACTGCTGGCCTGAACTTGCCATGTTCCAATCAAACATCTTGAAAGATCTTGACAAAATACTTGCGATGGGGTGACAAATGGCCAGAGGTTCCCCATTCCCTCTCTTTCCACCATAGGTTCAGGGGGTCAAACTCAGGTTGTCAGGTTTATATAGCAAGTCCCCCACCAAGCCCTTGCCCCCTGGTCTGAAAAAAAATATTTTTAAAAAATTTCTTTCTTTTCTTTTCTCCTCTTCTTCTTCTTCTTCTTCTTCTTCTTCCTCTTCCTCTTCCTCCTCCTCCTCCTTCTTTTCCTTCTTCTTTTAAGATTTATTTATTTATTTTATGTACACCATTGCTCTCTTCAGACACACCAGAAAAGGGCATCAGACTCCATTGCAGATGATTGTGAGCCACCATGTGGTTGCTGGGAATTGGACTCAGGACCTCTGGAAGAGCAGTCAATGCTCTTAACCACTGAGCCATCTCTCTAATCCTGAAAAAGATTTTATGTGAGCTACATTTTATGGAAGGAAAAATGTACTTGATGTTTAGAAAGCTCACTTGGTTTGAAAAAAGATACTCTGATTGGAGATAGAACATTTCCGATTGGATGGTGTCTGGAGAAGAAGTTAATGAAATATGGAAGGATATTCTGACAGAAAAAGTTACCTAACTCTTTCCTTTGAGGACAGACTTGCTTTGGAAAGTTCCTGAACCTTCCTCTCAAATTACTCATTTCCCCAGTAAGATATGATTTCTGAAGAAAGGTGGTTTGACCGATTTAAAAACATCAACTAGTAGCGCTAGCTGCTCTTACAGAGGACCCTGGTTTGATTCCCAGCACCCCTAGGGCAGGTCACCAACATCTGTAATTCCAGCTTCAGGAGCTTTGATGCCCTCTGCTGGCTACCACAGGCACTGCACACACATGGTGCACAGACTTGCTTTGTGCTTTAGTTCTTTCCATAGCACAGCTAGCTCCTCCACTTTCAGTTCTTCTCCCATTGCCGGTCTTCCCACAAACACTGCATATTCTGCGCTTCCATTTCAGCTGTTTTCTTTTGGAACTTCTGCTGTTCCTTGGCTCTCCTCTCTGTGGACAGCTGAAAAACCTCTGCACAGCAACTGATTTTTTTCTCTCTCTCTCTTTCTAGTGAACAAAGGTCTCCTAGAAAGGGATGATGGTGAGCCTCGAGGCAAGCTGCTCCTTTCTGCTGTTTCAGTTCTCCCATTGGCCAGTGCGTCATCATCTTCTCTGGCGAGCACGCTGTTTTGGTGCAAAAGCAAGTGACTTACACACGGTGATGGTGACGGTGACGGTGAAGCGAGGAACCTTCTTTAATGGAACACTCACAACATCTTCCAAGATCTTAGTAGGGCAAGATCTGGAATGAAATTCCAAGTGTTCATCCTCTTCTTTGGCTCTGACTCCTTCATTCATTTATCAATTTCTAAATCAACACCAACAGGCTGATGAGATGGTGTCCCAGGCAGGAAGGGCACAGGTTTAAGAAGCCTGGGATCAAGTCCTGGTGCTTTGGGCTTTCTTCTTTGCAGCACTTCTGCAAGCCACAAGCCTTGAGTCTGCTGTTTGGTTTGCCATACGGGAGTCTGGGGATCTCATTCCTAAAACAGCTACTTAGTCCTTCTTGTCCCCACTAATTCCATCAAATTCTCAGCTATGCATGCTGAGGAAGATACTGAAAATCTTGGCGCACAGGTAGGCCAAGGGCAGACATATTGCGTCCTGTGTATCACCTGCAAGGCCGTCATTTCTGGAAAAGCAAATAGGGGCAAGAGTTGGAGCAGAGGACGAAGGCTCGTCAGGGTGGAGTGGGGGCGGGGCAGAGAATGAGCAGCTTCAGAAATGTTCTCTTCCAAGAAGTGGCAACCTGGGAAGAAGTCAGTGAGCCATACCACCAGGGTAGCTGCCCTTCATCCCCCTATGGACAGACGAGTGACTGTAACAACATCCTGAGAACCAGGAGAAAGATAAGGAGAACAACTTCACGTCTGAACTGTGAACACACCCTCCATCTCCTGGCTGAGCAACTAAGGGATGGGCTGTAATTAAACCTTTCAACCTGTCTGAAGCGGAGAAAAGAACACTTGAAGAAGTGGCTTCTGCATGCATGCCCCTCACACAGCAGGTCAGAGCCTTCTGCAAAAGAACCACAGATAGATGCCATCTGAGCAATAAGAAGGAAGAGGTGACCCTGTTATCATCAAGATCTTCGAGGACCAAGATCTCCAAAAGACCCAACAGATGAAGAGTCATTTGGACCACTCTATCCAGCATAAAAGGAGGACAGATGCTTCAGTGGACAGATGCGTCTAGTGGTTGCTGGGCTCCTCACTGACTGGCCTGTCCAATATAACCTGCTGGCTTCAGTGTTATTAAAAATGCCCTTTCTGACTTAGATGATGTCGGTAAGTTGTAGTATACTGTAAAAAAGCTCACTCTGGAGATGGGGTTGACCCACACACCTCAGATAAAAACATGTCTGCATCCAAGTTTCTTCACAGACTAAGTGGTTTTTTTTGTGTTGTAGTTCCCTATAGAACTTAGACCCAGCTTTCCTTTAATAAGATGATGTCACACTTCTCTATGGTTTGTAATGTATAGTTTAAAGTTTATTTGGGTACTAATTCAAAGAATGTTATTAATTTTTTCTATGCATGGGTGTGTTGTCTATATGAATGTCTATGTGAGGCAGTTGGATGGATCCTCCAGAGATTGAGTTACAGACAGTTGTGAGCCGTGTGTGCTGGTAATCGAACCCGGTTCTCTAGAAGAGCAGTGTTATTAACCACTAAGGCATCTCTCCAGCGCAAAAGAATGTTATCTGTCAGGGCTTCTAAAGTTTTCAAGAGATAAATGACTTTAACTGATCAAATACCAGTTTTATGGGAGTTTAAAATAAGACAATTGAGAATAAAACAGGTTGAATTTACACTGTATACACTCTAAGAGTGTTTGTTGATATACACATATGGCAAGACATCTCCAGACTCAGGAATTACCCTTTCCCTTGGATGGGTCACAGACCACATGAGAGTAAGTTGCATGCTAACGTCAATGCAGGAAAAGGGTGCATGGGAAATGAGACTTGCTAGAGTCTGTTCCTATTCCCAGCTCTGTGGGCGGGGCCAGTGGAACTTCCTCCTTAGCTACCGGGAAGATGAATTGCCCCGGCCTGTTTCACATGACAGCGGAGGGGATTCTCTTGCCCAGTGGAGGTTCTTGGAGTCTGTACCCACAGTCTAAATGACCCGAGGGACGGAGAAGCAAATGACAATTAGTCTGCACTCCCAAACTGACATATGATGATGGTGTGAACAGAGGAACCCTGTATCAAAGCCTACTGACTGGCTTGGGACTGGCATGCTGGTTCAGTTGCTCGTGCCTTTATTCTCCAGTCTTCAGTTTTCCTCCTGTTAGCAAAGCTAATCTCAGGACTGAGAGGCCAATGCGGGTTCTCTGAGAAGTCCCTAGGGGAGTTCCATGTAAATTTCATGCTCTACCAAAGGGCCAGCCAGCACAGCAGACTGAACTGTGGACAGTCACTCAAACACTAAGTTACAGCGTCATCGCCTGGATCCACCACACCTGGGCAAAGATAATAACACTTCTGGATGAAGAAGAGGTGTGGCCTGAAAAACTTCATCAGCCCCTCTGAGTCTCCTTCCTGGGGTTAATAACAGCACGAACCTTCTCGTACTATGTCGAGGATGAAGGGGAAATCACAGCACCGGGCAGCTTTTGGAAGTGTTGGGAAAGTACAGGTTTAGAAATGGCCGGTGCGCTAACCATGTTCTTGCGTGTTTGTGCATTCAGATTACTTACGTGACAGAGGACGAGGGAAGGGTAAGCTCGGAGTTATATGTTACCCAGTAATAATCAAATAAAGTGTTTGGAGCTGCCGAGACAGTGTAGCAGGTAAGGGTGCTTGCTGCTAGCCTGGTGACCCGAGTTCAATTCCTGAAATATACGTGCTGAAAGAGAATTACTTCTCTCCTGCAAGCTGTCCTCTTACTTCCATATATATTCTCTCTCTCTCTTTCATACACAAACACACACCCCAAATAAATGTAAAAACATTTAAAAATGATTTTTTTTTATCAGAAGACGAGATAAGGGCCGTAGCAATTGTACTATAATAAATTTTGTTTGTTTGTTTGTTTGTTTGTTTTGTTTTTCGAGACAGGGTTTCTCTGTATAGCCCTGGCTGTCCTGGAACTCACTTTGTAGATCAGGCTGGCCTTGAACTCAGAAATCTGCCTGCCTCTGCCTCCCAAGTGCTGGGATTAAAGGCGTGCACCACCACGCCTGGCTTATAATAAATATTTACCAAATAGATGTCATGAAATACTTTTGAGTGCTGTCTCTAAATAAGGCCTCATGACTTAAGCTTTTTTATTTTATATAATCTTAAGGTTAGTTCCAAAACTGCATGCTACAGCGAGCTGAGCTTAAAGAAGTTAAGAGACTAGACCACTGTCCTAGTTAGAGTCTCTAGGGCCGTAATGAAACACCATGACCCAAAGCTCCACATCCCACACCTCCTTCCCACCCCACCCCATCTCCATGTGGATGCCCCCACCCCCAACTCCACCTGACCTCTAAACTTCCTGGGGCCTCCAGTCTCTTGAGGGTTAGGTGCATCATCTCTGAATGAACACAGACCTGGAAGTCCTCTACTGTATGTGTGTTAGGGGCCTCATATCAGCTGGTGTGTGCTGCCTGTTTAGTGGTCCAGTGTTTGAGAGATCTCAGGGGTCCAGATTAACTAAGACTGCTGGTCCTCCTACAGGATCGCCCTTCTCCTTAGCTTCTTTCAGCTTTTCCCTAATTCAACCACAGGGGTCAGCTGCTTCTGTCCATTGGTTGGGTGCAAATATCTGCATCTGACTCTTTCAGCTGCCTGTTGGGTCTTTCGGAGGCAGTGAAGATAGATCACTTTTCGTGAGCGCTCCATAGCCTCAGTAATAGTGTCAGGCCTTGGGACCTCCCCTTGAGCTGGATCCCACTTTGGGCCTGTCGCTGGACCTTTTTTTCCTCAGGTTCCTCTCCATTCCCATCCTTGTAATTCTTTCAGACAGAAACAATTATGGGTCAGAGGTGTGACTGTGGAATGGCAACCCCATCCCTCACTTGATGTCCTGTCTTCCTGCAGGAGGTGGGCTCTATAAGTTCCCTCTCCCTACTGCTGGACATTCATCAAAGGTCCCTCCCTAAGAGTCCTGGGAGTCTCTCATCTCCCAGGTCTCTGATGCATTCTGGGGTTTCCCCCAACCTCCTTTTTTCCTGAGGTTGCCTGTTTACATTCTTTCTGCTGGCCCTCAGGGCTTCAGTCCTTTTCCTGTCCACTTTCCCTCCCAAGTCCCTCCCTCCCTCCAAATACGACTCAGCTATTCAGAATGAGGACATCCTGAGTTTTGCAGGCAAATGGATGGAACTAGAAAATATCCTGAGTGAGGTAACTCAGACCCAAAAGGATGCATGCATGGTAAGTACTCACGAATAAGTGAATATTAGCCAAAATAAAAAAAAAAAAAAGAAAAAAAGAAAAGAAAAAAAACCCATACAGAATACCCAAGATACAGTCCACAGAATTCAAAAGGCTCAACAAGCTGAAGTGCCCAAGTGAGGACACCTCAGTCCACTTGGGAGAGAGAAGAAAGCAATCTCCAGTTTATTTTTAAAATATGTTTTCAAAATGGTTGTTGGTAGCCGGGCGTGGTGTCGCATGCCTTTAATCCCAGCACTTGGGAGGCAGAGGCAGGTGGATTTCTGAGTTTGAGGCCAGCCTGGTCTACAAAGTGAGTTCCAGGACAGCCAGGGCTATACAGAGAAACCCTGTCTCGGAAAACCAAAAAAAAAAAAAAAAAAAAAATGGTTGTTGATATCACATGCATGTGCATGGTGTATGTGTGTGTGTGTGTGTGTGCGCGCGCGTGCGTGCCATAGTGCATGTGTGGAGGTCAGAAGACAACTTTGTGGAGTCACTTCTCCCCTTCCACCTTTACATTGGTGCCAGGGTTTGGCCTTATGTCACCAGGCTAACACAGCAAGTACCCTTACCCACTGAGCCATCCTGCCAGCCCTCTTTTGCTTCTTCCTTCCTTCCTTCCTTCCTTCCTTCCTTCCTTCCTTCCTTCCTTCCTTCCTTCCTTCCTTTTCTCTTTCTCTCTTTCCTTCCTTCCTTCCTTCCTTCCTTCTTTCTTCCTAGTAAACTAGATGGAAAATGTTTGAGCTTATAACATTCACATACATACATATATACACTCAGGTGCACACACTGGTTATTTCACATGCAGCCTTTCAGGAATGTAGATGGTGATCAGAAATTTGGTATGTTTATTTTGGACACTGCAAGCATTATTTTTTGAAGCCCGTGAATGAGTGACATGGTGGTGTTCATCTTGTCCTTGTAGATTGCTGTCGTGTGTCCATCTTTCCTCCCTGTAACAAAACCCCTGAGATCAACCTAAGGGGTTTACTCTGACTTATAGTTTCCATTCCTGGTCACTGGCTTTGGGGCTTTGGGACTGTTCTAGGCTAGGATAGCATGGGGAAAGAGTGGTGGGTGAGTCGTCAAGGTGTTGGCCTGTCTCTTTCAAGGGCATGTCTCCAACAACCTAACTTTTTTTGACTAGGCTTCGGCAATGAAGTTTCCACCATTTTCTGATAATACCACAGGTTGAAGGCCAGGCCTTCAACATACCAGCCTTTGGAGAACACTCAAGGTCAAACAGGAACAAGGTCAGACAGGGTAAGAGTGTAGTGCTGTTCCCAGCATTCTCCATCTCCCCACCTCTAGGGTGCTGTCTGGTTGGATCACTTATTGCACTGTGTACTAGTGCGCATACCCCTCCTAAGAGGGGGGCCAGCCTCTTCTTGCACAACCAGAGCTCATCTTAAAAATGAGTGACCAGCTGAACCCCAAAGGACAAGGCAATCCTTACAGCCTTTGCTTCCATTCTTTGACATCACAAACAGTGGAAGTTGCTAAAAAAAGCTTTTTATCTGATTTAGGTATTTCTTTCTGTAAGCCCTGAAAGAGAGAGTAGATGAACATTTGATCTCCAGACCAAGAGTTGGGTGAACATTGCTGACAATCTGGATCCCTGAGGACAGGTGTTTTATGCTAAGTGTGCATGAGACCCTGGGTTCCCTCCCAGCATGCAAAAACGCTACTCTTAATTACAAAGGGGCTTTCTCTGACTGTGTCATTCTTCCCATATTTTGCCAGAAAACCCTTGATGGGTGTGTTCTAAGAACAAACAGATGTTCGCACGGCACTGTAACTTTTCTTGAAGTTACATGTGGAAAAGTATCACGGTAAAAATGATAAAAGATCACTAAAGATCCAGAGATTAACTCTGTGATACATTTTTACAGCCTTGTTGGGGTATCGCTTACACACAAGAAGCTGCCCGTAAACTGTGTCATTTCAGTTGTGGCATGTGACTGTCTGTGGAACAGCACCATGATCAAGATAAGAAAACAAGCATGGTGCCTGAAGTTCTTCAAGCTCTCAGTCTCCCCGCCCCCCACCAGTTCCCTCTGTGGCAGCCCTGTTTTCCTCTCAGATACACACAGATTTTCTTACATCATCCTTGGTTTGTATTTTTATTTTCTAGAGTTTTATAGAAATGGATCTATACAGTGTGCACTCTTTTCTTGCCTAAGTGTGTCTTTCTCTGATCTACAATAATCATTTTGAGAGACATCCATGTTCTGTCTGTGGACAGCACTGCTGGGTGGAATTTCATCTAGGGTTAGAGGCTGTTACCATGATGCCCATTTAGTCCATTGATTTTATTCAGGGAAGATCAGATGGACAAGGAAAAAATAAATATCTAGAAAGCAGGCATATCCAGGGTCCATAATGTAGTTTGAAGATGGTCAGAAACAATATCCCTTTAGCCTGAAATTTTTTGCTAATTGGCCTGGACACTTTGCAGTTTGGCTTGGCCTTTGACATTTCTGGTCATCCTGATTTCCAACTCTGAATTTATGGGGATGTTAGAAAAATGGGTGGTGGTAGGCATTAAATATAGGGCCTTACCCCAGTGAATATTGATCCCCATGAGGTGTAGATTAGGATACCAACTAGGATCTTTAGATGTTGGGTAGAAATGAACAAATCCTATCTAAAACTTAAATTTGTTTTCCTTAGCTATACTCTTTCCATGAAAGACATCACTGTTCATTCAACCATTGATGGTCCATTCATCCTTTATTTTATTTATTATTTTTTTTCCTGTGGTGCTGGGGTTTGAACCCAGAGCTACATGGATGGCAAACACTCTGCCTGCCATCGAGCCACATCCCAAATCTATCAGCCTCTTTCCTGCTCTGCTCTGTCTAATTTGTCACAAAGTTATAATTATGTTCTATTCTATTCAGCCCATGGCTTTGTCACTTGGATTATTGTAATCACCTGCACTAACAGAGTTCTTGGATCACTCTCCTTTCAGTCCGTGCTTCCTAAACACTGTGCCTCACTCATGCTGTTTTCTGTAGGGCCTGTAATCCAACTCGGGGCTTTGCATATGCTAGGCATATGCTTTCCCATTTAGCTACCCCCAGACCAGACCCTTAACTAAACTTTCTTGTTTGTTTTTTCTTTTTCGAGACAGGGTTTCTCTGTGTAGCCCTTGCTGTCCTGGAACTCACTCTGTAGACCAGGCTGGAGCTCAATTAATCTTTTATTTATTTATTTATTTATTTATTTATTTATTTATTTAAGCTTATTGTCAAGATTTTAAAAAATGATTTTATTTATTTTATGTATATGAGCACACTGTAGTTGTCCTCAGAAACACTGAGAGAGGGCATCAGACCCCATTACAGATGTTTATAAGCCACCATGTGGTTGCTGGGAATTGAACTCAGGACCTCTGGAAGAGCAGTCAGGGGTCTTAACCACTGAGCCATCTCTCCAGCCCCTCAACTAATCTTTGACTGTATGTTTCTTTTTTACTTAGACATGCAGTAATAGATTCTCCATGCCAACAACTCCAAACCTCTTATCTCATCATATAGACTTTTTCATGCGATCCCTTACCTACACCCCCAGCCTTCTCAATATATTGGTATGGGTAACGTGTGCATGTGCATGTGATACTAACTCTTATTTGCCTTCCATGGCTCTTCCTAACATTCCTCTGTGCCCAGAGCATCTTAGGTGTACTTGAGAGTTTTCAGCAGAATCATCCGATTCTAAATCCAATGCTTTCACCTGTACACTTCTAGCTTGGGAGCAAGTCCCAGTATCGGGATAGAAATCTGGTCTAATTCAAGCGACATTCATTGAAACAAGCACTAGCTTTAAGCCACAATTTGACTCTGACACCAGACCGAACCTGGAAACTATTGATGGCCTGCTGTTGTGTCAGTTATACTGCTTGCTGGAAAAAGTTAAAGCCAGTGCTAACAGCTACATATTCCCATCAATGACCTCTGAGTTATCACATACGCCAACTACCCAGGTGAAACCAGATCACTTTCATCTGACTTAGGTGCTCTGCCAATGCTGCACACAGTCTTGTGCTCATTGCAGTTAAAACTGTAACTATACAAAACACAGCCCCTGGTATAACAGATTTGACCATGCCCAGAATTGGGGAAAAAAAGAAGTGGTTCCCTGATCCCTGGGAAACTTTCTCCATGAAAATTTCTAAGAACAACATGGGTACTACACCCCTCACATCCTACTCATAGCAAAAATCCCATCCTAGACCTCTGAGGGAGGTTGTGTTTAGAGTCTGAGTCCTTCTCCATCCATTGACCGTTGGATAAATTTTCCAGGCTACCCCAGAACTGCCTGGTGATTCCTATACAATGGTATTGTGTAGGAAGAGAGACTGTAGGTTCTGAGACACGTCACAAAAGCACATTAAGAATGAAGGGCCCCTCATACTTGCGTCTAGGCTTTGACTTTTTAACCCCCCCAAGTTTATGTGTCTAGAAGTGGGGACCTTTGGGAAGTGAATGGATCCTGTAAGCTCCGATACAATCAATGGCTCAGCCAGATGTTAACAGCCACATGCTCCCAGCAGTGAGCACAAGTCACCACATACTCCAACTGGGTTCATAGATGCATGGTTTTTCAAGGAGGGGCTGTGCTACCAGCACTAGTTGCTTCCAGACCACCGTGATGAGCTGAGAAGGTACTTGCTCCCCTGCCAGAAAGCTTTGTGTTCTCAGAGGCTCAGAATCCATGGAATGGAAACCTCCCGAGACCGTGAGTCCAAACAAAGAACTCAGTCTTCCTTCTGAACTGATCATCTCAGGCGTTTCTGTAATGGCAACGGAAAACTTATGAACACACCTGCAATGATGCTATGGCAGAGTTCTTCAGCCACCACACTGTTGGGTGATTTAGGCTGGGTACTTCTTATTCTCCCCTCCCTGCATCCTGACAAGTATGGAGGAGGAAGCTATCTATCTTGTGCAGCGTAAGATGTGATTGTGGCTCTGGTGTCTATCCCTAGGGGCCCAGTAGCAAGCACTCTGTCTCACCCAGGTGTGACAACAAACACGTCCCAGGTGTTGCCAAATGTCCATCCCTCCCTGTCTCCTCGTGTATTGTCACAAAAATGTCCCAGTTGAGAAACAACGTGATGGGACTTTAAAAGTGAGGCACTAAGAACTGGAAGGCAGTCTCTTGCAGGTTTCCCAAGTGTGGTGTACTGTAACGTGCTGTACTGATGTGGCTGTGTCATAGGGTTGAGAAGGGTTGTGATGTAGGCATGCTCTCACAGAAGGCATATGTTAGCTTTCCACCACTGTGATAAAAACACCTTAGACATAGAACCCACAAGAGTTATGGCAGGGCAGTGGTGGCACACGTCTTTAATCCCAGCACATGGGAGGCAGAGGCAAGTAGATTTCTGAGTTTGAGGCCAGTCTGGTCTACAGAGTGAGTTCTAGGACAACCAGGGCTATACAGAGAAACCCTGTCTCAAAAAAACTAAAAAACAAGCAAACAAACAAAGAAGAAGGATTATGTTGGTTCATGGTGTCAGAAGTTTCAGTCTATGGTTGCTAGGATGCATTGCTTTTGGTCTGGTAGGTACAGTATGTCCTGGCGGGATGTGTGGTAGGAGGACATCATTGTACCTCATGCTGGCTGGGAAGGAGACAGAGAGGAGAGAGGAGAGGAAGGGACCAGAGCTCTAGGACCCACTCTAAGAGTACTTTTCTAGTGACCTAATTCTACAAAGCCCCATGCCTTAAAGGTTTCCCCATTCCCCATAACCCCACAAGCTGGTGACGGGCTTTGGGGTATGTTGAAGATCCAAATCCACAGAGTTCATGAGGAAGTCTTGAAGAAGATGGCTTATTGGGAGGGTGGGTTTGTATAGAACCCACAAGAACAGAACCCAGTCTACGGTAGTGGTTCTCAACCCATGGGTCTTGACCCCTGGCGGGGGATATGGGGTGGGTAAACCTCTATCTCCAAAAATATTTACATTACAATTCACAACAGTAGCAAAATTACAGTTATGAAGTAGAAGCAAAATAATTTTATAGTTGGGGCTCCCCATAACATGAGGAACTGTATAAAGGATCTCAAACATCAGATTGAGAATCACTGGACGAGGGGATGGGCGAGATGGAACGTTAGTGCAAGGTAGGAACTAACGTATCTCAGCCAGTCCTACTGAACAAAATTCCAAAGAGAGGAATCACTTGTTCCTGGGGGAAGATCAAGCTTGGGGAGAGGCTGGGCTGTAAATCCTGGGAGGGCAGACTTTAATGCACTTCGAAATCAGGCCTGAAATACCCATAATGTTTGTCAGTTGGCATTTCAGTGTTCTTGAGTCAGCGCACAGGGCGTGGGGAATGAAGTATGGCAGGTATTTGATTTAAAAAGCCGGCACAGATTTAATGTCCTGATAAAACGTATTAAATCTTTTAAGGTTTTAATGAATCTAGTATGTGTTTCATAAATCAAGAACTCCGGCTAAACCGTCTCCAGGTTTAATAAGAGCAAACTAGGAAATTGCTCTAAGCAGAAGCAAAATGCATTTGTATCACACTGAAAAGTAATAGATTTTTTAAGCTGAGGGGGTCTTTCTGGGCCTTTTAAACTGTTTGCTTATTACATTGCTCCAACTCCTTCAAATATTAAACCACAGGCAAGCATGTGCTTAACCATATCAAGATGTGGACCAGCACAAAGGTAAATAGTATTTGTAAGAGGGAAGAAAACAAGGCTGGCATTTCGTTAATGTCTTAACCCTCAGTCAAGGGCCATCTTGATTTCTGAACTTAAACCTGGCTTTGTGGATCCTAGATTAAGGTGAAGGTTAAAATAGTTCTTCCCCTACCTTTTCTGTTCTTGGGGTGGCAGCCAAGGACTTGTTCATGTTACTAAACCAGTGCCCAACTACTGCTCCCGGCTCCCAGCGTCAGAAATCTTTATTAATGGTCTTAAGCCTTCTTTCTCCACTCAGATTGCTTCTACATCCTTACCCCCTCTTAACACATTGCAGACTGACATGGTGAATATGCCAAGTCAGCCTTGAGATTTACAGCTGTCTGGGGGTGGTTGTCAAGGGTGATGGACCCAGATGCAGCTGTCTAGAGCAAGCCGTCCGACCTCCATCCCCTAGACGACGATGTTTGTTTATCTCTATTCCTCTTCCTTCTTCTAGTCTGATGGCTGAAGCTCCAGGGTGGGTGGGAACTGCCTTAGGGGACTTAGGTGCCACAGATGGGTATCTCCAGCAGGGCAAGCCAGTGCCCCACCACCCGGTTTCCTTTGTGGATGGGCGAGGCTCTGGGTGAGATGGTAGTTGGGGGAGTTGGGGGGAGGTGGTGTTGAAGGAATGAAGGGGGGGGGTAGGGCTTGAACATTCCTGTGCACAAAAGCTGGCAAGGCTTGTGAGCTCTGCAGGGGAGGGAGCAGGCTCCATAAAGCTCAGTGTGGAGAAGCCTGTCCAACCTCATTAGCTGTCACGGGCAACAATACTGATCTGGCAATAAAAGGCGATTCCAAACCTGTTGGTCATTAATCACCCGCCTGACAGTTTCAAATGGAAGTGGAAAAACTTCACCCCCCTCCTCCCTGACCCCCCTCCTATGGCCCACTGGAGTTTAGAGTTACCTCCGAGTAGATGTGTGGGTTCCCTGTGGCACCCTGGTCTCTTCTCCTGTGGCGATTTTTTCAGGTCCCTTCTCAGTGTAGAGTGGACGGTTGGAGCCTGGCAGCCTGGCAGTGAGGCTGTGTATGGGAAAGTTGAAAAGAGCTGGCCTCCAGAGACTGCCTTGTGCCCTGTGGGACACAGGGCTTGGCCTTGGCAGCTGTGAGGTCTGGGTTTGTCTCATCTCTCTAGGCCACCTTTCCACACCCTCCCCTGGTTCCCTGGCACATCATCTCCTCCTTCCCAGTCACAGAATACCATCATGTGCATGTTGGTGTCCCTTTCTTTGCTCCTACCCTCTGCTCCTGAATAGACAGAGTTTGTTCTCAGGAAAACACTTCGTCTCCGTCTTTCCGTTGAATCCTTCCCATTCCCAGAGGCCCTTTTGTTCCCATCCTTCTTCCTAGTAGGGGCATATGCTGAGGAGTGATATCTGGTGTGTAAGAAGGAAAGTGGGGGTGATGGAGGTGTGTGAGAGCCCCTCAGCCTTGTCCCTCTGGGTTATATGCACAGAGGAGGAGAGCAGAGAGCCGAGAATCCCCCCAGGTCACCTAGGAGACCGTACTATTCTTAAAGTCTCTTGACAATGCTTCAGAGCACCTGGACCAAGTTGCCACTTGAAGGGAGGACATTGGACTTCTGCTAAGTAGCATAGCAGAGGGAAGAGACGAGTGAGGATTAGCCAAGAGGTTCTAAGCAGTGGCCTCATACAGCTACCAAGCTCTGGATCCGTTAGCGGGCATTGGCAAGTAAGATGACTGCTATCGCCAGGGAGGAGAGAGGTTGCAACACAGTTTCCAGTGACTGGAAATAGCCCTCCACTCTCTCACACCTTCCTGTGTCCCGGAGGTTCACACTGACCTGGGCCTTGGCTGTGTCAGCTCCCTTCCCGAACAGACTTCTTGCTATTCCTCAGAGCTTAGGAAGACGATAGTAACTTCAATTCGCAGTCGATCCATAGAACGTCCTCTGGCAAGAATTAAACTGGAGGGGAAGGCAAGGCAGACTATAGTAGTTAGGCCCATTTCCCAGTTCCTTGAACATTTTAATTTCTCTAATTGCCCCTTGTTTTCTCTAACCCTGTGGTCATTCTTAACTCCAGATACACATCATTTTGGGGGGACTTTGAAAATATACTAATGCCTGGGCCATATTTCCATTTGCACATACATGCATGCATACATACATACATACATGCATACATACATCCTCTTTTGTCTCTCACCTCTCCTGCTTTCCCTCTCTCTCATGCTAATGATCACCTCACCTGAAATATCTCCTCTTTTTCTTTTCCTGTTAACTCACTGATGCTGTCACCTACAGCTTGTTTCTCTTTACATAAGAGAAGAAACAAAATGCATGGTTGTTACTGGGGAAGTTAACACACGTATACACCTTAGAGAGATCAACTTATTATTTTTAATAATGTCTGTGTGTGGCAGGTCTGTGTGTGGGATTGTGTGCATGAGGGCCAATGGCTGCAGAGACCCGAGGTGTCAAATCCCTTTGGAGCTGGAGGTGCTGATAGCAGGGAGCCATCTCTTGGGAGTACTGGGATTAGAACTGGAGTCCCCTGAAAGAGTGATCTGGGCTCTTAATTTCTGAGCCACCTCTCCAGCCCCATATACTCCTTCCCCTCCCCCCCCCCCATGTGTTTTTACTTTAAGGCTTGGTTTGAAATGGTGTCGGTTCTACAAAGCTGAGAGGGGAAAGAAGCTGTAAGCAAGCCAGGACTACTGCATGGAGGAAGGGGTTGAGGTTGAGCACTGGGGGTGAGAGGTGGAGTTAGGATAAGGGGACAAAAGCAGGCAAGGGTGCCACAGCCATGAAACAGCAATAGTAAGTGAGCAGGCGCTGGAACATTTGGGTGTGTGCTAGAATGCAGAATAATTGATGAGATAGAGAATAGCTTATGTCCTTTTCTCCTCCTCAATCCTGAACCAGTTCCTCTTGGGTACCCACAGTGGCACTGTGCATCTCTCTAGCCAAGTGTTGTAGTCAATCCAGGAGACGCCTCGGTGCTTGAAGCCAGTGGCTTGTCTCTTAATCAGCAGCGTAAAAATGGAAAAGCAGCGGCTGTACACTGTGTTACTCAATTCAATACAACGCAAGTCAATCTGATTTAATCCAATCCAGTCTGAGTCGGCATAAATTTACCAAGTGCCAGTTCCAGGTGGTTGTGAGTCTACTAAGCGAAGGAAGTTCCCAGCCCTTCTGAGCATAGGTTCTTACTGGGAGACCCAGGCAGTGGTAACACAGTGGCTAAGAGACAAACTATGTCGTGTCCGTGAGCACAGAGGTGAGGGTGTGGGTGAGTGCCTGTGTCCTACTTAATGGAATGCATGAAGTAAGAAGGAGCCGTTCCTGGAGGTAATAAACAGGAGGTCAGACTAGGTCTCTCTGAGAGGAAAGACTTGAAGGAAATACAGGAATTGTTAAGTGGCTACTCAAGAGACGTTTCCCAGAGTGAAGGCCTCAAGTCTGAGCGTGCCTAACATGTCTGAGGAACAGTAAGGAGACCATGGGGCTGGCAGCCAAGCCAATGAAGGAGACCACAGTGGGAGAAATTACAGGAGGGACAGGGTGTGGGGTCAGGTGTGGCCTCAGAAGCCACTTTGGGAACTTTGGCCTTCACTTGAGGTTTCTAACCAGTGAGTGGTATGATCTAACTTGTGGTATTCAAAGATCTCTTTGGCTGTTAAACTGGGGATAAGCAAAGGGGAGTTTTGGAGGTATAGAAGAAGATCAGGACAAGAAGCCGATTTTTTCTTTCTTTCTTTCTTTCTTTCTTTCTTTCTTTCTTTCTTTTTTTTTCAAACATGCAGAACTTAGGTAACTCAATGAAATCTGACTTTTGGAGAAGTCACTTCCTTCCTTCCTTCCTTCCTTCCTTCCTTCCTTCCTTCCTCCCTCCCTCCCTCCCTCCCTCCCTCCCTCCCTCCCTCCCTCTCTCTCTCTCTCTCTCTCTTTCTTTCTTCTTTAAGGTGTGGTTTTACTTTGTAACTCAGCCTTACCTGGAGCTCACTGGGTAGCACAGGCTTGCCTGGAACTCTTGGGAATGCTCCTGCCTCAGCGTCCTCAGTACTGAGGTTACAGGTGTGAAGTCCATGTTCGTCAGCGCTTCACTTTAAGATACCTGGCACTTATAATTTTTAAAGGTTTATGATATGGGCGTATGTGTGTGTGGACACCTCTGTGATCGTATCTGCACTGTGTATATGCAGGTAACCAGTAGAGTCTGGAAGAGGGTGTTGAATCTCATGTACCTGGAGTGACAGGCAGTTGTAAGCTGCCTGACACAGTGCCTGTAACCACCAAGTCCCGCTCTCTGGCCCTTCATTTAGATTTTTTGGGCCTGACTAGATAAATCTCCATGTCCAGGGTTGGTTTCAGCAGGTCCTCTCCTTTGCTACACTTTGGGCTTGACATGTTCCCTTAAGGTCCACATGTTGAGGGCTTGGGGTGGGGCTACTTGGGGTGGTGGTGGTGGTGGCTTAAACATTATGAGGTGGAACCTAGTAGGAAGAACTTAGGTCACTGATGGTATGCCCGCTGAGGGGAGGCCGAGAAGCTAACCACTCTCTGTTTCCCAGCTGCCCTGAGGTAAACAGGCTGCCTCTGTCATGCATTCCTGCCATGATACACTATGCACCTACAGGCCCAAGCAACAGGACCAAGGGGCCATGGACTAAACCCTCTGAAACTAGGAGCCAAAGTGAAACTTTCTTCTTCATAAGCTAACTGATGTCAGGTATTTTATCACAGTGATTGAAAACTGACTAACTTCCTGCCCTTACCAGTGCATAAAGCATTGTCATTGTCAGTACAGAAAGCCACAGGCTTTTAAAGGTGGCTTGGAGTGAAAAGAACACACCCTTCAAAGTGGCCATTTTGAATGGGCAGTGTTTATTTTGATATCTAAGTCCTGCTGTGCACACAAGTGACAGGAGCCCTTGGGAGGCAGAAGTAGGGGGATAGAGAGGTCAAGGCCTGCCTCAGCTAGGTGAGTGCATTGGAGGCCAGACTGGACTCCAGAGTGAGGCCTTGTCTGAAACAAACAAACTGTCACGTGACATCATTGCTTCTGTATGTCCCTGACGGCTGAGCCAGCACTTGGCCCATGGCACACTTAGTAAGAGCCTGGGAAGTGGAGTTGAACTGTGGGCATGCTAGTGTGGTGTTAATTGGCAAGGCAGTATTAGAAATTCCATTTGGATGTCTTAATAAAGCTTTAAAATCGTTTCTGTGTGCCAAAATATTTCTAATCTCTTTTATTTATTACCTTGCAACCTCGTACTTGTATAAAATATATTTTGATCATATTCAACCCCTAACTTTTGCCTCCCAGCTCCCCTTCAGGAACCTCCTAACACACTCCTCTCCCGTGTGCTCCTCTGTTTTCTTTGTAACTCTCTTGAGTCCAGCTGATTCTCAATGTTGACTGATCATTGGCTTGACCCTGTGCAGATAACTATACCGCAGTGAGTTCATAAGAGCATTGGTCACATCATGTCTAGAAGACAGCATTTCATAGCAGCCCTTCATTCACCTATGATGTTCTCTGAGCCTTTCAGGGGTTGGTAGATACCCTCTTTAGTGGGGAGGACTCAATGGCCACTGATTCGCAGCAACTATAGAAAGACACTTCTCTGGCCAAGGGTGAGAATAGTAACAATCTATGGGTTCGAAAGATAATAAAAAAAAAAACAGTTTCTAGGGTATTGAATGTGTGTGTGTATTGTGTATGTGTGAGTGTGTGTTGTGTGTGTATAGTGTATATGTGTGAGTTGTGTATGTGTGGTGTGTGTGTGTGTCTGTGATGTGTATGTGTGATGTGTATGTGTGTGTGTGTGGTGTATGTGTATATTGTGTGTGGTGTGTGTGTGTTGTATCTATATGTGTGTGGTGTGTGTGTGTAGTGTATGTGTGTGAGTTGTGTATGTGTGGTGTGTGTGTGATGTGTATGTGTGTGTGGTGTGTATGTGTGTGTGATGTGTATGTGTGTGTGTGTGGTGTATGTGTATATTGTGTGTGGTGTGTGTGATGTGTGTGAGTGTATGTGGTGTGTATTTGTGTGTGTGTGGTGTGGTGTATGTATGTGTGTGTGGTGTGTATATGTGTGAGGTGTGTATGTGTGTGGTGTATGTGTGTGTGCTGAATAGGTCAGAGGACAGCTTGGTGGAGTTCATTTCTTTCTTTCACCTTTCTAGGTGGGAATCAAACATAACATGCCAGTTCATGACAGGCAAGCACCTTTAGCTCCTGAGCCATTCATTGCGTAGTCCTTTTTAAAGGACAAGATCTCATTATGTACTCCAACTGGTTTTGAGCTTGTATTTCCCCAGCACCAGTCCCAAAGTGCTGTGATCACCAGCATGCGCACACACCAGCTTGGTACACACATTAGCTTGGCACACACACACCAGCTAAAGTAATTTAGTCATCTCTCATACATACATGCATATGTGCGTACATACATACATACATACATACATGTATACACACATGTATACATGCATATATGCATACATACATACGAGTGTTTTCACTTTGCTCTTTCTTTCCCCACCTCTCTTTTTAGTGTTTTTTTGAGACAGGGTTTCTCTGTGTAACCCTGGCTGTCCCAGAACTCACTCTACATGCCTGGCTGGCCTTGAACTCACTGACTAACTATTTTCCTTTCTTAAGAAGCAGAGATGACCACTTGTCTGCTAAGCATCTAACAATTCTACATAAGCTAACAAGCATCTGGGCGGGCAATCAGTCTGCCTCCTGCAAACAATGTCCGTGAGTGGCCACTGTGGGTGTCAGTCACTGAGAGGGGCATAAGGTCGTAGAAACTTCCATCTCTGCCCTCATGTCCCTTCCCATATGGTGAGGAAAATGGAAACATATAAAGAATAGGATTCTTGCAGCCACATGCTGGAGGGGACTCCAGTGAGCGAGACAGTGGGTCTCCTCAGGTCCAGGTGCTAATATTCTTTAAAGATGCTTTAGTGGGGGCTGGAGAGATGGTTCAGCAGTTAAGAATACCCAGAAGATCTGAGTTTGATTTCCAGCACCCACATAGTAGCTCACAACTCTTGTAACTCCAGTTCCGGGGATCTCTCTCTCTCTCTCTCTCTCTCTCTCTCTCTCACCACACACATGGGCAAAACACGAGTGCACATTAAAAATTAAGTAAAAAGATGCTTTAGTGAATTTTAACATCCCTCATTTCAGTATGCCTCAAACCCATTCTTTAATAAAATCAGAGTGCCACTGTTGAAGGCTATTGCAAACCAACCATCCCCATTCAATCCCTACAATGCATCCATGAAATCAGAACTGGTTGCTTTTGTATAGCTGTCACCCAAACACCTGATGGAGATA